>NC_059080.1:43193632-43499226 GCF_020497125.1 Mauremys mutica
CTGATGCACGGTGACAGTGTAGTCAAGTGCTCTCTGATGTGTATGGATTCTAATCCATGGAGGTCCTTCAAGATCAATACTATTGGCTCCAGAAGCAGGATCCAAAGGAGCATTAGTGTGTGGTGTACGCTTGCTGGCTTGTTCTGCTCAGGGTGTGGGCTGCACCAGCTAGAACAGCTGTACTCCTTCCTCTTCTAGTTCCAGGTGCTGGGAATTGCAATAATCCAGTCAAGAGGTGGCAAATGTATGCACCACTGTGGCTAGATCCTCATCCAAGAAGTGCACAGCTTCTTAGCAAGCCACAGTGGAAGCAGTGGCTCTCATTTCTAATGCCTGGGTGCCTAGGGTTAGTGATCAGTCCAATAGGACTCTAAGGGTTTGTACTACTTTGCTGAAGAGTAGGAAGATCAGTGTCTTGTTTAGCTCCTCATGGAGTTTTCCCTTCCATCAGCAGCACTCTGCTTTTACCCAAGCTCATTAGGAGGATCTGCTGAGGTACCCTTGCGACAGTGTTGATCACCTTGTAAAGCCATGTGTCATTGATATTTTGCTGGCATCTATCTCAGGAGAATGCCGCATGGTCTCATGTCAATACCAAGGACTGCACTGGGCCCTGTGGCACTCTCCACCTGAGGCTGATGGGCATGAGGAGAAGCTGCCCATTATTATTCTCTGCATCTCATCTGAGAGGAATTGCTGGGTTAGGGTCATGCTCTGCTAGTCACTTCAATCTGGTCTTGTAAGCAGGTTTGCAGTTCCCTGTGGCAGACTGTGATATCAAATTTAAAAGTGGGAGAGTACTTATTATAACCCTGCAGATTTTGTCTCTGAAGGTGTTAAAAGATTCTCTTGTCAGAATCTTCTAGTCCCCAGCAAAGTGTCACAAATATATGTCAAGTATTGGGGCTTTGTGACAGTATATCACAGTATGAAGATGCAAATCGCCAATCCCAGTTAGTCATCTTAATCCATCTTGCAGGACAAATCCTACTATTTGGGATCCTCTGGGTGACATTCCCAGGATAATACCCGTCTTGAGGAAGCAGTGTCTGGTTTATAGTAGGGGCAATTTGTTCACTTGTTTTTACAGCAGTCTGAAATATCCTGCAGAGCTGCATGGTGCTTGGTGGTCACTGGTCTCTGTTCTGACCATGACCATTGTCCACCTTGATTGTCTTCTTCAGTCCAGTCACCCTCTTGTGTGGGATGTTCTGTACTCTGTGTAGCTGAGACAGATGTTAAATGGATATCTCTGCCCCATTATTTCATGTATAAACATCTCTCTCAAGGGGAAATGCCCCCGCCCTTTCCGGGGTCAAAGTGCACTGCATGGTCTCCTTGTGGAGTGGGTGCATTTTCTTTTAAAGAGGGGTGAGATAAGGGTCTCTGAAACAGTGATTGATTACTAGGAAAGCAGCATAGAATCTGTCAGATTCTGATAAAAGATTAGAGTTGGTTGAAGACTTGACAATATCCCTCTTCAATGGAAGGAAAAACAAAGAGGATCCAGTACTTAATAGGAACAGGAAGGCAACCAAGTGGAATGAAGCAGTAAATTAAACCAGGACATAGTAGGGGTTCTGGAGTTAAACCACCACTAAGACTAAGGGTCAGCTGAACTTCTGGAAGACCATCAGAGGCTTCCTGTTTCCCACTTGAAGCTGAACATCTCCTTACATCTGGGTTCTAGTCAATGTTGTTCACATGTCATATTAGTTGACAATGGTCTTGTTCCAAAATTTGGAGTCTTGCATGACTGGCAATCTCCCTCCAAGGAAGTCCCCAGGCTAGAATAGCAGGGGGCTGCAGATCAGCACTGAAGAACATGGCATAGCTTTGTGTGGGCCCTGCGCTGGAGCAGCAAGGCATGCTGAAAGTTAGGAGCAAAGTGCACTGGCAGAGCTGTGGAGGAGTCCAAGGCTAGACTAGCAAGGGGACAGAGGGAAATGTTTCTGTTCAGGATAGCCGTTCTTTGCTAGGCCATTGGGGACCTCAGGCTAGAACAGCAAGAGGAGCTGCAGTTGAGGACTGAATTGAATTGTTGAGCTATTTGGGAGCCTAGGACTAGAACAGACAGCAAGACAGAAGTGTATTAGCATAGCTGTCTGGGAAAATCTTGCACAGCACTTGTTTTCACTGTGTAATTTATTCTTCTTATTGTATGTTCAACATAAACCTTACTAAGATCACCTAACAGGTCTCTTAAATTAGGAAGAAGGTGAGGAACAAAATCCCAAATCACTACTGTTGTTTAAAAATCCAGTGCAAAGGATAGTTTAAGGAATAAATACAAACATCTGCCATTTAGCTTGTCTTTAACTTGAACCAGCAGAAAGAACAGCCTGAGAGAGTGATAGAACTCCATGGAATAATCCTGCTTGACTAGTGTTGTAATATTCCAGCAGCTGGGCAATGGAGAACAAATACAATACAGGAGATGTATGTGGGACTTACCCTTTGGCCTAAACATCTGTAAAGATGTTCAGAATTTCCTCAGACTCGGTTGGCCTTCAGTGAGACCAGAAAACTCTGCTGATATCCCAGCCTGTCCTGGAGAAACCATATGGGCAGTTGGGCAAGATTTGGGACCTGGAGACTTGAGCAGAGCCATATGTTACATACACATGTGTAACCTGTTATAGCAGTTGGCTCCCAAAGGTGGACATAGTGTCAATCCACTGCCATAGGAATGACTGACCTTTCTGTGGCTTAGTCTACACACACAAGTTGTATGCTGGGTATTGAAAGCAGCACAACCCCCCCTGCCCCAGAGTGGAGGTAGTTGTAGGGAAGGAAGATGTGCTATACCAGCATGAGCACTACTATAAAAGTAGAACTACAGCCACATGAAGGGAGTTTGTCCTAGCTATTCAGGTTTTTAAAAAAAAAAATACCACAACCTGACACAGGCTTGTCTACATGCAGAGATATTCCAGAATCAGAGTGTCCACAGGGGATTTATTCCGGAATAGCTACAGTGCTTTAAACTCACACCCTACCTTATTCTGGGATAACTTCCCTGTGTAGAGAAGCCTCTAGTTGTTATAATACTACTACAACCTACCTCTTACACACAATTGTCATCGGAAATATCAAAGTACGTTACAAAGGACAGCAGTATCACTGCTCTCGTTTTAAATATGGGGAAGCTGAGGCACAGAGAAGGGGAAAAGGTTTGCCTGAGATCGCCCAGGAATAGAAGCCAGGTCTCTTCAGTCGCAATCCAGTGTGCTAACCACTAGGCCACATTGTCTCTACCAATATAAAAACTGCATGGATACAACAAGGGCATAGCAATTCCTGCAATTCCCAGATTAATACCTGAGCCAGAGGAAAAATTACGTAGGGAAAAATCATGCCCAGTGATTTGTGGGTGCCTTTGAGAGAGATTGAAGAAGGGAGGAGGCACAGGCTGCATCTTCCTCACCATGTATATACTCATTCAGCGGCAGGCAGGGTGCACACTGAGCATGCAATTTTCAGTAGGGCTCAGCACTCGGACCTGGGGCCAGATATGCAGATGAGCCCAGCACATTGGATGCTGAGCTCTTTTGAAAATCTTGCCTCTAATGCTCTCTTGAGCACTAGGAGACGGAGTCCAACTGACATGCTGTGATCGGTTGGAGGATATTGCACACAGCTGCTTTTATAGGTAGTGAAGAGTGTTGCGGTGTTTACTGTCCCTGGGCCTTTCTGTAAGGAGAGCCTCACTCCCAGACCATCTGCTTGCACTACTGCTTTGCTTGCCCAGTGGTAAGTCAGAGCAAGAATTTGCCGTTGCTTTGCAAGTGCTTGTACGTTCACATAGCAGGATAAATATTGTTACTCATAATTATTTGCTGGACCCTAACTGCTGCATTTTGAGCCCAGCATCGTGGCTGGCCTTTAACAAAACCCCAAGGGAATGCAGTGATGAGAGCAAGTTAAATATCAGATTGATGTATTCAGACCCAGATGGGGTGTGTGTGATCCCTGCAATTGGGGATGTTAAATCATGAACTGAGGTCCTAAAAGACACACCCTGAGTCTTGGGGGGTGGAAAACCCCTTGTGTCACTGTATTCCAGAGCAAGAGGCTTCTTCCAACCTGTGTTTGCCAATACACACAGCTGGCCCCAAACAGCACCAAGATTACACCAAGTGGTCACCAAGCTACTGAGCAGTGGAGGAGCTAATGCTTAAAAATCATTCTGAGTGAGTGAACTGATGAGAACTGCTGGGGGTCCTGAGCCAACCTTGCTCATGCTCAACCTGTAGTTCACCTATGCAGGAATTGCTGGGGCAGTGATGTGATTTTTGCCTCTGTGTTGCTGTTTCATGAAATAACCTTTTGAAAGCTCTTCACAAATGAACTGAGGCCTGAGTCCCCTGAGAGCAGCAGTGCAATATGCTGCCTTGCTGGGATGCACCAACAGCTCAGTATATTGATTTCACCCACTACAAAAAGTCATGCCATTTATGTAAAAGAAGCAGAATTAGTCTGTAAAATGTCACTTTGCCTTTGCGAGCAGGTGATCATAAAATCTCAGGGTTGGAAGGGACCTCAGGGTCCAACCCCCTGCTCAAAGCAGGACCAAACCCAACTAAATCATCCCAGCCAGGGCTTTGTCAAGCCTGACCTTAAAAACCTCTAAGGAAGGAGATTCCACCACCTCCCTAGGTAACCCATTCCAGTTCTTCACCACCCTACTAGTGAAAAAGTTTTTCCTAATATCCAACCTAAACCTTCCCCTCTGCAACTTGAGACCATTACTCCTTGTTCTGTCATCTTCTACCACTGAGAACAGTCTAGATCCATCCTCTTTGGAACCCCCTTTCAGGTAGTTGAAAGCAGCTATCAAATCCCCCCTCATTCTTCTCTTCTGCAGACTAAACAGTCCCAGTTCCCTCAGCCTCTCCTCATAAGTCATGTGATCCAGCCCCCTAATCATTTTTGTTGCCCTCCGCTGGACTCTCTCCAATTTATCCACATCCTTCTTGTAGTGTGGGGCCCAAAACTGGACACAGTACTCCAAATGAGGCCTCACCAGTGCTGAGTAGAGGGGAATGATCACATCCCTTGATCTGCTGGAAATGCCCCTACTTATACAACCCAAAATGCCATTAGCCTTCTTGGCAACAAGGGCACACTGTTGACTCATATTCAGCTTTTCGTCCACCGTAACCCCTAGGTCCTTTTCTGCAGAACTGCTGCCCAGCCATTCGGTCCCTAGTCTGTAGCAGTGCATGGGATTCTTCCGTCCTAAGTGCAGGACTCTGCACTTGTCCTTGTTGAACCTCATCATATTTCTTTTGGCCCAATCCTCTAATTTGTCTAGGTCCCTCTGTATCCTAGCCCTACCCTCCAGCGTATCAACCACTCCTCCCAGTTTAGTGTCATCTGCAAACTTGCTAAGGGTGCAGTCCACACCATCCTCCAGATCGTTAATAAAGATATTGAACAAAACCGGCCCCAGCACCGACCCTTGGGGCACTCCACTTGATACTGGCTGCCAACTAGACATGGAACCATTGATCACTACCCGTTGAGCCCGACCATCTAGCCAGTTTTCTATCCACCTTACCGTCCATTCATCCAGCCCATACTTCTTTAACTTGCTGGCAAGAATACTGTGGGAGACTGTATCAAAAGCTTTGCTAAAGTCCAGAAATAGTACATCCACTGCTTTCCCCTCATCCACAGAGCCAGTTATCTCGTCATAGAAGGCAATTAGGTTAGTCAGGCATGACTTGCCCTTAGTGAATCCATGCTGACTGTTCCTGATCACTTTCTCCTCCTTTAAGTGGTTCAGGATTGATTCCTTGAGGACCTGTTCCATGATTTTTCCAGGGACTGAGGTGAGACTGACTGGCCTGTAGTTCCCTGGATCTTCCTTCTTCCCTTTTTTAAAAAAAGGGATCGAGCAGGTGTAAGCGGGGGAATGGTCCCGCTATTGTGGGGAACTTTCCTGGCTTCTGCACTACCCCGGTGAAGTGGGCTAGCGAAAGGATCTGAGTCCTCGCTCCCACTTCCTTTACCCAGAGGCCTCCCTGCCCTTGAGGACTCCCCTTCCACTCTCCTGTCTGGCAGAGTCCTCGTAACCCCAACAAGGCTGGGCCCAGGATTCCTAGGGGGCTCGACCCCCAACCTTGCTGTGGTCACCTAGGACAGGGGCTAGGGTGTCCCCACTCCGGGGTACTCTCTCTGCACTGCGCACATCCCTGACCCACTGATCACATCATACAAGTTATTTAATTAACACTTAATTTAAAAAAAGAATAAGGAAAAATGGGAAAGGTTACAGGAAAACACATCACCTTGCTCTGTGGCAGGGAACATCACAAACAGTGTCTCTGAAAGGTCAGGGCAGTTCACAGTCTGTTCCTTGTAGGTCCCAGGCCTCCTTCTCAGGTCCTGGCTGTGCTGCAGGGATGCTGTGGGTCGGACACTTGTTCTGGTGGTGGCCACACACTCTCAGGCTCTGGGTGGCAGGACCCTTCTCTCCAGCGTCACCCCCGCCCTGTCAGGGTTACAATCCCCCTCCCAGTCTGGCCTGCAGGGCCTCTTGGCTGAGGTATCTCCCTGCGCTGGGCCCACTGCCCGGGGTCCCCCTTGCTCTCCCCAGCTGCTCACCGCACCCGGCTCCGGACTGCTCCAGCTCCAGCTCCACTCTGCCTCAGCACGGCTGCTGCTGCTGCTCTGACTTCAGCTCCCTGGACTGCTTCTCTGGCCTCTCTGGCTCCAGTTGCTACCACTCTGTTCCCAGGGCAGGCTGCTCTGCAGGCTGCTTCTGTGACTCTGCTCTGAGCTCTCATCTGCTTCCTGGACTGCTTGTCTGGCCCCTCTGGCTCTGGTTGCTGCAGCTCTGCTCCCAGGGCAGGGCTGCTCTCTCTGGGCTGTGCTCTAGCTTTTTGGGCTGCAGCTCCGCTCCCATCAGCTTAGCTTGGGGCCCTGCTCTCTCCTTAGCTCGGCCCCACTCCATCTGACTCAGACAATTCCAGCTCACACGGAGGAGGACGGGAGCTCCCTGGCCTCCTGACTCCTTGATTAGCCTGCCCGCCCTGTCAATCAGGCTGACCTGGAGCACTGGCTTCTCCACATTGTTCCTGGAGACTGTCAGTCTCAGGCTCCTGATTTCCCATCGACCGCTCCCTTTTTAGTGCTGGGAGCTAGCAACCAAACACCCCCACTGAATGTTAGTAAGGGGGCAACAGTCCCCTTACACAGGCATTTAGTTCCCTCCCTTGCCTCACCAGCGGGGCACACCAACATCTGCAGTCAGGGGAGCATGGTACATTGCAGAGCTTGCCTGCTCTCCAGGGGAAACAGCTCATCAGCTCCAGAAGGAGCAGGCTGACAGTTACAGCTCTGGCCAAGATCTGACTGAGGGGTTCTTGGGGGATTGGCAGAGACCAGTCTGGCTCTGGATTGCAGGAGTGGGAGCAGGACCAGCAAAAGCAGGCCTTGATCACAGAGGGAACAGCCCTTAAAAAGCTAGGGTCCCTGTTTGGAGATCACTTCAATGGGGATACAGTACTGCCGCAGAATGCTAAGGGGATAATGATCCATGGGACCCCAGAATTGGGTCATGATTATTTGGCCTTGGGGATCTTCATGGGGCAGGCAATTCTCAACCAAGCCACCCTGGGATCAGGGGGCTTGTAATTTAACTGTCACCCATAGGGGAGCAGCCTGGGAGAAGGACACATTTGATGTGGCTAGCTGTCAGGAGGACAACATGGAGCGCCCTAACGATCGTTGGCAAGAACAAGGACCAAAGACTTTGTGCCCCCCCTCCCCCCAAAGAGAGGGACAGAGGAGCAGAGGCATCTCTGCTAATGGACTCACGGAGACACCAGCCTCAAAGCTGACTCTGCACCCTGCTACTGACCTGTTGGGCTGTATCCAAGGACTGTCTATTCGTCTTCCTTTAAGTATCTGTGATCTCATGTGCCTGCATGGCACCTTTTCCACTGCCCAGCCCTTCTGCATGCTGTTTCACTACTGCATATGTGTGGGTTAATGGAGATCCCAGCAAGGCCTGGAGCTTAGGGGACCTAAGTGTTTGAAGCACCTACATGCTAAACTCTATGCACGCAGGACACAACCAGCTCCTCTGGGGGGGCCTCCAGCTGTCCAAGACAAGTTTTGTGTATGGTGAAATTCCATTTGCACAAAATGGAGATGTTGAGAACAAAATTAATCAAAGAACCAAAGTCCATGAAGAGAAGATTTTGTTGAGCTGCCATGCTGCTGTGCTAGGAGCCTGGATAACAAATAAAAGGAATTGGAATTGCTCATTTGCAAGCATAAATTTGATCTAGCTGGGATCACTGAAACCTGATGGGAAGATTTGCACAACTGGAATGTTAAAATCAGTGGCTACCACCTATTTAGGAAGGACTGAGTGGGCAAAAGCAGAACGGGAGGCAGATTATATGTCCAAAGTGGCATTACCTGTGTCCGAATCTCTAATAACTCAAAAGAAAATGATCTTGAATGCTTATGGAACAATGTCCTAACAGAGCACAAGATGGGGTACTAATTAGTGTCTGCTCCAGACCCCCAAATCACACTTGGGAATGGGATGGCAGACTCCTTACACACTTATCTATAATGTGTAGAGAACAAAGCTGTGTGATCCTGGAGGACTTAAGTTTGAGTGAATTATGCTGGAGGTCTCATGCTGCCAGTGCTAAAACAGCCTTGGGATTTCTAAACATTATAGAAGACAATTTCCTAACTCAAAGTGTTTCAGCCACCATGGGGAAAATCAACAGATAAAGAGAAACTGATCACAGATCTAAAAATTAATGGTCTACACTACGAGTTTAGGTCGAATTTAGCAGCATTAGATTGATTTAACCCTGCACCCATCCACACGACGAAGCCATTTTTGTTGACTTAAAGGGCTCTTAAAATTGATTTCTGTACTCCTCCCTGACGAGGGGAATAGCGCTGAAATCGACCCTGCTGGGTTGAATTTGGGGTACTGTGGATGCAATTCAATGGTATTGGCCTCCAGGAGCTATCCCAGAGTGCTCCATTGTGACTGCTCTGGACAGCACTCTCAACTCAGATGCACTGGCCAGGTAGACAGGAAAAGCCCCACAAACTTTTGAATTTCATTTCCTGTTTGGCCAGCATAGCACACTGATCAGCACAGGTGACCAAGCAGAGCTCATCAGCACAGGTGACCATGGAGTCCCAGAATCGCAAAAGAGCTCCAGCATGGACCAAACGGGAGGTACTGCATCTGATTGCTGTTTGGGGAAATGAATCCGTGCTATCCGAACTCCATTCCAAAAGACGAAATGCTGGAATAGTTGAAAAAATCTCCAAGGGCATGAAGGACAGAGGTTATAACAGGGACCCGCAGCAGTGCTGCATGAAGCCTACCAGAGAGACAAACAGCTGCTCCGGGTCAGAGCCCCAGACATGCTGCTTCTATGATGAGCTGCATGCTATTCGAGGGGGTGCCCCTACAACAGTGGTTCCCAAACTGGGGTTCATGAAATGTTACAGGTGGTTTTGGGGGGGGGGAATCCCTAATGGCAGACAGAGCTGTCCCTAGGGACCCTGGGCAGCACCGGGCCAGCAGCCCGGAGCCCCTGGACTTCCAAGAGCTAAGCAGATCAAAGCAAACATATCTATCACACTGAGGAGATTTAAACTTCAAGACTCCTTATAAGAAATGGAAAGGGAGGTGAATATATTTTGCTGTTTTTTAAAATTAAATAGGCAGCTAAGCTTTGTTGTAACGTGCCTTGTTTGCCTGGACTGCTCAAGACTTGAATGCTTGTGTAGGAGGAACTCTTTGAGTTGGCTTCCTAAATACCTTCATGCTGTTTTACATCTGATACTCCTTGATGAAACATAGGAGCCTTGTCTTCTAACAGGTTTATTCAAAGTGATACAAGCTACAAAAGTGAGATCTTGGAAGAGTGTTGCTGTTTTCATAATGTAATAAAAATACTGTAATGATTAATAAAGTGATCAATGGTTCCATGTCTAGTTGGCAGCTGGTATCAAGTGGAGTGCCCCAAGGGTCGGTGCTGGGGCCGGTTTTGTTCAATATCTTCATTAACGATCTGGAGGATGGTGTGGACTGCACCCTTAGCAAGTTTGCAGATGACACTAAACTGGGAGGAGTGGTTGATACGCTGGAGGGTAGGGCTAGGATACAGAGGGACCTAGACAAATTAGAGGATTGGGCCAAAAGAAATATGATGAGGTTCAACAAGGACAAGTGCAGAGTCCTGCATTTAGGATGGAAGAATCCCATGCACTGCTATAGACTAGGGACCGAATGGCTGGGCAGCAGTTCTGCAGAAAGGGACCTAGGGGTTACAGTGGACGAAAAGCTGAATATGAGTCAACAGTGTGCCCTTGTTGCCAAGAAGGCTAATGGCATTTTGGGTTGTATAAGTAGGGGCATTTCCAGCAGATCAAGGGATGTGATCATTCCCCTCTATTCAGCACTGGTGCAGCCTCATTTGGAGTAGTGTGTCCAGTTTTGGGCCCCACACTACAAGAAGGATGTGGATAAATTGGAGAGAGTCCAGCGGAGAGCAACAAAAATGATTAGGGGGCTGGAGCACATGACTTACGAGGAGAGGCTGAGGGAACTGAGATTGTTTAGCTGCAGAAGAGAAGAATGAGGGGGGATTTGATAGCTGCTTTCAACTACCTGAAAGGGGGTTCCAAAGAGGATGGATCTAGACTGTTCTCAGTGGTAGAAGATAACAGAACAAGGAGTAATAGTCTCAAGTTGCAGAGGGGGAGGTTTAGGTTGGACATTAGGAAAAACTTTTTCACTAGTAGCGTGGTGAAGCACTGGAATGGGTTACCTAGGGAGGTGGTGGAATCTCCTTCCTTAGAGGTTTTTAAGGTCAGGCTTGACAAAGCCCTGGCTGGGATGATTTAGTTGGGTTTGGTCCTGCTTTGAGCAGGGGGTTGGACTAGATGACCTCCTGAGGTCCCTTCCAACCCTGAGAGTCTATGATGCTATGTATAATAAGCATGTCAAAAAGAAATTTTATATTTCCAAGATCACTTCTTTTATAATTTATACTCAGGGAAAGGAGAAAAACACTGTAAATATTCATTTTTAGGAGGGGGTTCGTGAGACGACATTTTTGTGAAAGGGGTTCACAGGTTGTTAAAGTTTTAGGGAACCACTGCCCTACAACTACCCCACCCCTATGCTTCCCTCCTCCCCCACCTCTCCCGGGCTACCTTGGCAGTTATCCCCCGATTTGTGTGACTAATAAAGAATGCATGAATTTGAAACAACAATGACTTTATTGCCTCTGCAAGTGGAGATCAAAGGGGAGAGGGGAGGGCAGTTGGCTTACAGGGAAGTAGAGTGAACCAAGGGGGCAGTTTTCATCAAGGAGAAACAAACAGAACTTTCACACCATAGCCTGGCCAGTCATGAAACTGGTTTTCAAAGCTTCTCTGATGCACAGCGTGCTCTGCTGTGCTCTTGTAATCACCCTGGTGTCTGGCTGTGTGTAATCAGTGGCCAGGTGATTTGCCTCAACCTTCCACCCGCCATAAACGTCTTCCCCCTTACTTTCACAGTTATTGTGGAGCACACAGCAAGCAGTAATAATGATGGGAATATTGGGTTTTGCTGAGGTCTAACCGAGTCAGTAAACTGCACCAGCAAGCTTTTAAATGTCCAAAGGCACATTCTACCACCATTATTCACTTGCTCAGCCTATACTTGAACTGCTTCTTACTACTGTCCAGGCTTCACAAGCCATGGGAGCAAGGGATAGGCTGGGGTAGGTGCGACCGCACGGTGTTGCCGACTGGGAGAGCAGCCTGAGGCAGAAGCCTCCAGCTGGCATGATATTCCAGGCAGGACTGAATCTCCATTAGATGAAACTTAAAGAAGAGAATGACCTGGAGTCATTCCCATTTTTGTCCAGGTGCCCCTGACCAACCTAACTGAGGTTGGCCAGGAGCACCCACGGGATGATGACAATGGCTAGCAGTCGTATTGTACTGTCTGCTGTCCGCAAGGCAAGGGGATGCTGTTCTGTAGTATTGCAGTACCGTGTCTGCCAGAAGTACCCAGGAGACATACGGTGACAGTGAGCTGAGCAGGCACCATGGTTGCTGTGGTATGTTGTCTGCACAGGTAACCCAGGAAAAAAGGCGAGAAACGATTTTTTGCCATTGCTTTAATGGAGGGAGAGAAGGAGGCCTGACGACATGTACCAAGAACCACCCACGACAATGTTTTTGGCCCATCAGGCATTGGGCGCTCAACCCAGAATTCCAATGGGCGGCGGAAACTGGGAACTGTGGGTTAGCTACCACAGTGCAACGCTCCGAAAGTTGACGCTAGCCTAGGTACTGTGGACGCACACTGCCGACTTAATGCGCTTAGTGGGGACACACACAATTGACTGTATCAAGTCGATTTCTAAAAAATTGACTTCTATTAAATTGACCTAATTTTGTAGTGTAGACATACCCTTAGATACAAGTGGTCATAACTTGATCACATTTATAATATGCAAGCAGAATAAAGTCCAGACCAGTAATATACAGACACTAGGTGTTTTAATGGGGCTGATTTCTCAAAGCTGAAAACAATTATGAGCCAAATCAGCTGGAAGAATTTAATCAGAAAAATGTGAACAATAATTGAACAAAAAGAATTCTGACAATTGTGTTGGCACACATTAAATGGATTAAAAACTGGTTAACTGATAGCTCTCAGAATGTAATTGTAAACCGGGAATTGTCATCTAGTGGGTGTGTTTCCCATTGGGTTCCACAGGCATTGGTTCTTGGCCCTATGCTATTTAACATTTTTATCAATGACATGGAGAAAACATAAAATCATCACTGATAAAGTTTACAGGTGACATAAAAATTGGGGGAGTGATAAGTAATTAAGAGAATGGGTCATTGATATAGAGCAGTCTGGATTGCTTGGTAAACTGGGTGCAAGCAACAGTCTGTATTTTAAAATAGCTAAATCTAAATGTGTAAACCTAAGAATAAGGAATATAGGCCATACCTACAGGATGGGGGACTCTACCCTAGGAACAGGGGTGGCAAGTTTGTATAATTTTTTGGGGGTGCCCAGAATGGGTCCAAGTCATCCCCCCACCCCCACCTAAGACTCTGGGAGGGAGTTTGGGTGTGGGCTCTAGGCTGGGGCAGGGGGTTGGGGTGCAGGAGAGGGCTTGGGGGTGGGTTCTGGGAGGGAGTTTGAGTGGGAGGGAGGGGTCAGGCTCTGGGAGGAAGTTGGGTGTGAGGTGCAGGCTCTGGGCTGGGTCAGGGAATTGGGGTGTGGGAGGGGTCACGGGGCAGGCTCTGGGCTCAGGCAGGCAGTTGGGGTGTGGGAGGGGGCATGGGGGACCGGCTCTGGGAGGGATTTTGAGTGCAGGGTGTGTGGTCTGGGCTGGGGCAGGCAGTTGGGGTGCAGGAGGGGGTGAGTGGTGCAACGCTTATCTCGGACAGCTCCTGGAAGCGACCCACACACCCCTCTGGCAGCAGTTACTAGGCAGGGGGCTGGAGGGATCTCCACACGCCGCTGCCCGCAGGCACCACCTCTGCAGCTCCCATTGGCTGCATCTCAGGGTGGGGGCAGCGTGCGGAGACATGCTCCCCCCATGGCTGCAGGGACATGCCGGCTGCTTCCAGAAGCAGAGTGGGCGGGCGGACAGGAAGCTGCCTTAGCCCCATTGCGCTGCCAGTGGTGGTGGTGGGGCCCCCAGGCCCTTTTAAATCGCCTGGGTGCGGCAAGCAGGGCCAAGGGAACGCTCCGGAGAGGCGCGTGGGGGGCGGCAGGTGGGGCCAAGGGAGAGACCTGGCTCCGAACGTTGGCGGAGCCAGGCCCCCATGCTCTCATATTGGTGGAGCACAGGAACCATGGGTTCATACAGCTTGACGCCCCTGCCTAGGAAGCAGTGATTCTGAAAAAGACTTTCAGAGTAGCAGCCGTGTTAGTCTGTATCCGCAAAAAGAACAGGAGTACTTGTGGCACCTTAAAGACTAACAAATTTATTTTAGCATGAGCTTTCGTGAGCTGCAGCTCACTTCTTCGGATGCATAGAATGGAACACACAGACAGGGGATATTTATACATACAGAGAACATGAAAAGGTGGAAGTATGCATACCAACAGGCAGAGTCTAATCAATTGAGATGAGCTATCGTCAGCAGGAGGAAAAAAAACTTTTTGAACCTAATCACATCAGACACGCCATCAGGGGCTCGTACACCTGCACATCTACCAACGTGATATATGCCATCATGTGCCAGCAATGCCCCTCTGCCATGTACATTGGCCAAACCGGACAGACTCTACGCAAAAGAATAAATGGACACAAATCTGACATCAGGAATCATAACATTCAAAAACCAGTGGGAGAACACTTCAACCTCTCTAACCACTCAGTGACAGACTTGAAGGTGGCAATTTTACAACAAAAAAACTTCAAAAACAGACTCCAAAGAGAAACTGCTGAACTTGAATTAATATGCAAACTAGATACTATTAACTGTGGCCTAAACAAAGACTGGGAATGGTTGGGTCATTACACCAATTGAATCTATTTCCCTATGTTAAGTTCTCCTCACACCTTCTATGGGCCATCTTAATTATCTAGACACTACTGTGCTAATAAACGATGGTCACATAAATACCACCCTATACCGGAAACCCACTGACCGCTATACTTACTTACATGCCTCCAGCTTCCATCCCGGACACACCACATGATCCATTGTCTACAGCCAAGCTCTAAGATACAACCGTATTTGCTCCAATCCCTCAGACAGAGATAAACACCTACAAGATCTCTATCAAGCATTCTTAAACCTACAATACCCACCTGCTGAAGTGAAAAAAACAGATTGACAGAGCCAGAAGAGTACCCAGAAGCCACCTACTACAGGACAGGCCTAAAAAAGAAAATAACAGAACACCACTAGCCATCACCTACAGCCCCCAACTAAAACCTCTCCAGCGCATCATCAAAGTTTTACAACCTATCCTTAAAGATGATCCCTCACTCTCACAGATCTTGGGAGACAGGCCAGTCCTCGCTTATAGACAGCCTCCCAACCTGAAGCAAATACTCACCAGCAACCGCACACCATACAACATAAACACTAACCCAGGAACCTATCCTTGCAACAAAGCCCGATGCCAGCTCTGTCCACATATCCATTCAAGTGACACCATCATAGGACCTAATCACATCAGACACGCCATCAGGGGCTCGTACACCTGCACATCTACCAACGTGATATATGCCATCATGTGCCAGCAATGCCCCTCTGCCATGTACATTGGCCAAACCGGACAGTCTCTACGCAAAAGAATAAATGGACACAAATCTGACATCAGGAATCATAACATTCAAAAACCAGTGGGAGAACACTTCAACCTCTCTAACCACTCAGTGACAGACTTGAAGGTGGCAATTTTGCAACAAAAAAACTTCAAAAACAGACTCCAAAGAGTTTCTCTTTGGAGTCTGTTTTTGAAGTTTTTTTGTTGTAAAATTGCCACCTTCAAGTCTGTCACTGAGTGGTTAGAGAGGTTGAAGTGTTCTCCCACTGGTTTTTGAATGTTATGATTCCTGATGTCAGATTTGTGTCCATTTATTCTTTTGCGTAGAGTCTGTCCGGTTTGGCCAATGTACATGGCAGAGGGGCATTGCTGGCACATGATGGCATATATCACGTTGGTAGATGTGCAGGTGTACGAGCCCCTGATGGCGTGTCTGATGTGATTAGGTTCAAAAAGTTTTTTTTCCTCCTGCTGACGATAGCTCATCTCAATTGATTAGACTCTGCCTGATGGTATGCATACTTCCACCGTTTCATGTTCTCTGTATGTATAAATATCCCCTGTCTGTGTGTTCCATTCTATGCATCCGAAGAAGTGAGCTGCAGCTCACGAAAGCTCATGCTAAAATAAATTTGTTAGTCTTTAAGGTGCCACAAGTACTCCTGTTCTTTTTTAAAAAGACTTGGGGTTGATGGCTAATCAGCTGAACATGAATTCCCAGTGCAACACAGTAGCCAAAAGGGCCAACACAATCCTTGGATACATAAACAGGAGACTCTCGAGTAGGAGTAAAGAAGTTATTTTACCTCTGTATTTGGCACTGGTGTGACTGCTTCTGGTATGCTGTGCCCAGTTCTGGTGTCCACAATTCAAGAAGGATGCTAATAAATTGAAGTATGTTCAGAGAAGAGCCATGAGTATGATTAAAAAAATTAACACAGGGAAGGTTAAGGGATGACTTGATCACAGTTTATAAGTATCTATGTGGGGAACAAATATTTAATAATGGGCTATTACATCTAACAGAGAAAGGTCTAACATGATCCAATGACTGGAAGTTGAAGCTAGACAAATTTAGACAGGAAATAAGACATATTTTTTTAACTGTGTAATTAACAACTGGAACAATTTACTAGGGGTCAGCATGGATTCTCCATCACTGATAATTTTAAAATCCAGATTGGATGTTTTTCTGGAAGATCTGCTGTAGGGATTATTTTGGGGAAGTTCCCTGGCTTGTGTTACACCGGAGGTCAGACTGGATGATCACAGTCTTCCGGCCTTGGAATCGATGTAAGCAGTGTCTGAATGAACTCTCACCTGACAGCTAGTCAGGGAGGGGGAGAGACTTCAGAAGCAAACTGTATTTACATGAACCCACCTACTCTGCCAAGA
Organism: Mauremys mutica; assembly: GCF_020497125.1. NCBI lineage: Eukaryota > Metazoa > Chordata > Testudines > Geoemydidae > Mauremys > Mauremys mutica. The sequence continues at coordinate 43,210,335 of NC_059080.1, forward strand.
TATCCATCAGATAGAGCGGTGTGTTGCTCAAAGTGATCAACTTTGGCTGCTGTTGGGTTACAAATCACTTGAGTACTGAATGCAGGGGAGCAAAATGTTGTTGTTTATGCTGTTGTCTTTATTGTATTAATAAAGGGGAGTAGAACTGTGCTTAACCTGTCCCAAATGCGGGGGTCACCCTCAACTGAAAGCACCTCATTAAGCTAGAACGCCAGACCCCTGTGAAAGTAAGAGGAGTGGGTGGGGACAGGTGTCCTAGCCTGGAGGTGTCTACTCTCATCAGGGGTCCCTGGTCTGGTTTAACCTGTTCCTCCCTACTATTCAAAGATAAAGCTAAATAGGCCTCATTAGGAGCCTTTTGTTATTTCAAGCACTCAATAAGAGCTGAAATCACTTGTGGTGGGGCAGTGTTTCTGCCCAGCCTGGTGAGAGCTAAAATCACTAAAAGACTAACCTACAGAGTTCACAGCAGAGAGGCAGGTGGCAGCAGAATGTAACTGATGGGTGGGTGGTGAGGAACAGTGGCTGGGGAGGCAGCTGGCCAGAGCAAGTGCTCAGATGGTGGAGCAAGCAAAGTGCTTTCTTCCCTGGGCGGGAAGTGAACTCACACAGATGCATCCCTGAACCTGGCTCCTCACTGACCAAGGACAACCACTGTGAGTGGGGCATGGTGAGGTAGCAGAGGGGAGCATAGTAAAGGAACTTTTGGCTGTAGAACTGAAGAACATGAGGCAGAAGACTCTGCCCCATGTACTCTGGGGTTGGCATCCTTCTCACAGTTTTATGTTTATGAATTCTGCTTGTGGCATTTCCCCTAATTAATGTTGGGTGACTTCCCTCCTCATTAAAAGTTTATTTTCTATACTCAGACTTTGTGCTTGCGAGTGGGGAAGTATTGCCTCTCCGAGGCACCCAGGGGTGGTGTGTAATTTCCCCAGGTTATTGGGTGGGGGCTTGAGCTGGTTCTGTGTTGTATTGTTGAAAAGGAACCCCTAGGCATTGAACCCTGCCCTAGTTGCTGCTGGCTCCACCTGGCAGAAGGGTTCCATCCATGAATATCTGAATAACACCACCACACCAGTGGGGGAGGCAGTGCTGTCCCTAGCCATTTGGGTGCCCTACGCAGCCCCCCACGGGGGGAGCTGTGGGGGGCCCCAGGCCTCCCCCCACCCAGAGTCTGGGAGGCAGGAGCTCTGGGGGGGCCACTTTTGGGGGCCACAGGCCGAGAGTGGCGTGGGGGGCTGGGAGCAGCCCGCTTTGCTTCCCATCTGTGTTGCTCGGGGAAGGGGGCTTGGGGGAACGGATCTCCCCCCCCCCCACGCACTGGCAGTGGCGGGAAGCAGAGCACCCCGGCTCCAGCCCGCTCTATTCTACCAGCTCCCAGCCGCGGTGCTTTGCTTCCGCGGTCCTTTCCCCAACCCGAGTGACATGGCTGGGGCCGGGGCAAGGGAAGCGGAGTGGGTTGGGGCTGCATCTCTCTGCTCCCTGCCACTGGTGAGTGCGGGGAGTGATCTTTTCCCCGCACTCACTGGCGGCTGGAATTGGAGCACCACGTCTGGGAGCTGGCGGAATAGAGCGGGTTGGGGCCAGGTTGCTCCGCTTCCCGCCGCTGCCAGTGAGTCCTCGCAGAGGCTTTGCTTGAAGGTCAGCCTCATATCACTGGGGGAAGAGTTGGAATGAGGCTGGGATGGGGGCAGAGTAGGGGGGAAGGGTAAGAGGCAGGGTGGAGGGAGTTGTCCAGCCCCCCGCACCCCAGGGACGGCCCTGCCTGCCCCTTGCAGGGGGGGCTGGCCGAGAGTTAGGGCTGGTCGCCGAGGCTGGTGCTGCCACATATGCAGCACATAGTTACCTAGGGCACCATGAAATTTGGGGCAATTTGGTGCCCCAAATTTCATGGTGCCCTACACAGCTGTGTATGCCTAAGGACGGCCCTGGGGGGAGGGCTGGACAAAGCTGGTAAAAGAGGGAATCAACCGCATTTCTATGGATGGGAGGAGGAGAACCCCTGCCTGTCAAATGCAGCTGTCAGGAGTGCAGGAGCTGCAGTGAGTGAGCTGCTACAGGGCTGCTCATTGGGTGGAAATGAGGAAGACCTTGGTTGGATCCTGACTGGGGAATAAAGAGGAATGGAGTTGGAGGGAAAGGCCATTGCTGGGACCCAGGCTTAGACTCTATCCATAGAATGAGATTGTATGTTGCCATTGGGAATCTCAGGAAACCCTAATCGGGATCCTTTTCCTCCAGTGGTATGAGGCTGACCTTCAAGCAAAGCCTCTGCGAGGACAGGCAGTTTTCCCTAATGAGTATTGAGGTGAAGCAGACGTGTGTGAGATCACTGAGAAGAATATGACAGCATCCCCCATAAGTGAGAGGTGCCATCTTGAACGGTTGAGATTAACCCTGACAGAGGCCTGGAGAGCATGAGTAGTATAAGGGCCCTACCATCAATCAAACCTAACCCCGCCCCTAACCCCGCCCCTTGACCCCTGTAGTCCCTCCCACCTGTCACCGGAAGTCCCACCCTATGGGGGTATTACTTCCGGGGTCAAGATGGCCACATGACCGGAAGTGAGGTGGGTCATGTGACCCCTCTAAGAACTCCTCCCACCCCCCTCTACCAATCAGGAGGGGTTTCGTCCCGGAAGGACCACCCCGAGAAGAGATTTGCCCAATCAGGGTGACTTCCGGGGGTGGCCACATGACCGGAAGCGAGGTGTGTCATGTGACCCCTCTAAGAACTCCTCCCACCCCCTCTACCAATCAGGAGGGGTTTCGTCCCGGAAGGACCACCCCGAGAGGAGATTTTGCCCAATGAGGGTGACTTCTGGGTTGGGGTGAGCGGTCCGGAAGTGGGTCATGTGACCCCTCTAAGAACTCCTCCCACCCCCCTCTACCAATCAGGAGGCGTTTTGTCCCGACAGGACCACCCCGAGAGGAAATTTTGACCAATCGGGGTGACCCCTCTAAGAGCTCCTCCCAAGGCCCTCCGCCAATCCGAGTGCAGCACCATTACCCCATAAGTCCCAGCGCCGGACAGAGGAGGCCATTTCTTACCAAGCACACGTGTTTTAGAAAAGCGTGGAAAGGCTGCCGAGAGGAAACATGGACTCCTTCACCACCCCCGGCAGAACTTCGGACTTTGTTTTAGACCCGAGGGTCTTTGACCGTCCACGGAAAAGACGTTACATCAGCGACAGTTCTGAGGAGGAGGAGGGAGTGACCGAGGGGAGCCCTTTGGCCCAGCCGTTGTTGGATACGCCGGAACCCAAACCCGACACCCTCGTGAGACACCCCAAGGAGCCTGATGGCCTCTCTTTGTCCACCCCCTCAGAGCCTGATCGCCACTTGGGAGAGTCACCGGTGGACAAGGCAAACGGAAAAGAAGGCGCTCAGGTAAATGAATGATTAAGAAACGGTGGCGGTGGTGGGGGTAACGAGGCTAGGAACCGGGGTTTGTGTAAAAATTAAAGAAAACCAACCAAGCAGCTGGAGTACTTACACTGTTTCTTCTTTTTTTTTTTTGAAAATTTTTTTTTTAGCAGCTCGACGATGCCTTTCTAGAGGACCCTGAGCCCTTGGACAGCGTTGCATCAAGCAGCGAAGATGAACCGGGCCCGCCATGTTTTTGCTCAACACCAATACAAATTGTTGAAGAGGGCTCCGAGGATGATGGGTTCGAGGAATTTAGGAGGAGGCTTGGCATAGAACTATCCGAGCCAGTGCCACGTCGTGAGCGTAAAAAAGTTATGCGGACTATTGTACGCGTTGCTGTTTATGCTGTTCTTAAACACTGCCTTAGGGAAAAGCTTTTTGAAGATTGTGAGGGCTGTGCTATAGATGCACCAGCCCAACGACACCATGACTGTGTGACTTGGACTTCAGTGGATATAAACTGCAAGCTCCGGGCCCTGTGTGCTGAGCTGTGTTTGGAAAGCTTATTAAACACTGTTATTGCCATAGGTTATGCTATGCAATGTCTGTACCTAACCCAAGAACATTTAGCACAAGGGGTGACTTTGATAAATGCTGTGAAATTCAGTGAAGACCCTGACCGTGTTTTAAAGAAAATGACCAAGCCGGAAGATGCCTGCTTACAACGTTATATTGATCGTCTAGTTCGCACAAAAAGTTACAGAACCCTGCTTAAGAAAAAGACTATTTGTAAGAAATCTAAAAGGCTTAAGTTAGAGAATGGTGAGGGGGCAAACATGCGATATAAAACTTGGTAGCTGTAAATTTAAAAAAAAAAAAAAAAAAAAGGGTTTTGTGATTATTGTGTTTTGTTAGAAGGCCTTTTGCCCTTAAGTTTTAATGAAGCATCTTGGTTTGTTTTGAAGGAGTTGTATGTCTTTTTTAAATAAAATAGTTTGTGAGAATTAGCTTTTGTGTTTTTGTGCTTGTGTGTGAAATGCATGTTGTGGGAGGGGGGGAAATATCCTTAAAAAAAAATGTGCTTACAATAAAAAATAGAGCCAGCACTAGTTCAGACATGTTTGAGTATAATACAGTTAATATGGAGATATACTTATCTCATAAGACCTGCCTTTTTACTAGCAGGACCAAATATTCATTTTTACCCCAGATCAAGGATTGAACTTACAACCCTGGGTTTACCAAACCATTACTCAAACCACTGAGCTATCCAGGCTCTGTTGAAATGAATGGATTTAAGCATACACAACCCTCGCCCCCACAACCCAGCTCACAAAAGGGTGTGTTGCAGTTTACCTGTGGTGATTAAATTAACCTTTTAGCAACTATTTGAAAAACAATGGGCATGAGAGGCTATAAAAATCTTAGGTGTGCTGGAGTTTGTCCTTTTTAACAGAAAACCTTCTTGGAGAGCTGCTGGACTCAAAAAGAGGTAAGACCTTGTGCCTTTAACTCTGAAACTATAAAGCCACTTTTTGCCCATGCTGTCTTAGTAAATAATGGTGCCTGTATGTATTTCAGGGGTGGATCTGTTTAGCATGGAACCAGGCCAAGGTAAAAACCATTTTAACTATAGTTGTGCTTAATACTGTTAAATTAAAAAAAAAAGAAAAGTATTACCCAGGTTGTATAGGGATTTGGTGGTAATACTAACATGTTTCTGCTTGCTCTATAACCTGAAGGCCCAAGCACACATGGGGGGGGGAACAGAACAACCATGTCCCTGCAACACTTTATCCCATAGTAAAAGGTAACTTTTTTTTTTTTTGCAACTGCCTTTTAAATGCATGGTTTGGGGCTATTTTTGTTTGTTTGAAAAGTAACATGTGGCTTTTTGAAAAAAGTGTGTGTGGCTGCAAGCATGATTTGGTGTGTGTGTGTGTGTTATAAAGCTGGGGCGTAGGTTTTTTAAAAGGTATTTGGTTTTTCACTGTACATAATGTGGGGGGTTTATGGGGAAGGCCCAAACACACATGGGTTTTTAAATGCATGGTTTGGGGCTTTTTTTTTCTTGTTTGTTTGAAAAGTAACATGTGGCTTTTTGAAAAAAGTGCGTGTGTGGCTGCAAGCATGATTTGGTGTGTGTGTGTGTGTGTGTGTGTGTGTGTGTGTTATAAAGCTGGGGCATAGGTTTTTTTAAAAGTATTTGGTTTTTTACTGTACATAATGTGGGGAAGGCCCAAACACACATGGGTTTTTAAATGCATGGTTTGGGGCTTTTTTTTGTTTGTTTGTTTGTTTGTTTGAAAAGTAACATGTGGCTTTTTGAAAAAGTGTGTGTGGCTGCAAGCATGATTTGGGGTGTGTGTGTGTTATAAAGCTGGGGCATAGGGTTTTTAAAAAGTATTAGGTTTTTTACTGTGCATAATGGATTTTTTTTAAAAGCAGTTTTGGTTTTTATTTTGCAAAATAAGGTGTTTTTAAAAAATTGTTTGTTGTAGGGCCAAAAATGGATTATTTTGTGGTAAAGCTATGATTTTTTTTTTAAATAGAAAAACACCCTACTGAATGAAATATATAATTTTTAAGTTTTACAAGATGGTTTTATGTGTTTGCTCCACAGTACAGTCAAAACATGAGAAATCCTTAGACCAGAGGGAAAACAAACTCAAAAGAAAAAGGAAGGAGACAGCTGAAAAGGAAAATTCACCAGCATCAGTGACTGAAGGATGCATGAAGCCCTGTAAATATACTTTGCTTATTGGTTTAGTTGTTCTATGAGCTTTTGTATTTTAAGTAAATACATAGGTATGGGTGAGAGAGTAGATGGTAAAGTTCAGTTTTTGTAAAATGTTATGGTTTTTTCTCCCTCATAGGCAGGGGCAACCTTTCTGAAAATGCTGTTGTCAGCGCTACAAGGACAAGGACACCTCCTCCAGAACCACTAAAGAACCAGGAATCTGCTTTGAGACCTTTAACAACGCAAAACAGCCCAGACCTCATATACGTGAAACCCAAGGACAAAACAAAAGACTCTGGTAAAAAACCACCACACAAACACAACTCCAGTTCCTCAGCGGTCACCGCCACACCAAGCCCTGAGGAAACTGTGAGCGAAAATGCCCACGTTCACAACCCCAGAGCACGCACTCTAGGGGTTCTGAAGGTGCGCAGACCTGGAGCATGTAGTGTATGGGCTCCATATAAAAAACCATGGACTAGAAGCTTCTGCAATGCCGAGGTGTTGCAACCACACAAACACGATTCCAGTTCCTCAGCGGCCACCACCACACCAAGCCCTGAGAAAACTGTGAGTGAAAATGCCCACGTTCACAAACCCGGAGCATGCGCTCTAGGGGTTGTGAATAAAACACCGAGCACTGACAAAACATTCTCCCAAAACCATAAGCTCGCCGCAGCTCCCCCGAGTTCTAGTGTTTGGGAAGAGTTTGATGCTTCCATCAGAAAAGTGATGGATGCTGTATCCTCGGGGAGTCTAAAAGAACGGCCTTCTAGAAAGACTTGGGAAAAATATGATTCTTTGTTCAGAGCGATGCTGAAAAACAGGAGGGTTGGAAAGGGTGTCTCTAAGCAGGCATGACTAGTCGTGGAAAGGGGCCTGGGTAAAAGGGGCACCCTCCAGGGTTCACATCAGCTCATGTGTAAACAAAAGGGGGGACAGCGCTTGGGGGATAAACAGATGGCTGCCAAAAAGTTCCAGGCCAGGGTGGTTGTAAAACTTTTAAAAAGGGCTAAAGAGTTCATGAGGAAAAAAAAACAAAAAGAGATGCCTCCTACTGGAGGCTCTCAGACTGGCTTCTCTGAAAATGGGGAGATGGAATCAGACTCTGGTTTAGTAAATTCCCCAGAGGGCTCTCTAGATGGGCCCCGTTCCTCTCCCAATGACCCTCAAATAGCATCTGATGTAGAAGCTGTCGCTAACGATCCTGTAGAGGAACCCCCAAGTAACCCCGAAAATGCAGAGGTGTATATGGAAAGAGTGAGAAGTTGGCAACGTGAATTACTTAGATTCGGGGGGTCGGTATATTGTGAGGAATTTCGTTTTGTCAACCTTGAGCAAATAAATTCAGCTCAGCAGGTTGTTGAAGCCATACACCGGGGAATACAGTTGGTCCTCGATGACATTAATGGTAGGGTAGGCCCTGATGATTACGTTCAGTTACGTTTAGAGAGCCGTAATTTAGCTAACGCTTTGTTTTCAGTCAGAAGAACTAGGGATGAGCTATCTGCTGAGGATTTCTTAAATCACACCTCAAAGCTGCTACAGAGCAATAGAGAGTTGCATCTCGATGGGACATTGCGCCTTGTTGTGACAGTTGTAAAAAACGGGTGGGGGTGCTCGTAGAGTTTTAAATTCTATTCTGAGTAGTCAAATTATTCATAAAAAAAGACAGTGTTTGGTAGACCTGACTTACGCCGGTACCAATCTGTGTTTTGCGGGTGGCCTTTTGGCCGTCATGTCCGATCGTAAACCTACGGACGCGAAATTGTTAGCGGAGGCGAGAAAGTTGCATGAGCAACTGGGGTGGTCAGATCAAAAAAAGGTTCTGTTGAGTGACGTAGCAAAGTTTGAACAGCATTTAGGAGTGAACATACAGGTGGTGCTGTATACGGAAAAAGGTGGCTGGGGCTTTTTCAAAACAGGAGGCCTAGCGTACCCCAAGACTTATTTCATCCTGTTGCACGATGAGCATTACTATGGAGTTCTGGATGTGAAAAAGTTGTTCGGAGCGAAAAATTATTGTGAGTTCTGCCATACGGTGTACAGTCACGACCACTCTTGCAGGTATCGTTGCCGCCTCTGCTTGAGTGTAACGTGCTCAGACAGCGTGGGTGTGCAGCTGCGGTGTCCTAGCTGTAGACTGTATTGTCGATCCAAAGAGTGTTTAGACAGACATGTCGACTGTGCGTCAAAAAACCAAGTTGAATGCCTGTCTAAAACTTTATGTGATAAGTGTCAGTCTTACGTGAACAAGCGGCATAAGTGTAAAGGGAGACGATGTAAGCAGTGTCAGGGTTCGATCGTTGGTGATGTAGACAGTCACTTTTGCTTTATGGATAGCCTTAGAAATACTTTTCTGAGGATTCAGGCTATCTTTTATGATTTCGAATGCATGCAGGAGACTGGGGGTGCACACTCCCAATTACATTTTTGCTACGTCCTTAAAGCCCGAAAAATCCTGGGAATTTAAGGGCGATGAGTGTCTGTCTGTCTTTGTTAAGACCTTTATCGGCAAAGAGTTTCGGGACTACACGTTCCTAGCGCACAATTCCAAAGGTTATGATGCGTATTTCATCGTTAGGCAGTTACTGAAGGAAAAGATGTGCATAGAACTGATTACTCAGGGTAGTAAACTAATGTGCGTGGAAGTGAAGGCCCTGGGGATTCGTTTTATAGACTCTTTAAACTTCTTGCCCATGAAGCTTAGCAAGCTACCGCAGGCAATGGGGTTTGAAGGGTGCAAAGGGTATTTTCCCCATTTTTTTTAACACTTTAGAAAATCAAAATTATGTGGGGCCTATGCCCGGTGTGGCACACTATGGTGTAGAAAGCATGATGCCCGGAGAAAAAGCAGAGTTTCTCGACTGGTATCAGGACCACAGTTCTGAGGTGTTTGACTTGCAGAAAGAGCTCGCGTATTACTGTCAGCAGGATGTCAACATTTTGAGACAGGCTTGTATCCTATACAGAGGAGAGATTATGAAAATGACGGAGAAGGGAGATGTAGTAGAGAGAGAACCTGGTAAATTCACCGAGATAAAACTGTGCATAGATCCATTCCAGTACATAACACTGGCATCCGTTTGCATGGCTATGTACAGGTTTATCTCGGTGAATTTACCAGGTTCTCTCTCTACTACATCTCCCTTCTCCGTCATTTTCATAATCTATACAGAGGAGAGATTAATACGCGAGCTCTTTCTGCAAGTCAAACACCTCAGAACTGTGGTCCTGATACCAGTCGAGAAACTCTGCTTTTTCTCCGGGCATCATGCTTTCTACACCATAGTGTGCCACACCGGGCATAGGCCCCACATAATTTTGATTTTCTAAAGTGTTAAAAAAAATGGGGAAAATACCCTTTGCACCCTTCAAACCCCATTGCCTGCGGTAGCTTGCTAAGCTTCATGGGCAAGAAGTTTAAAGAGTCTATAAAACGAATCCCCAGGGCCTTCACTTCCACGCACATTAGTTTACTACCCTGAGTAATCAGTTCTATGCACATCTTTTCCTTCAGTAACTGCCTAACGATGAAATACGCATCATAACCTTTGGAATTGTGCGCTAGGAACGTGTAGTCCCGAAACTCTTTGCCGATAAAGGTCTTAACAAAGACAGACAGACACTCATCGCCCTTAAATTCCCAGGATTTTTCGGGCTTTAAGGACGTAGCAAAAATGTAATTGGGAGTGTGCACCCCCAGTCTCCTGCATGCATTCGAAATCATAAAAGATAGCCTGAATCCTCAGAAAAGTATTTCTAAGGCTATCCATAAAGCAAAAGTGACTGTCTACATCACCAACGATCGAACCCTGACACTGCTTACATCGTCTCCCTTTACACTTATGCCGCTTGTTCACGTAAGACTGACACTTATCACATAAAGTTTTAGACAGGCATTCAACTTGGTTTTTTGACGCACAGTCGACATGTCTGTCTAAACACTCTTTGGATCGACAATACAGTCTACAGCTAGGACACCGCAGCTGCACACCCACGCTGTCTGAGCACGTTACACTCAAGCAGAGGCGGCAACGATACCTGCAAGAGTGGTCGTGACTGTACACCGTATGGCAGAACTCACAATAATTTTTCGCTCCGAACAACTTTTTCACATCCAGAACTCCATAGTAATGCTCATCGTGCAACAGGATGAAATAAGTCTTGGGGTACGCTAGGCCTCCTGTTTTGAAAAAGCCCCAGCCACCTTTTTCCGTATACAGCACCACCTGTATGTTCACTCCTAAATGCTGTTCAAACTTTGCTACGTCACTCAACAGAACCTTTTTTTGATCTGACCACCCCAGTTGCTCATGCAACTTTCTCGCCTCCGCTAACAATTTCGCGTCCGTAGGTTTACGATCGGACATGACGGCCAAAAGGCCACCCGCAAAACACAGATTGGTACCGGCGTAAGTCAGGTCTACCAAACACTGTCTTTTTTTATGAATAATTTGACTACTCAGAATAGAATTTAAAACTCTACGAGCACCCCCACCCGTTTTTTACAACTGTCACAACAAGGCGCAATGTCCCATCGAGATGCAACTCTCTATTGCTCTGTAGCAGCTTTGAGGTGTGATTTAAGAAATCCTCAGCAGATAGCTCATCCCTAGTTCTTCTGACTGAAAACAAAGCGTTAGCTAAATTACGGCTCTCTAAACGTAACTGAACGTAATCATCAGGGCCTACCCTACCATTAATGTCATCGAGGACCAACTGTATTCCCCGGTGTATGGCTTCAACAACCTGCTGAGCTGAATTTATTTGCTCAAGGTTGACAAAACGAAATTCCTCACAATATACCGACCCCCCGAATCTAAGTAATTCACGTTGCCAACTTCTCACTCTTTCCATATACACCTCTGCATTTTCGGGGTTACTTGGGGGTTCCTCTACAGGATCGTTAGCGACAGCTTCTACATCAGATGCTATTTGAGGGTCATTGGGAGAGGAACGGGGCCCATCTAGAGAGCCCTCTGGGGAATTTACTAAACCAGAGTCTGATTCCATCTCCCCATTTTCAGAGAAGCCAGTCTGAGAGCCTCCAGTAGGAGGCATCTCTTTTTGTTTTTTTTTCCTCATGAACTCTTTAGCCCTTTTTAAAAGTTTTACAACCACCCTGGCCTGGAACTTTTTGGCAGCCATCTGTTTATCCCCCAAGCGCTGTCCCCCCTTTTGTTTACACATGAGCTGATGTGAACCCTGGAGGGTGCCCCTTTTACCCAGGCCCCTTTCCACGACTAGTCATGCCTGCTTAGAGACACCCTTTCCAACCCTCCTGTTTTTCAGCATCGCTCTGAACAAAGAATCATATTTTTCCCAAGTCTTTCTAGAAGGCCGTTCTTTTAGACTCCCCGAGGATACAGCATCCATCACTTTTCTGATGGAAGCATCAAACTCTTCCCAAACACTAGAACTCGGGGGAGCTGCGGCGAGCTTATGGTTTTGGGAGAATGTTTTGTCAGTGCTCGGTGTTTTATTCACAACCCCTAGAGCGCATGCTCCGGGTTTGTGAACGTGGGCATTTTCACTCACAGTTTTCTCAGGGCTTGGTGTGGTGGTGGCCGCTGAGGAACTGGAATCGTGTTTGTGTGGTTGCAACACCTCGGCATTGCAGAAGCTTCTAGTCCATGGTTTTTTATATGGAGCCCATACACTACATGCTCCAGGTCTGCGCACCTTCAGAACCCCTAGAGTGCGTGCTCTGGGGTTGTGAACGTGGGCATTTTCGCTCACAGTTTCCTCAGGGCTTGGTGTGGCGGTGACCGCTGAGGAACTGGAGTTGTGTTTGTGTGGTGGTTTTTTACCAGAGTCTTTTGTTTTGTCCTTGGGTTTCACGTATATGAGGTCTGGGCTGTTTTGCGTTGTTAAAGGTCTCAAAGCAGATTCCTGGTTCTTTAGTGGTTCTGGAGGAGGTGTCCTTGTCCTTGTAGCGCTGACAACAGCATTTTCAGAAAGGTTGCCCCTGCCTATGAGGGAGAAAAAACCATAACATTTTACAAAAACTGAACTTTACCATCTACTCTCTCACCCATACCTATGTATTTACTTAAAATACAAAAGCTCATAGAACAACTAAACCAATAAGCAAAGTATATTTACAGGGCTTCATGCATCCTTCAGTCACTGATGCTGGTGAATTTTCCTTTTCAGCTGTCTCCTTCCTTTTTCTTTTGAGTTTGTTTTCCCTCTGGTCTAAGGATTTCTCATGTTTTGACTGTACTGTGGAGCAAACACATAAAACCATCTTGTAAAACTTAAAAATTATATATTTCATTCAGTAGGGTGTTTTTCTATTTAAAAAAAAATCATAGCTTTACCACAAAATAATCCATTTTTGGCCCTACAACAAACAATTTTTTAAAAACACCTTATTTTGCAAAATAAAAACCAAAACTGCTTTTAAAAAAAATCCATTATGCACAGTAAAAAACCTAATACTTTTTAAAAACCCTATGCCCCAGCTTTATAACACACACACACCCCAAATCATGCTTGCAGCCACACACACTTTTTCAAAAAGCCACATGTTACTTTTCAAACAAACAAACAAACAAACAAAAAAAAGCCCCAAACCATGCATTTAAAAACCCATGTGTGTTTGGGCCTTCCCCACATTATGTACAGTAAAAAACCAAATACTTTTAAAAAAACCTATGCCCCAGCTTTATAACACACACACACACACACACACACACCAAATCATGCTTGCAGCCACACACGCACTTTTTTCAAAAAGCCACATGTTACTTTTCAAACAAACAAGAAAAAAAAAAGCCCCAAACCATGCATTTAAAAACCCATGTGTGTTTGGGCCTTCCCCATAAACCCCCCACATTATGTACAGTGAAAAACCAAATACCTTTTAAAAAACCTACGCCCCAGCTTTATAACACACACACACACACCAAATCATGCTTGCAGCCACACACACTTTTTTCAAAAAGCCACATGTTACTTTTCAAACAAACAAAAATAGCCCCAAACCATGCATTTAAAAGGCAGTTGCAAAAAAAAAAAAGTTACCTTTTACTATGGGATAAAGTGTTGCAGGGACATGGTTGTTCTGTTCCCCCCCCATGTGTGCTTGGGCCTTCAGGTTATAGAGCAAGCAGAAACATGTTAGTATTACCACCAAATCCCTATACAACCTGGGTAATACTTTTCTTTTTTTTTTAATTTAACAGTATTAAGCACAACTATAGTTAAAATGGTTTTTACCTTGGCCTGGTTCCATGCTAAACAGATCCACCCCTGAAATACATACAGGCACCATTATTTACTAAGACAGCATGGGCAAAAAGTGGCTTTATAGTTTCAGAGTTAAAGGCACAAGGTCTTACCTCTTTTTGAGTCCAGCAGCTCTCCAAGAAGGTTTTCTGTTAAAAAGGACAAACTCCAGCACACCTAAGATTTTTATAGCCTCTCATGCCCATTGTTTTTCAAATAGTTGCTAAAAGGTTAATTTAATCACCACAGGTAAACTGCAACACACCCTTTTGTGAGCTGGGTTGTGGGGGTGAGGGTTGTGTATGCTTAAATCCATTCATTTCAACAGAGCCTGGATAGCTCAGTGGTTTGAGTAATGGTTTGGTAAACCCAGGGTTGTAAGTTCAATCCTTGATCTGGGGTAAAAATGAATATTTGGTCCTGCTAGTAAAAAGGCAGGTCTTATGAGATAAGTATATCTCCATATTAACTGTATTATACTCAAACATGTCTGAACTAGTGCTGGCTCTATTTTTTATTGTAAGCACATTTTTTTTAAGGATATTTCCCCCCCTCCCACAACATGCATTTCACACACAAGCACAAAAACACAAAAGCTAATTCTCACAAACTATTTTATTTTAAAAAGACATACAACTCCTTCAAAACAAACCAAGATGCTTCATTAAAACTTAAGGGCAAAAGGCCTTCTAACAAAACACAATAATCACAAAACCCTTTTTTTTTTTTTTTTTTTTAAATTTACAGCTACCAAGTTTTATATCGCATGTTTGCCCCCTCACCATTCTCTAACTTAAGCCTTTTAGATTTCTTACAAATAGTCTTTTTCTTAAGCAGGGTTCTGTAACTTTTTGTGCGAACTAGACGATCAATATAACGTTGTAAGCAGGCATCTTCCGGCTTGGTCATTTTCTTTAAAACACGGTCAGGGTCTTCACTGAATTTCACAGCATTTATCAAAGTCACCCCTTGTGCTAAATGTTCTTGGGTTAGGTACAGACATTGCATAGCATAACCTATGGCAATAACAGTGTTTAATAAGCTTTCCAAACACAGCTCAGCACACAGGGCCCGGAGCTTGCAGTTTATATCCACTGAAGTCCAAGTCACACAGTCATGGTGTCGTTGGGCTGGTGCATCTATAGCACAGCCCTCACAATCTTCAAAAAGCTTTTCCCTAAGGCAGTGTTTAAGAACAGCATAAACAGCAACGCGTACAATAGTCCGCATAACTTTTTTACGCTCACGACGTGGCACTGGCTCGGATAGTTCTATGCCAAGCCTCCTCCTAAATTCCTCGAACCCATCATCCTCGGAGCCCTCTTCAACAATTTGTATTGGTGTTGAGCAAAAACATGGCGGGCCCGGTTCATCTTCGCTGCTTGATGCAACGCTGTCCAAGGGCTCAGGGTCCTCTAGAAAGGCATCGTCGAGCTGCTAAAAAAAAAATTTTCAAAAAAAAAAAAGAAGAAACAGTGTAAGTACTCCAGCTGCTTGGTTGGTTTTCTTTAATTTTTACACAAACCCCGGTTCCTAGCCTCGTTACCCCCACCACCGCCACCGTTTCTTAATCATTCATTTACCTGAGCGCCTTCTTTTCCGTTTGCCTTGTCCACCGGTGACTCTCCCAAGTGGCGATCAGGCTCTGAGGGGGTGGACAAAGAGAGGCCATCAGGCTCCTTGGGGTGTCTCACGAGGGTGTCGGGTTTGGGTTCCGGCGTATCCAACAACGGCTGGGCCAAAGGGCTCCCCTCGGTCACTCCCTCCTCCTCCTCAGAACTGTCGCTGATGTAACGTCTTTTCCGTGGACGGTCAAAGACCCTCGGGTCTAAAACAAAGTCCGAAGTTCTGCCGGGGGTGGTGAAGGAGTCCATGTTTCCTCTCGGCAGCCTTTCCACGCTTTTCTAAAACACGTGTGCTTGGTAAGAAATGGCCTCCTCTGTCCGGCGCTGGGACTTATGGGGTAATGGTGCTGCACTCGGATTGGCGGAGGGCCTTGGGAGGAGCTCTTAGAGGGGTCACCCCGATTGGTCAAAATTTCCTCTCGGGGTGGTCCTGTCGGGACAAAACGCCTCCTGATTGGTAGAGGGGGGTGGGAGGAGTTCTTAGAGGGGTCACATGACCCACTTCCGGACCGCTCACCCCAACCCAGAAGTCACCCTCATTGGGCAAAATCTCCTCTCGGGGTGGTCCTTCCGGGACGAAACCCCTCCTGATTGGTAGAGGGGGTGGGAGGAGTTCTTAGAGGGGTCACATGACACACCTCGCTTCCGGTCATGTGGCCAACCCCGGAAGTCACCCTCATTGGGCAAATCTCTTATCGGGGTGGTCCTTCCGGGACGAAACCCCTCCTGATTGGTAGAGGGGGGTGGGAGGAGTTCTTAGAGGGGTCACATGACCCACCTCACTTCCGGTCATGTGGCCATCTTGACCCCGGAAGTAATACCCCCACAGGGTGGGGCTTCCGGTGACAGGTGGGAGGGACTACAGGGGTCAAGGGGCGGGGTTAGGGGCGGGGTTAGGTTTGATTGATGGTAGGGCCCTTATACTACTAGCATGCTGGAAACTCCACTGGTAGGCTGATGTGAGTTCCTGGTGGCTAGTACCATAGGCTGAACCCTGAGGAGGTGCATCCCGTTCAGGGTTGTTAATGTGACAGTGGAACCCTAAGTGATTATTAGTAATAGCAAACAGATCAAAGATGGTTTTAAATACAGGGCTGGCCTTACCATGAGGCGAACTGAGGCAGCCACCTCAGGTGCCAGACTGTGTGGGGGCACCACTAGGACCCAGAGTATAGAAAATGGTGTCTGCTGCTGGTGCATATGTATTATCTCTGCTCTAGATGCACAGAGATGGTGGAGTGCTGTGCTGGAGGAAGGAGGGCACAAGAGACATAACAGGCAGGCAGGAGAAAAGGTGAGAGGGAATAACAGAAAGCAGCAGGAGCTGCAGGGAGAGAGAGATAAGGAGGAGCCTCTTATGTACCTCTCTAGCACCCCCAGGAGCCTGGACTGATTAACACCAGCTTCTCAGGGAGCTTCCTGTTTCCTGCTGCTTCCCTGAACCCACTTGAGGAGAACAGGCAGTCAACTGAAGTAGTAGGAGCCAGTTAGGCCCTTAAGATGCTGATATCTTCCCTCACTCACGCCCTGCTACCAGCCTGCTTATTTGTCCCCTTCAACTGAGTGTTGAGAGCCACTATAGCTGGCACAGAATAGCAGTCATGAGTGAATGAAGAAAACACCCCTCTGGGGCAGCATTCAGAAAAAGAAAGTAAAGGAAGCTTTTCTATCTAAGCAAATAGGAGCTATCCTGCGATCATAGACACAAATGTTCATGGTGAGCCTTCTGGCCCCAGTGAGGATGTGAGTGGTGAGGAGATGCCTGATCTTCCAGTTAGTCAGAGTGCAGGTGACCTGGTAGCTACTGCAGCATCCATATCTCCATCTCAAATGGATGTAACCATGCACATTCCTGAAGAAAAGTGTAGATCAGAGAAGAGTGTGGTGGAGGCACAAGAAACAGCTGCTGCTGAGGTTAGTTCCTTAAGTCAAGATGATTCAGGACTGTGGGACTTCCTTGTACTGCATGGGCCACAGCAAGTGAAAAACTTCGTGTTCCCCAAAGACAATGAAAATAGAAGTTTCCATCCAACACATTACTGGTGTGAAATCCCCAATGTGACAAAGTGGAGAGGCCATGGCTTATGTACTCAAAAACCCAGAATGCTGAATACAGTTTTTGTTGCAAACTCTTCCAGTCTAATGTTCCAGCCACATTGGATTCTACAGGAACAAAGGACTGGAAAAATCTGGCTAGAAATCTGACATGCCATGAGAAGTCAGCAAATCACCAGAGAGCATTCCATAGGTGGAAAGAGCTTGAAATGAGTCTAAGGTTAAAGGCTACCATAGATGATCAGCATCAAGAGAAGATTGCATCAGAGTCTCTTTACTGAGGCCACCAGACAACTCTCCAGTACTAAATTTTACAGGCTACTTCCCTCAGATCCCACTGAGGAATACACTAAGAAACTGCACCATCTACTCAGGACACTCCCTACACTAACACCAGAACTAATCAACATACCCTTAGAGCCCCGACCAGGGTTATTCTATCTACTACCCAAGATCCACAAACCCGGAAATCCTGGACGCCCCATCATCTCGGGCATTGGAACTCTCACTGAAGGACTGTCTGGATATGTAGACTCTCTACTCAGACCCTATGCTACCAGCACTCCCAGCTATCTCCGTGACACCACTGATTTCCTGAGGAAACTACAATGCATTGGTGACCTTCCAGAAAACACCATCCTGGCCACCATGGATGTAGAGGCTCTCTACACAAACATCCCACACACTGATGGAATACAAGCTGTCAGGAACAGTATCCCTGATGATGCCACAGCACAACTGGTTGCTGAGCTCTGTGCCTTTATCCTCACACACAACTATTTCAAATTTGCTGACAATATATATCTCCAGATCAGTGGCACCGCTATGGGCACCCGTATGGCCCCACAATATGCCAATATTTTTATGGCCGACCTGGAACAACGCTTCCTCAGCTCCCGTCCACTCACGCCCCTTCTCTACCTACGCTACATCGATGACATCTTCATCATCTGGACCCATGGGAAGGAGACTCTGGAAAAATTCCACCACGATTTCAACAGCTTCCACCCCTCCATCAACCTCAGCCTGGACCAATCTACACGGAAGGTCCACTTCCTAGACACCACGGTGCAAATAAGTGATGGTCACATCAACACCACCCTATACCGAAAACCTACCGACCGCTATGCCTACCTTCATGCCTCCAGCTTCCATCCCGGACACACCACAAGATCCATTGTCTACAGCCAAGCACTGAGGTACAACCATATCTGCTCTAACCCCACAGACAGAGACCAACACCTAGAAAATCTCCACCAAGCATTCTCAAGACTACAGTACCCACACAAGGAAATAAGGAAACAGATCAACAGAGCCAGACGTGTACCCAGAAGCCTCCTACTGGAAGACAAACCCAAGAAAGAAACCAACAGGACTCCACTGGCCATCACATACAGTCCCCAGCTAAAACCCCTACAACGCATCATCAGGGATCTACAACCCATCCTGGACAATGATCCCACACTTTCACAGGCCTTGGGTGGCAGACCAGTCCTCACCCACAGACAACCTGCCAACCTGAAGCATATTCTCACCAGCAACTGCACACCGCACCATAGTAACTCTAGCTCAGGAACCAATCCATGCAACAAACCTCGATGCCAACTCTGCCCACATATCTACACCAGCAACACCATCACAGGACCAAACCAGATCAGCCACAACATCACCGGTTCATTCACCTGCACTTCCACCAATGTAATATATGCCATCATATGCCAGCAATGCCCCTCTGCTATGTACATCGGCCAAACTGGACAGTCTCTAAGGAAAAGGATAAATGGACACAAATCAGATATTAGGAATGGCAATATACAAAAACCTGTAGGAGAACACTTCAACCTCCTTGGCCACACAATAGCAGATCTTAAGGTGGCCATCCTACAGCAAAAAACTTTAGGACCAGACTTCAAAGAGAAACTGCTGAGCTCCAGTTCATCTGCAAATTTGACACCATCAGCTCAGGACTAAACAAAGACTGTGAATGGCTTGCCAATTACAGAACCAGTTTCTCCTCCCTTGGTTTTCACACTTCAACTGCTAGAACAGGGCCTCATCCTCCCTGATTGATCTAACCTCGTTATCTCTAGCTTGCTTCTTGCTTGCTTATATATACCTGCCCCAGGAAATTTCCACCACTTCCATCCGAAGAAGTGGGTATTCACCCATGAAAGCTCATGCTGCAAAACGTCTGTTAGTCTATAAGGTGCCACAGGATTCTTTGCTGCTTTTACAGAACCAGACTAACACGGCTACCCCTCTGATTCTTTACTGGCAAAATGTTCGGAGAAGGCTCATTGCCATTGTGAGAATGCTTGCTACTCAAAACCTAGCACTGCATGGCACTTCAGATCAGCTGTATGTGCCAAACAATAGAAACTTCCTTAAAATTGTGGAGCTGATGGCTGAGTTTAACGCTGTACTCCAGGAGCATCTAAGAAGAGTCACGACCCAAGAAATGTACACACACCACTATCTTGGAAAAACAATTCAAAATGAGATCAGACAGTTACAGGCAACAAAAGTCAAAACGAAGATTGTGGCAGATCTGAAGTCAGCAAGATATTACTTTTTGTTATCCTGACATCAGCCATACGAAACAAATGACTTTTTAATGGTGCGTTTTGTAACAACAACAGAACCCAGTGAAAATGTCCATGCAATGGTGGCTGTCAGAGAGCATTTTCTAGAATTTATTGACATTGATGATACTACAGGAGCTGGTATGACAAATGTGCTTCTTAAAAAGCTGGAAGATATGGGAATTGCAATAGCTGACATGAGAGGTCAGGCTACGATAATGGTGCCAACATGAGAGGAAAGAACAGAGGAGTGCAGACACTGATCTGACAGTTAAACCCTCAAGCTTTTTTTGTCCCATGCAGTTCTCATTCATTGAACTTGGTGGTCAGAGATGCAGCATCAGCTTCTAATGAGGCTACTGAATTTTTTAATGTAATTCAAAGCAGCTATGTACTTTTCTCTGCATCAACTCATCGATCGTTTAAAAGAGAACTGGATAAATTCATGGAGGTTAAGTCCATTAATGGATATTAGCCAGGATGGGTAAGGAAGGGTGTCCCTAGCCTCTGTTTGTCAGAGAGTGGAGATGGATGGCAGGAGAGAGATCACTTGATCATTGCCTGTTGGGTTCACTCCCTCTGGGGCACCTGGCATTGGCCACTGTCAGTAGACAGGATATTGGGCTAGATGGACCTTTTGTCTGACCCAGTATGGCCTTTCTTATGTTCTTATGTTGGCAAATTTTGAAGCAACATCTGGGAACATTCTCTCTGACACTGAAACCACTGAGTGCCACAGGATGGGAAAGTCAAGTGGAGGCAATAAAGCCTATAAAACACCAAATTGGGAAGATAGATGATGCCATAGTTGCCATTATGGAGGATAATGCTATGACAGGAATTGTTTGTGGAAGAATGGTGGCAGAGGGAAATGGAATCACCAGAAACATAACTTCAAATTTCTGTGTGGCTTAGTGTTGTGGCATGACATACTGTTTGAAATAAATGTTGCAAGCAAGAGACTCCAAGGTGTTGACCTTGATATATCTGAGCAATGGAACAACTGGACAAAGCAAAGTCATACCTACAGTCTTACCAGTCAGATGAGGGATTTCAAAACATTCTGAAGAGTGCACAGAAGTTGTCAGAGGAACTTCCCATTGAGGCTATTTTCCCACCCATTCAAGAATACAAGAGTCACTGAAGAAGACATTTTTATTAAGAGGCACGAGATAATCCCATAAGAGACCCCAAACAACAATTAAAAGTTGAATTCTTTAACCAGGTGCTGGATTGTGCAATACAGTCAGTTGAAGAATGTTTTATGCAGCTCAAGGAACACAGCAGTATATTTGGGATGTTGTATGAAATTCCAAAACTCCTCACTATACCTGAATGAGACTACACCAGCAATGCAGGGCACTAGAGACAGTGTTGACGTATGATGACATGCGTGATATTGATTCCAATGATTTAGATGATGAACTGAAAGCCCTTTCAAGATACATTTCAGCAGGATAAACTCCAAAGGCCGTTCTGGAATATATGTGCATAAATAAGATGACCACCCTCTTTCCAAATGCTTTTGTTGCTCTGCACATACTTCTAACACTTCCTGTAACAGTTGCCAGAGGAGAACCCAGCTTCTCCAAGCTGAAGTTAATAAAAATACATCTACGCTCCACAATGACACAGGAGAGGCTGATCGGCCTTGCAACCATCTCAATACAGCATGAGTTGGCCCAGATTGTGGACCTTCAGGAAGCACTTCAGATCTTTGCAACCAAGAAGGCATGGAAAGCACCACTTTGATTAGTCAAACAGATACAAATGCCAGTGTTTGTTTACTATGCAGACAAGAAAAGTTACATTTGCTGTTCAGGCATTTGAAAGTTAAGTGTTACTTAAAATTTTGGAACAAGGCATTTTAAGTAGTTAGTTCTCCTTTATTGGGGTAGGTAGCAGATCAGTACCATGAGAGGAGTAGAACAGGAAGAAGGCAGAATTAAGACCTTTCAAAGTTTTGGCCCAAGTGAGGGGACATGGGGGAGTCATTTGAGCTCCCCGCCTCAGGTGCCAAAATGTTGTGGGCCGGCCCTGGATGGTTACCTAAGAAATAAACAAAATTGCAATCTAAGACATATATAGTACATAGGATTTGAATCAAGCAGTGTCTCACCCTATTAGATAGTACAAACAGTCCGCCAAGCTTCCATACACAGGCAGGCCTCCTTCTTTCCTGCCTGGGACCCCGCTTTCCCAGTTCAGTCTTTGTTCCAGGTATTGTGTAGTGTGGGGAGTGAGTCCTCTTGGTGATGTCACTTCCCTCTTTTATAGCTTATTCCATACGGTGGGAATCACTTTGTACCAAGGCAAGTTCCCAGCCCAGTTTGTGGAAAAATACAAGTACCAAAATGGAGTTCAGTATCATGTGATCTAGTCTCAAGCCCTAGCATACTCTGAGTCATGGCAGCCATTATCCATAGGCTGACTGAAGTGTCCACAGGTGAGGATAACTTTTCCATGGCCCATTGTCTTGTTGACGGGCTATTCAACTTGAATAGGCCATTCATAATGTGCTGGCTAGACTGTATGTAAAGCTTTCTGGGGGTTACCCAGGTGCAAGCACATTTGAATTATAGATATAGTCAATATTCATAACTCCAGATACAAAAAGGATACATTCACACAAATGGGATAATCATATTCAGAAAACCATAACTTTTCCATTGATATCTGACATGACATACTTTATATGAGATGCATCATAATTATGCCATAATTATACCATAATTATACCACTATGGCAGGGGTCAGCAACCTATGGCATGCGTGCCAAAGAAGGCACGCGAGCCAATTTTTAACGGCATGCTGCTGCCTGCCGGAGTCCCGAGGACACACAGCCAGTGAGGGGCAGCGCCCACGCCCCCCGAGAGAGGAGCCACTTCAGCGGCCTGCCCATGGGCTCCCGCATCCCCTTACCCGGCAAGGAGACCTGCCTGGGGGAGCAGAGGGGCCTGCTCACCTGGGCTGCCTTAGTATAGCTGGCCATGGCGGATTGGCAGTGTGCCAGGGGAGCGGGTTCGCTGGGGGACCTGGTCCCGACTCCTGGCGGCAGGACGCGGGGGCGGTGGAGGTGGGAGAGGCCGGCGGCGGCAGCAGCACTGTCTGCTGAGCATCCCCAGGAGGAGGCAGCCGACCGCGGCCAGGGACCGGTACCTGCTGTTCATGAGCTGGGAGGAGCGGAGAGCCCCGTGGCCCGGCGGTGTGGAGCACGTAGCAGGTGCGGGCGAGTGGGAGTCGGTGGTGGCCAGAGAGCCCTGGGGCGAGGAGCTTGCATACCGCGGGGTCATGCGCCACCTGGAGCGGCTCCTCCAGACACAGCCAGAGAAGACTCTCTCGCTGGGAGGCGCTAGTTGCGCTCATGCAGCACGCCACAGGGCCCCGAGTGGGTGAGCCGGCTGGGGGCCACAGGAGTGGGGGGCCTCTGCCCTGACCCCCCCCCACACACACTCAGCCCTCTGCCCTGAGCCCCGCAGCCCCGCACACTCCTCAGGCCCATGCCCTGAGCCCTGTACCTCCCCTCACACACACTCAGCACTCTGCTTGACTCCTTCACACACCCGCCACAACCCCAACCCTGACTCTGGTACCCCCACACATACCCAGCCCCCCCTGACTCTTGTACCCCCCTCACATACCCAGCCCCTGCACCCCCATGTGCCCCCCACATCCTAACTTTTGCACCCCCCACATCCCCACCCCCCACATCCCCACCAAATGGGAGCTCTTGCACCCCCCCATTCCTACCTGCACCCCTCACACCAAATGGGAGCTGCCTAGGTAAGTGCGCCACACCCAAACCTCCTACCCCAACCCTAAGCCCCCTCCCTCATTCTAGCTCCTGGCCAGACCCTTCACCCCCAGCCCTGTGCTCGGTCCACTCCCACCCTTAGCTCAGTGCAGAGAGAGGAAGAGAATGGGCCAGAACCAGGGAGAAGGTAGGTACCCACTGTATGTGGGGAGGGCCGGCACCCCAGACCGGCAGCGGGCTGAGTGGGTCTGGCAGCCGGGATCCCGGCTGGCAGGAGCCGGCGGATGGAACCCCTGAGCAGCAGTGGGCTGAGCAGTGGTCTGGGGTCGCAGCTGCTGGCCCCGCACAGCCCACTGCCGGTCTGGGGTTCTGGCTGCCAGACCCTTGCCAGCCAGGGTCCCGGCCGCAGGCTGCAGGTCTCTGGCAGCACCACAGCCAGACTAGTTCCCCTTGGCTGCTTCTTATACCCCCCCCTCGGGTGTACCTTCCAAGGATCATCCTCCATCTCCCCAGGATACACTGCGAGTGGCAGTCCAAGCAACTATTCAGCATCCAGTGTGTCTGGCCATACAGGTAACTCAGGGCTATCCTCGGGACAGCAGAAGTCTTCTGTGGGCTCCTGCGTCCTCAGCGGGGACAATGCATCTGTCTTCCTTGGCAGCTGCTCCCCAACTGAGCTACAGGGCTCACCTCTTATACTTCCTGTTTCTGTCCCACCCCTCTGCTTTCAGCATTGAGTGTGTGGCCTTCCAGATTCTGCCCACCCCTCACTGTTAATTTCTGAGGGTGGCCACACCTCTTCACTACAGGGGGAAAGAGAAGAAGTTAGTTGTGATGTTCTGGAGCTGTCACTTGTGTTTCACAGGCAGACTTTGCACCTCCAGAACACCCCTTAAGTATATCTGTAATGCACCTCCATGGTGTCAGAGATAAGTCAGGGACACTCAGATCTTAGCCATGTCTCAGTTTTTACCTTGAGAAAATGCAGGGGAATAGTCTCTGCTTCAGAAAGAACTTGGGACAGTTGGTCTGGTCTATAGATATTTGGAGAATGGAGTCGCCTCATGCTTGCCTCTAGCTTCCTGGAAGCGGCCAGCAGGGATTCCTGGAGCAGGAGAGTCATGGTTAGTGATACCCAATGGAGTGGACAAGGAAGCTGGCTCCATTTCATTTGTGTCATCCACTAAAGGGCTTCACAAACCTGTTGTGGATAGAGAGTAAACACCATTCCAGGCTGTCTGAGCCCCGCAGAAGCGTCCCTCTTCTGTCTCCCTGTCATCAGCAGTAACATTTCTCCTGCTGCTGGGAGGTCACTCGGCACTTGCTGCTTTCCCATGGGCTTTGACAACATGGTAATCAGCCCTGAAAAATGTAAACTCTTCTAACTCATGCTGGGGAATGCCCAGGAAATCAATAACTTCGGTGGCTTGTGATTAAATTCCAACTCCAGGACCCTACATGATGCTCCCAATAACTGCTGTATTGTGTGTCTATTCCATACACATGTATGGTGCTGCACTTACAACCTTGTCAGAACAGCACGTTCTCAGTGTGCACCATGATCCAATGAGATCAGCAACACTGACAAGACCCTTACTGCACATGAACCCTGAGGTGACATGAGGAAGGTGCTAGGATAGAATTAAATACAATAACAAGGAAAATATAGTTCCTTAAAATAGATAAGAAACTCCAGAGCAAAGTGACTCTGGCAGCTTGATTACAGGATAAATATGACTTGTAAAATGGGTCATGGAATTCAGGGCTGCTATTCAGTGAGATCATTTAGATTCGACTGCCTGAACTCCCGAAGGACAAGGCTTTCTTGATGAGCAGTGCAACTTGGGTGTCTAGTTAATAGAGTCCCTGTGATTCTTTATATTAAAAGAGGAATTTAAAAGACCTGCAATCAGCCTCGTTAACTTTTAGAGCAGTGCATGCACTGCCCTTTTATTTTTCTGTTTTGTAATAGTCTTTTCCCCAAAGTCCCAAAATACCTGACTGCAGACAAGGGAATGGAGTACAAAGCATATAATCATAGATCCAGTAATACACAGCACTGGATTAACGCAGGGGCTTTAGGGGCTGCAGCCCCAGGCCTCAGGCTAAGGGATGACCTGCAAAAATCAATCCATAATTATATACAGTTCAGTGGTCACCAACCTGTTGATTGCGATTGACTGGTCGATCCTGGAGTCTCTGCCAGTCGAATGCGATCTCCGGGCTGCTAAAAGTCCAGCAGCACAGCAGGGCTCAGGTAGGCTGCCTGTCTGCCATAGCCCTACACAGCTCCTGGAAGTGGATGGCTGCTGGCCTGTCTCTGCGGCCCCGAGCGGGGCGGGGGAGGCGGGGGAGTTGGCTCCACATTCTGCCCGGGCCCCCAACACTGTCCCTGCAGCTCCCAATGGCAGCTGCAGGGGCAGTGCTTGTGGCCACGGGCAGCACATGGAGATGTGCTGTTCCCCTCCCCCAGGGGCCACAGAGACATGCCAGCAGCCGGCTGCTTCCGGGAGCAGTGTGGGGCTATGGCAGGCAAGCAGCCTACGTGAGCCCTGCTGTGCTGCCAGTTGGGAGCCAGCTGTGGCAAGGGCCTCCCAGCTGGAACCTGCACCTTGCACCCACTCCTGCACCCCAACCCCCTGCCCCAGGTCAGAATCCCCTCACTGCTCCTGGAAACAGCCGGCTGCTGGCATGTCTCTGTGGCCCCTGGGGGAGGGAGACAGCAAGTCTCCATGTGCTGCCTGTGCCCACAAGCACTCCCCTGCAGCTCCCATTGGCTGGTTCCTGGCCAATGGGAGCTGCAGGGACGGTGTTGGGGGCACGGGCAGAATGTGGAGCTGCCTCCCCCACCCCACCCCCTGCCAGGGGCCACAGAGACAGGCCAGCAGCTGTCCACTTCCGGGAGCGGTGTGGGGCTATGGCAGCAGGTAGCCTTCCTGAGCCCTGCTGTGCCGCCAGCTGTGAGCCACCTGTGGTAAGGGCCTCCCAGCCGGAGCCTGCACCTTGCACCCCCTCCTGCACCCCAACCCCCTGCCCCAGGTCAGAATCCCCTCCTGCACCCAAACTTCTTCCCAGAGTCCTCACCCCTCACCCTCTCCTGCACCCCAACACTCTGCCCCTGCCTGGAGCCCGCTCCTGCACTCAAACTCCCTCCCAGAAAGAAACTAACATAACAGTTGTTCTAAGGGAAGAAGTAGGCTATTTTTAATTAACATAACTATATTCTACATGTTTTAAGACTGAAATGTAACCACAGAATGGCTTTACGTTAATTAAAAGACAAGTTTAGAATAGCGTTAATAGCGTCGATGCCATAATTTTGATAATTTTGTTTTAAATTAGGAAAAAGACTTGTATACTGGGGCCCCACAAAATCTAATCCCACAGGAGAGTTAATCCGGCCCTGGTAATACACAATCCCAAATATTATATGCAGTAACAAAACAAGATGGATGTATACAAACTGAGGCATCAGAAGAAGAATATCCTATTTAGTGATCTGTTAAATGGGCCTGACAAACTGGTATTTCAAACTATAGATAGGTAACTTCCCCCATAAATGCAGTTGCATGTGCAGTGGATAGCAGCAGCTGTTTAAAAGGGCATAGCAACACTGCACAGCACTTTAGGGCAGTAAATGTCTTTTACAATTGACACTGCAGGGTAAGTTTAGGAAGGCAGAGAGTAATTACTGGGGCTAAAATTACCCAAGAGAGACATACCCTTTAAGAACCTCCCACTGCACAGGGACTACAAGAACCAATCATAGCAAAAGAAAGTCTAGTGAAGGAAAAATAGAGCTCAGGAACAGGTTTGCTGAGTTGGAGAATGAAGCATAGCAGGCAGTAACAGAAGGTGGGAGGGCAAGGAAGAAGAGAAGAGTGCCTAGTCCTACAAGAAGAGGGGAAGAGTCAATGGAGATAGCCAGAGTTTGGAGCCCCAGGAGGATTGAGGATGACTTGCAGAAAACTGCAAGTGAGGGCAAAAGACAGAGGACTTGCAGCCAGAAAGAACAGAAGGGGGAAGGTTGAAAACTGCATCAACACCAGGAAGAGACAGATCTATGTGACTGGGGATTCCCTACTAAGAAGAATGGACTGACCTATCACCAGAGCTGCTCTGGAGAACAGAAGGGCGTGCTGTCTGCCAGGAGCTAAGATACAGGTTGTGGACCTGAGTCTGAAGAGGATCCTAATGGGAGCTGGAAAGTATCCACTCATTATCCTTCATGTGGGAACAAATGATACAGCTAGATTCTTGCTGGAACGTATCAAGAATGACTATGCCAGGCTGGGGGAGACGCTTAAAGAAATGGAAGCTCAGATGATCTTCAGTGGGACTCTACCTCTCCCTAGAGGAGGAGAACGAGTGTGGAAAAAGATTATGATGATCAACAGATGGCTCAGGCAGTGGTACTATAAGAGGGGCTACTGGGACAGAGAACTGTTGTCACAGGATGGACTCCACCTGAATAGGGAGGGAAATAGACTTCTGGGATGGAGGTTGGCACAACTGATTAAAAGAGATTTAAACTAGGAATTTGGGGGAGATGTTTGGGAGATACTTATGTAATATTAACAGCTGTTTCTAACATTGAGCAGGAGGAAAATTGAGTAAGAGAGGATACAGAATGGAGAAAGGAACAACAGAGCGTAGGCGAATGGACATCAGGAAGAAAGATAATGCCAGTACCAATGGCACTAAGTAAGTGTAAGCAGAGTCAGGATGAGCTCTACCCTGACATCTGGTGGTAAATTATGGGGAGTGCAGAAAGAAGTTTTGAGTATTCGCATTAGCATTTCAGTTATTTGCATTGGCACTCCCACCCCACTTAGCATACCGCAAAGCAGCCTGGGATGGTTATTTTCACAGCTGTGGGAGCCCCAATTTCATTGTTATTGGGGCAGGAGCAATAAAATGTTGTCACCCCGATTAAGTAAATGAGGAACTACAAAACTGTCTTATGATAGAAGGTTTCATTGTCAGCTTGATAGCTCTTGCTAGACGGGGGACATGGGTTCCAAAACCTATTGAGAAGAGAGAGGCTGGGGACAGATATCTGTACTTGGTGGTGCAGGCTCCTTGTGTGAGCCAGAAGCACCAGTTCCACCTGTGCCTCTCTCCACTGTGGAATGTCAGAGTTAATGTTTGATTCCCTTAAGAATCTAGATACAAGTTACTGAGCTGAACTCACTGACACTGGGGCTCCCCCACTATGAGCTGGAATCACTAAGAGCTGAAATCACTGAAGAGCTGGACTTGCTGAGCTGAGAGCACTGAGTACTGTGCTAATGAGTGGGGGAGTCTGAAGCAATACTGCAGAGCAGCTGGCAGAGCGGAGTGGAGCAGTTTGTGCAGCCACTGGGTGAGTGGAGCCAAGCAGCTCGCGAGGACGGCAGGAGTGGCTCGCAGGACAGCTCGTGGACCAGAGCAGCTGGCAGAGCGGAGCAGCCCACAGAGCGAGTGGAGCTGTTTGCGGGGACGACTAGTGGAAGCAGAACCCCACGAAGAGGCAGGGCAGTTGGCCCCGAAACCACGTAAGGTGCCCCTTTCTACCCAGGCTGGGGAGGGGACCTCTGCAGAGAGACTCTTGAACTCTGGGGCTGCACTGACCCGGGACAGAGACTTTTGGATTGTGAGACTTTTGGGACTGTGGGTGATTTGGGGGTTGCTGGACTCAAGGGCCCCGAGAGAAGGATACAGCCCAATTTGCTGGGGTGGGTCTTTGCTCACGGTTTGACCTATGAACTCTAGCTGAGGTATTTTCCCAATTTAATGCTTGTTGTTTATCATGTAATTAAACTTTTTC
Source organism: Mauremys mutica (assembly GCF_020497125.1). Lineage (NCBI taxonomy): Eukaryota > Metazoa > Chordata > Testudines > Geoemydidae > Mauremys > Mauremys mutica. The sequence goes on from NC_059080.1 coordinate 43,239,508, forward strand.
TGCTACACCAAGACTCTGCTTGCGAGAGGGGAAGTATTGCCTCCTCGAGGCGCCCAGGGGTGTGTGTAAGATTTTCCCAGGTCACTGGGTGGGGGCTCGAGCTGGTTTTGCATTATGTTGTGGGGAAGGGACCCCTATATATTGAACCCGGCCCTTGCTGCTATCGTTTCGGCCTGGCAGAAGGGTTACATAAGGTAGGCAATACTGGCAGTAGAATGACTGTACCTAATTAGGCGAGGAATCTGGGTAAAGCTGAGCAGAAACAACTAAGATGTCTGTACACCAGTGCAAGGAGCCTGGGTAACAAAATGGAGGAACTAGAACTTCTGGTGCAGGAAGTAAAATCAGGTATTATACGGGTAACAGAAACATGGTGGAATAGTAATTCTGAAGAGGGGAAGGGCTCTGAGTTACTACAGAGAATTCTTTCCCAGGTGGGTGCGGGGGGGGGGGGAGGAGGTCTTGCCCACATGCTCAGGGTCTAATTGATCACCATATTTGGGGTCGGGAAGGAATTTTCCCCCGGGTCAGATTGGCAGAGAACCTAGGGTTCATGTCTTCCTCTGCAACATGGGGCATGGGTCACTTGCTGATTTAAACGAGAGTAAATGGTGGATTCTCTGTAACTTGAAGTCTTTAAATCATTATGTGAGGACTTCAGTAACTCAGTCAGAGATTAGGGGTCAATTATAGGAGTGAGTGGGTGAGGTTCTGTGGCCTGTGATGTGCAGCAGGTCAGACTTGATGATCACAATGGATCCTTCTGGCCTTAAAGTCCATGAGACCCCTGGAACACTAGTTCAGGACTGAGTGAGAGAAGAGGATCATCTGCTGAACTACTATTCCCTACAACATCTGGCTTTTCCTTGAAGAACATAAGAACATAAGAACATAAGAAAGGCCGTACCGGGTCAGACCAAAGGTCCATCTAGCCCAGTATCTGTCTACCGACAGTGGCCAATGCCAGGTGCCCCTGAGGGAGTGAACCTAACAGGCAATGATCAAGTGATCTCTCTCCTGCCATCCATCTCCATCCTCTGACGAACAGAGGCTAGGGACACCATTCTTACCCATCCTGGCTAATAGCCATTTATGGACTTAGCCACCATGAATTTATCCAGTCCCCTTTTAAACATTGTTATAGTCCTAGCCTTCACAACCTCCTCAGGTAAGGAGTTCCACAAGTTGACTGTGCGCTGCGTGAAGAAGAACTTCCTTTTATTTGTTTTAAACCTGCTGCCTATTAATTTCATTTGGTGACCCCTAGTTCTTGTATTATGGGAATAAGTAAATAACTTTTCCTTATCCACTTTCTCAACATCACTCATGATTTTATATACCTCTATCATGTCCCCCCTTAGTCTCCTCTTTTCCAAACTGAAGAGTCCTAGCCTCTTTAATCTTTCCTCATATGGGACCCTCTCTAAACCCCTAATCATTTTAGTTGCTCTTTTCTGAACCTTTTCTAGTGCTAGAATATCTTTTTTGAGGTGAGGAGATCACATCTGTACACAGTATTCGAGATGTGGGCGTACCATGGATTTATATAAGGGCAATAATATATTCTCAGTCTTATTCTCTATGCCCTTTTTAATGATTCCTAACATCCTGTTTGCTTTTTTGACCGCCTCTGCACACTGCGTGGACATCTTCAGAGAACTATCCACGATAACTCCAAGATCTTTTTCCTGACTCGTTGTAGCTAAATTAGCCCCCATCATGTTGTATGTATAGTTGGGGTTATTTTTTCCAATGTGCATTACTTTACATTTATCCACATTAAATTTCATTTGCCATTTTGTTGCCCAATCACTTAGTTTTGTGAGATCTTTTTGAAGTTCTTCACAATCTGCTTTGGTCTTAACTATCTTGAGTAGTTTAGTGTCATCTGCAAACTTTGCCACCTCACTGTTTACCCCTTTCTCCAGATCATTTATGAATAAATTGAATAGGATTGGTCCTAGGACTGACCCTTGGGGAACACCACTAGTTACCCCTCTCCATTCTGAGAATTTACCATTAATTCCTACCCTTTGTTCCCTGTCCTTTAACCAGTTCTCAATCCATGAAAGGACCTTTCCTTTTATCCCATGACAGCTTAATTTACGTAAGAGCCTTTGGTGAGGGACCTTGTCAAAGGCTTTCTGGAAATCTAAGTACACTATGTCCACCGGATCCCCCTTGTCCACATGTTTGTTGACCCCTTCAAAGAACTCTAATAGATTAGTAAGACACGATTTCCCTTTACAGAAACCATGTTGACTATTGCTCAAGAGTTTATGTTTTTCTATGTGTCTGACAATTTTATTCTTTACTATTGTTTCAACTAATTTGCCCGGTACCGACGTTAGACTTACCGGTCTGTAATTGCCAGGATCACCCCTAGAGCCCTTTTAAAATATTGGCGTTACATTAGCTAACTTCCAGTCATTGGGTACCGAAGCCGATTTAAAGGACAGGTTACAAACCTTGGTTAATAGTTCCGCAACTTCACATTTGAGTTCTTTCAGAACTCTTGGGTGAATGCCATCTGGTCCCGGTGACTTGTTAATGTTGAGTTTATCAATTAATTCCAAAACCTCCTCTAGTGACACTTCAATCTGTGACAGTTCCTCAGATTTGTCACCTACAAAAGCCAGCTCAGGTCTGGGAATCTCCCTAACATCCTCAGCCGTGAAGAATGAAGCAAAGAATCCATTTAGTTTCTCCGCAATGACTTTATCATCTTTAAGCGCTCCTTTTGTATTTTCATCGTCAAGGGGCCCCACTGGTTGTTTAGCAGGCTTCCTGCTTCTGATGTACTTAAAAAACATTTTGTTATTACCTTTGGAGTTTATGGCTAGCCGTTCTTCAAACTCCTCTTTGGCTTTTCTTATTACACTCTTGCACTTAAGTTGGCAGTGTTTGTGCTCCTTTCTATTTGCCTCACTGGGATTTGACTTCCACTTTTTAAAGGAAGTCTTTTTATCTCTCACTGCTTCTTTTACATGGTTGTTAAGCCACGGTGGCTCTTTTTTAGTTCTTTTACTGTTTTTCTTAATTTGGGGTATACATTGAAGTTGGGCCTCTATTATGGTGTCTTTAAAAAGGGCCCACGCAACTTGCAGGGATTTCACTTTAGTCACTGTACCTTTTAACTTTTGTCTAACTAACCCCCTCATTTTTGTATAGTTCCCCCTTTTGAAATTAAAGGCCACAGTGTTGGGCAGTTGAGATGTTCTTCCCACCACAGGGATGTTGAATGCTATTGTATTATGGTCACTATTTCCAAGCGGTCCTGCTATAGTTACCTCTTGGACCAGCTCCTGCGCTCCACTCAGGATTAAATCTAGAGTCGCCTCTCCCCTTGTGGGTTCCCGTACCAGCTGCTCCATGAAGCAGTCATTTAAAGTATCGAGAAATTTTATCTCTGCATTTCGTCCTGAAGTGAAATGTTCCCAGTCAATATGGGGATAATTGAAATCCCCCACTATTATTGGGTTCTTAATTTTGATAGCCTCTCTAATTTCCCTTAGCATTTCATCATCACTATTACTGTCCTGGTCAGGTGGTCGATAATAGATCCCTACTGTTATATTTTTACTAGAGCATGAAATTTCTATCCAGAGAGACTCTATGGAACCTGTGGATTCGCTTAAGATTTTTACTTCATTTGAATCTACACTTTCTTTAACATATAGTGCCACTCCTCCCCCTGCATGGCCTGTTCTGTCCTTCCGATATATTTTGTACCCCGGAATGATTGTGTCCCATTGATTGGTCTCAGTCCACCAGGTTTCTGTGATGCCTATTATATCTATATCCTCCTTTATCACAAGGCACTCTAGTTCACCCATCTTATTATTTAGACTTCTGGCATTTGTGTACAAGCACTTTAAAAACTTGTCCCTGTTTATTAGCCTGCCTTTTTCTGATGTGCCAGATTCTTTTTTATGTGACTGTTTGTCATCTGATCCGGCCCTTACATTATACTTCTCATTCCTCTGCTCCTGACTATAACCTGGAGATTCTCTATCATCAGACTCTCCCCTAAGAGAAGTCTGTGTCCGATCCACACGCACCTCTGCAGCAGTCGGCTTTCCCCCATCTCCTAGTTTAAAAACTGCTCTACAACCTTTTTAATGTTTAGTGCCAGCAGTCTGGTTCCACTTTGGTTTAGGTGGAGCCCATCTCTCCTGTATAGGCTCCTCCCATCCCAGAAGTTTCCCCAGTTCCTAATGAACGTGAACCCCTCCTCTCTACACCATCGTCTCATCCACGCATTGAGACTCTGAAGCTCTGCCTGCCTACCTGGCCCTGCGCGTGGAACTGGGAGCATTTCTGAAAATGCCACCATAGAGGTCCTGGATTTCAGTCTCTTCCCTAGCAGCCTAAATTTGGCTTCCAGGACATCTCTCCTACCCTTCCCTATGTCATTGGTACCTACATGTACCACGACCACCGGCTCCTCCCCAGCACTACACATAAGTCTATCTAGATGCCTCGAGAGATCCGCAACCTTCGCACCAGGCAGGCAAGTCACCATACGGTTCTCCCGGTCATCACAGACCCAGCTATCTACATTTCTAATAATCGAATCTCCCATTACTAACACCTGCCTTTTCCTAGAAACTGGAGTTCCCTCCCCCGGAGAGGTAACCTCAGTGCGAGAGGCAACCCCAGCACCATCTGGAAGGAGGGTCCCAACTACGGGAAGGTTTCCCTCTGCTCCCATCGACTGCTCTACTTCCCTGGGCCCTTCTTCCTCCTCAACAGCACAGGAGCTGTCTAAGCGGAGGTGGGACAATTCTACAGTGTCCCGGAAAGCCTCATCAACATACCTCTCTGCCTCTCTCAGCTCCTCCAGTTCCGCCACCCTGGCCTCCAAAGTCCGTACATGGTCTCTGAGGGTCAGGAGCTCCTTGCACCGACTGCACACATACGCCACCCGCCCACAGGGCAGGTAATCATACATGCGACAGTCAGTGCAATAAACTGGATAGCCCCCACCCTGCTGCTGGGCTTCTGCCTGCATTGTCTCCTAGTTAGTGAAAGGGTGGTTTACGGAAAGTAGTTTTGGAATGTGGTTCGGTTTATAGGTTTTAGGGGGGGGCCACGGGGAAGGGGTTAGGGCTGGCGAGGGGCTTCCACTCCCTTCCCACTCCCCTGCCAAACTCCCTTGCGAAACTCCCTGTTAGCAGCCCCTGTTCGCAAAAGGTCTCCCATCCAGCTCCTGCCCTCACTAGAAGCTGCATTCCTTTATAAGAAGATCATAGAATGAGGTGGTAAAGGGCTGAGGATACTAACAGAGCCTGTACAATAGTCAGATAATTTGGCACTTTCCATTTTTCAAGCATCAGCGTTTTGATTCTTATAGAAACTCTTGGCATAAATGTTTCTTGCATTCAATGCTTTGGCAAAGCCCCCTAGTAAGAGGCACGTAAGTCAAGAAGGGGCAACTCTGTGGAGTGCTGATCATGCATGGCCCCTTTCCCAAACTTTATGCACGTGAGGACTTCCCACAAGAATGTGTATTAAATTAGCCATTGTCATTCCCCGGGGCCAACTATGTCATTAAGCCTCATTATTCCTGCTTTTGCCTCCCCAGCCAGTCTGAAAATATCCAGGAAGTTTCTGCGCCAAGTTCAGCAGCTGCTAACTTTGTTCATGAGTTTTACTGCTTTGTCTCTGTGGTGCTCATCTGGGAAGTGAGCTAGAAAGAGTGCAAACAGAGCAGTACATTGGTTTAAAAGGTTCTAATGTTCTGAGCGGTTTGGATGAATGTGAGAATATTGGACTGACTTCCAAAACAAATAGATGGGACTAATCAAGGGACCCCTTGTGGACTGGCTCCCGTTAGAGCAACTACTGTCACATGATCATCTGGAACAGATGTGAATCTATCCAGCTTTTGTTAGTAAGGTTTGGACAAAGCTAAACCTGGTTCTTCCCAAAGTTTGGTGTGTTTGGTTCTGGTCTTCTCTATTCTGAAGTCTTTCCTCCTTCAAAAAGCTCTGGAAGACCGATATATTCTTTAAAGCACTCCTGTTGTCAGAGGTGCCAACTTTCAAATGTGCTGGGGGGTACTCAGGGGTGAAAGTAACTTAAAGGACTTACCGGTATGCTGGAGTCCTGAGCTGGGGGCAGGGCCTCAACTTGAAGGGGTGTGGCCTCAACCAGAAGAGGTGCGGCATTTAAATCCCAGGGCCCTTTAAATCACCCCTGGAGCTCCCAGCTGTTGAAGCGGCTGGGAGCCCCAGGGCAATTTAAAGGCCACTATGCTGCCGGGAGCCCCAAGGCCCTTTAAATCGCGGGCTTGGGGAAGCCAGTCCGGTACGGCGCACTGGCTCTTGCTGGTACGTCAGAATGGACCAACTTAGGCCTGGTCTACACTAGTCTGTTACTTCAGAATTAGCCGAGTTAATTTGAAAAAAAAAATTATTCTGTCCACATGACCAAACCGGCTTTTTCGATTTAAAGGGCTCTTTAAATCGATTTCTGTACTCCACCTCGGCAAGTGCAGTAGCGCTTAAATTGAGATCACAATCCCGGGTTAAAGGTATTGTGGACGCAATTCAACGTTATTGGCCTCCGGGAGCTATCCCAGAATGCTCCCTTGTGACTGCTCTGGAGAACACTCTCAACTCAGATGCACTAGCCAGGCAGGCAGGAAAAGCCCCGGGAACTTTTGAATTTAATTTCCTGTTTGGTCACCATCAGCACAGGTGACCGTCAGCAGAGTCCACCATCACAAGAGATCACGCAGTCCTGGATTCACAGATGAGCTCCAGCATGGTCCAAACGGAAGGTACTGGATCTCATTGTATATTGGGGAGACGAGTCTGTTATGGCAGAACCATGTTCCAAAAAAAGAAACGCAAATACGTACGCTAAAGTCTCCAGGGCCATGACGGAAAGAGGACACAGAGCAGGGACACAGAGCAGTGTCGTACAAAAATCAAGGAGCTCAGGCAAATGTACCAAAAAGCCAGGGAGGCAAATGGGCGCTCTGGCTTACAGCCCCATACATTCCGCTTCTACTGTGAGCTCCATGCAATTATGGGGGGTGATGCCACCACTACCCCACCACTGTCCGTGGACACCTGCAAGGGGGGAGTTGCACGGAGCGAGGAGGAAGAGTCATTGGATGATGAAGAGGAGGAGGAGAAGGAGGAGGACAGTGCACAGGCAGCAAGTGGGGAATCCGTTTTCCCCCCTAGCCAGGAATATGCTTAACTCTGGAGCCAATAACCTCCCCTCACTCCCAATGCGGGCTCCCGGACCATGACCCTGGAGAAGGTACTTCTGGTGAGTGAGAGCCTGATTGGAGCCACGCGGTGGAGGGCAGTGGGGAAACCCAGCCGCACTGGGCTGTTTGCGTATAGTTTAAAGGGCTCATCCCTGCTCAGAGCCTCATCGGAGCCATACGGTGGGGGTGGGGGTGGGTGTTGTGTGAAGTGATCATCCCAGAGACCCCGCAGGCCCTCCTTTATGGCAAACCCACCAGGCATTGCTTGCTATGGGAAAGGGGTCCCAGCAGTTTGAAAACATTGAAATGAATGTAGAAGAAGCAGAACCCTGCGTGCCCCTAGGCTGCCTGCAACCTGAATTCTGTTTCCCGGCCGTGTGTGATGGCTTACTCACACCAAAGTGTCCCCTTTGTTCTCTGAAATATATATTTTAAAATACTACCCTCCCTTTTTCGCCTCCTGCAGGTGCAAATGTTTCAACGCGGCCCCTTTCTACTCCATCCCAGAGGCTGGTCCAAATTAGAAGGTGGAAAAAATGAACTCAGGAAGACATGTTCGCCAAGCTCATGCAGTCCTCCCGCACTGATAGGGCCCAGCTGAATTCGTGGAGGCAAACAATTGCGGAGTCCCGTAAAGCATTACAGGAACATGAAGAGAGGAGGGATGCGCGCGATGAGAGCAGGCAGGATGCTATGGTCAAGCTCATGGGGGAGCAAACTGACATGCTCCGCTGTATGGTGGATCTAATGCGGGAAGCCCACAGACTGCTGCTGCAGCCCCTGTATAACTGCCTTCCCTCCTCCCCAAGTTCCCAGAACTCAGACGCCCAAGAACACGAGGAGGGAGGCTGCGGGGACCCACACACTCAACCCCAGAGAGTTGCCCAAGCAGCAGAAAGCTGGCATATGCGAACTTTTGATTTGCTTTCTCGACTTGTCCTTCCCTCTTCCTCTACCCCCCTACACCCCCAACACTCCCCCCAGTCTTCCTTCTGATTTTTCTCAATGTGTTTTGCAACAAATAATAAAGAACAGTTTTTAAACAATTATGACTTTATTTCCTTTCATATATATATAGGGGGTGGGTAACTTCAAAAGAAACAAACACAACTGTCACACTGTACCCTGGCCAGTCATGAAACTGGCTTTCAAAGCTTCTCTGATGCGTAGTGCACCCTGTTGTGCTCTTCTAATTGCCCTGTTGTCTGGCTGTGCGAAATTGTCACCAGGCGAGTTGCCTCAACCTCCCACCCCGCCATAAACGTCTCCCCCTGACTCTCACAGAGATTGTGGAGCACACAACAAGCAGCAATTACAATTGGAATATTGGTTGTGCTGAGATCTAAGCGAGTCAGTAAACTGCGCCAGTGCGCTTTCAAATGTCCAAAAGCATTTGGACCACCATTCTGCACTTGCTCAGCCTATAGTTGAATTGCTACTTACTGCTGTCCAGGGTGCCTGTGTACGGCTTCATGAGCCATGGCATTAAGGAGTAGGCTGGGTCCCCAAGGATAACTATAGGCATTTCAACATCCCCAACAGTAATTTTCTGGTCTGGGAAGTAAGTCCCTTCCTGCAGATGTTCAAACAGACCAGAGTTCCTGAAGATGCGAGCGTCATGCACCTTTCCCGACCATCCCACGTTGATGTCGGTGAAATGTTCCTTGTGATCCACCAGTGCTTGCAGCACCATGGAAAAGTATCCCTTGCGGTTTATGCACTGGCCGCTACGGTGTGCTGGAACCAAGATAGGGGTATGAGTTCCATCTATTGACCTGCCACAGTTAGGGAACCCCAGTGTATTAAAGCCATCCACAATGGTCTGCACATTTCCCAGAGTCACTATTCTTGATAGCAGCTGGTCAATGATTGCGTTGGCTACTTGCAGCACTGCAGCCCCCACAGTAGAATTGCCCACTCCAAACTGATTCCCGACTGACCGTTAGCTGTCGGGCGTTGCAAGCTTCCACTGCGCTATGGCCACTTGCTTCTCAACTGTGAGGGCTGCTCTCATTTTGGTGTCTTTGTGCTTCAGGGCAGGGGACAGCAAGTCACAAAGTTCCATGAAAGTGGCCCTATGCATACGAAAGTTTCGCAGCCACTGGAAATCATCCCAGACCTGCAACACTGTGCGGTCCCACAGTCTGTGCTTGTTTCCTGGGCCCAGAATCGGCGTTCCATGACATGAACCAGGCCCAATGCCACCATGATCTCCCAATCGCCATATGCCATGCTTCTATGAATGTCTGTGTCCATATCCTCATCAGTATAGTAATTGCGTTGTCATCGCCGGGGTGGCTCCAGGCACCAGCACGCAAAGCACATGCCTGGGGCGGCAAGCCGCAGGGGGAGCTCTGCCGGTCGCCGCGAGGGCGGCAGGCAGGTTGCCTTCGGCGGCATGCCTGCAGCGGGTCCGCTGGTCCCACGGCTTCGAAGGACCTCCTGCAGGCGTGCCGCCGAATCCGCGGGACCAGGACCTCCCGCAGGCAAGCCGCTGAAGGCAGGCTGCCTGCCGTGCTTGGGGCGGCAAAATACCTAGAGCCGCCCCTGGTCATCGCTTCCTCTCCCGGTTTTGCAGGTACTGCACATACTGCTGGATAATGCACGAGGTATTTACAATGGTCAAAACTGCAGCGGAGATCTGAGTGGGCTTCATGCTTGCCTTTTATGGCACCTGCACAGGTAATCCTGGAAAAAGGGCACAAAACGAGCTGTTCGGTTCAAGATGGCCGATAAAAGGCGGTAAATGGTTGTCTTCTGTAGCTTTCACAGAGTCAGGAAGCTCGCTAGAGCTGCAAGAGCGGGAGAGCAGAGTTTGCGGTGGAAACATGAGCAGAGTTTGTGGCTCTGTTCACAATGGCCGAAAAATAGCGGGGAATTCTTGCCTTCTGTAGCTTCCATGGGAGTGCAGGACAGACAACATGGAAAAAGTGGCGAAAGCTGTGCGGCTCTGTTCATGGTAGCCAAAAAAAGGCGGGAAATGGTTAGATGAAAGAGTAGATAGAAAGACAAGAGGACATGCGAGGTGGACTCATAGTACCAGGAGACAGGCGGTGCACCAGACTGCACTGTCTGCTGGTAGTATGGCGTCTGCCGTAGCTTTTACGGAGGGAGGAGCAAGTGATGGCACACACCCAGAAACACCCGTGAGAATGTTTTTGCCCCATCATGCACTGGGAGCTTAACCCACATTTCCAATGGATGGCAGAGACTGCGGGAACTGTGGGATAGCTACCGCAGTGCACTGCTCCGACATTCAATGCTAGCCTCAGTACTGCGGACGCACTCCAGCGAATTCACGCGCTTTGTGGAGACATACAACACCGAATGTATAAAATCACTTCCGAAAATTCAAATAAAATAAGTTTGAATTAATTTCGTACTGTAGACGTAACCTTACTTTCACCTCTGGGGGTGCTCGACCTCCGCTGTGCCTCAGGCCCTGCCCCCACACCTCGCCTTCCCTCAAGACCCCGCCCCACCTCTTCTCATGCCGTTCTGCCCCTTCCCCACCCCCGAGCATGCCCTGCCCCTGCTCCTCCTTCTCTCCGCCAGCACCTCCTGCATGCCACGGAACAGCTGATCTGCAGTAGGCGGGAGGCGCTGGGAGGGAGGGGGAGGAGCTGATCGACAGGGCTGCCAGCAGGGTGGGAGGCATTTGGAGGGAGGTGGAGGTGCTGATTAGGGGGGCTGCCAGTGGGTGCTCAGCACCCACCATTTTTTCTCTGTGGGTGCTCCAGCCCCAGAGCACCAACAGAGTCGGCGCCTGTGCCTGTTGTATCTACTGCTGGCCACTCTGTTTCTTTATCTAGATTAGGAAAAGTGGATGAGGTTAAGTCTGAATTCACTAACACAGCTCTCCAACCTGACAAGCTCAATTGAAGTGAAATGTATTAGCCTGTATCTATCCTAAGAAAAAAGGCAGAGTTTAGACAGGGGTGCTGGAACAATTTGTATAGTGGGGGTGCTAAGAGCCATTGAACCAAGCTGTAAACCCTGTATATGATGGAAACGACTTCAAGCCAGGGGGTGCAGCAGCACCCCACAGCACCCCTAGCTCCAGCACCTCTGAGTGTAGGTGAGAGTTGGCTAGCATTTGTTAGCTAATTTCAGCCCAATCTCAACCAATTTCCCTAGTGCAGTCAAACTCTGTGTTTGTTCCTTTCTGTATGGGACCTGCACATGCTCTGTAAGTAATAGTAATAAACTGCAGCTAACTTAGAACATATGAAATATTCTACCAGTGCTCAGAACCAAGCAGAGATCCTAAGAGATACACTCTTGATTAAAAGAGTTTTAGCCATTTGGTTGCATTTCAAGACTTTCCTTTCCTTTCATAGTGTAACACTCCCCATGTATTGGTTCTCAGTGATTTTGATATCAAATTTGCTCGATGTACAAATAAAAAGATGGTTTCTGTACCTGCCAGAACCACAGATTTCCCCTGGGTTCCGAGGATCAATCTGGGTTCTTTTTGGCTTGTTGCATCATCACTGGGCATAATGCCTAATGCTGCCTCAGTGACACCTGTGCAAACCTCTTGTCTTCAGTGGCAACTACTTGTGACACTCTTGTCCTGAGAGAGATGGTATGTGTGTAGCTGGGGGATAGAATTTGGCTAGACAGGTGACTTTGTCAATGGATTATAGGGCCCAAACTAACTGTACTGATTCCAGTGGGGTTGGATGGGCCCTGGAGTTACCAACAATAAAGATTCTGCAGTCTGAACTGGGTTAGCAATTCTTTTGATAGTTTGTGAGCAAGAAAAGACTCCAGTTCCCTCTCCCAGAGTGGGGTTGGGTCTGCAGGGCTGACAGCGGTAAAAAGGAGTATAATTTTACTTGCTTTCTCTGTAGTTAGCAGCTTTAACTCTGCTACAGGCAAAGAGCAGCTCTGTGTAAGCAGGGGCCATTTTTACACACTCATTATTTGGTGCAGAACTGCACTCCTGGTCTGAGCACTGACTTCCATTAACAAAGGCTATCTGTGCATTCCCAGAAGTAAACTCCTAAACTTAACAGACATGAGTTGCAGTGCTTAGCTGGATATCACTGGGCTGGTTTGTCTTTTGATCCCTTCAATTTGAACTGTGGTTGTTGGGAACAAAGCCATTTTTGTAATGGATTTTTGCCACATAATGTTGGTATTTTTAGCCCTTCTAATTCTTCTGATTGTCACCAGATGTTCAGAAGGTAAGAGTAAGGAATTAATTATCCCAAACGATGAATGACTGGATAGCAACTGGATCCTATCAGAGTGGGCTGGAAAAAGAGAGAAAAGTATCTGAACACTCTCCTGGTCAGATTCCATCTTGGACATGGCACTGGAACGTGTTGGCTTCTGATGAATGTCGTGCAGCAGAAGGAAGCAACAACGGCTCTGCCTCTGAAAATTTCCATGCGATTTTTTTCGCATGGCAATCTTGACAGAAGTACCAGCTTAACGATGTCATTTTCACATCTTGCCTTATTAGGCTAATGCTGAGAGACAGTCCATCACACCATAATCTGCTGAACATATTATCCAGGGTGCTGTGTTGTTAAATCTCATTGGTGCTGCATGTCATCAGTAACAATGTAATCCTTCAAGAGCTGATGGCTTGAAAAAGATTTTGTACTGGTGCTAGGAAATGTCTGATAATTCACACTGCTATTGGCCTACAAGATGTTGGTAATGTTTTATGCACACACATGATGGGAAGCACTGTACACACAGATATCCCAAAACTTGAGCTTCATTGTATGGACAAGAGGCCTATTTGTACACTCAGAGAAAGAGTGCTTAGGTTGCACGGAAATCTTCAATGACATGATATTCCTGTTGACATACTGTAATAATCAGGGCCATCAAATGGCATTGGAAGGCCACTGGATAGGATCATAACTGAGTTAACTGGACAATGTATTGTGAAAAAGGAAAGGAAAAGAAACCCTAAGCAATTAATTAAATAGCAAATTCTATCTCCTTTCTCTGGGCTACAGAAGAGCATGGGTTCATTTCCATAACAATGCAGTCTGCCTGTGTAAGTGCAATGTCCTAAGCACCACATTTGAAATAGAATTATTGGGGAACTAAAGCTTTCATAATTGGTAATAACTGTATTGTTAGTGCCTGACAAGCTGGCAACATGTGAGTAATTATCTAATTAACCTCAACCCAGCAGAAGTGATGAAGGGGAATTGACACATTCCTCCTGCTTTATTAAGATTCTGTCCAGTTCCCAGTGGACTTTTGCAGAACAAGAGGAGGAGAAATATTCAAGCACTGTTGCCTAGTGTCAGATTTGAGTGACTGCTCAGAGACATGGCACCAAGTCACCTCAGGAAGATCAGACTGGATAACCCCACGTGACTGAGGCTCTCTTCATAGCAATACTGAGCCCATTCACAAAGGAGGGGGACATTAGCCTTGGTTTTGTGGTGTAGAAGAACACAGAGATCCCAATCCTGTGAGATGCTGAGCAGGTCTTGTTGAAAAACACTTTCCTATTTTTTGCAAAAAAAATGTGAAGGAAACAAACAATTTTCATGTCTGTAAAAATGTTTCATGAGGATTTTTCAATGAAAAAATTTGAAATGAAAGAAAATGAAGAAAATTATAATGCTTTGGGGATTTTTTCCTGCAACTTTCCCTCTTTTACTTTTTTTTCCTGTAGTGAGGAAAATTTCCAGTCTCTTTTCCAATGGGAAAAAGTAAAAAATAGAAAGTGATCATTTACACTTCTGCACATGGGTATGAAAACCTCCTGCACTGAGTGGAGAATTCACACAGCCACTGTGCACAAGTGTAAATTACAACACAAAGTGCCTGTCAGAGAATCAGACTCAGGAGGATAGATTTTCAAAAGTCCTCAGGACCTCATGTGCCAAGCTCTGAAAATCTAGTCACTGTCTCAGGGCTTGTCTAAACACAAAAGTTCCCCTGCTTTAAGTGTACCAGCTTAGTCAAAGAGGGATAACACACCTAGTGTAGACACAGTTATACGGTATCAGTATAAAGAGGCTTTGTACCTGTATAGCCATTCCTATAGAGAAGGGGAATAAACTGTGCCATTATAAGACACCTTTATAACCGTGTATCTGCATCCACACTGGAGCTTGAACCAATATTACCCTATTGGTAAAAAAAAATCACACCTCTGACTGACATAGTGATAGCTGTGCACAGTCTGCATGCACAGCAGATCTTGGATACCATTCTGACAGGTGCCTTATAGAGAACTAACTGAAGAAGGCAGACAATGGTCTCACCTCTGGAGAGCTGGGAGAAGGATTAGTGAGAGCAGACTCTTCGTTAGTGTAGATGGTCATGTAAGCAGGGTCTGAATGAGCTCTTCCCTGACATCTAGTGATGAGCTGGGGGGAAAGACTTTGACTTTGGCCTGCTCTACACTACGATTTTAGGTCGAATTTAGCAGCGCTACCTCGATTTAAGCCTGGACCCATCCACACGACAAAGCCCTTTTTTTCGACTTAAAGGGCTCTTTAAATCGATTTCTTTATTCCACCTCCGATAAGATTAGTGCTGAAATTGGCCTTGCTCAGTCGAATTTGGGGTAGTGTGGATGCAATTCGATGGTATTGGCCTCCGGGAGCTATCCCAGAGTGCTCCATTGTGCTCTGAACAGTGCTCTCAACTCAGATGCACTGGCCAGGTAGACAGGAAAAGGACCGCGAACTTTTGAATCTCATTTCCTGTTTGGCCAGCATGGCAAGGTGCAGGTGAGTGCAGATCTCATCTGCAGAAGTGACTATGATGGAGTCCCAGGATCACAAAAGCGCTCCAGCATGGACCAAACGGGAGGTACGGGACCTGCTCGCCATATGGGGAGACGAACCTGTGCTAGCTGAACTCCATTGCAGTAAACGAAATCCCAAAACATTAGAAAAAGTCTCAAAGGGCATGAAGGACAGAGGCCATAACAGGGATGCACAGCAGTGCCGCGTGAAAATTAAGGGGCTAAGGCAAGCCTACCAAAAAAACAGAGAGGCAAATGGCCACTCTGGATCAGAGCCCCAGACATGCCGCTTCTATGATGAGTTGTATACCATGCTAGGGGGTGCAGCCACCACTACCCCAACCCTGTGCCTTGACTCCGTCAATGGAGAATCATGTAACACAGAAGTGGGTTTTGGGGACGAGGAAGATGATGACGAGACTGAAGATATCTCACAGCAAGGAAGCAGAGAAACCGGTTTCCCCAAAATCCAAGATATGTTTCTCACCCTGGATCTGGAGCCAGTAACCCCTGAACCCACCCAAGGTGTGCTCCCAGACCCTGAAGGCGGAGAAGCGACCTCTGGTGAGTGTACCTTTGTAAATATTACACATGGTTTAAAAGCAAGCTTTTTAATGATTAATTTGCCCTGGCATTCACAGCCAGTACAGCTACTGGAAAAGTCTGTTAACGTGTATGGGGATGGAGCGGAAATCCTCTAGGGACATCTCCATAAAGCTCTCCTGGATATACTCCTAAAGCCTTTGCAAAAGGTTTCTGGGGAGGGTGGCCTTATTCCTTCCGCCACAGTAGAACACTTTACCACGCCAGGCCAGTAGCACGTAGTCAGGAATCATTGCATAACAAAGCATTGCAGCGTATGGTCCCGGTGTTTGCTGGCATTCAAACAGCATCCATTCATTATCTCGCTGTGTTATCCTCAAGAGAGTGATGTCATTCCTGGTCACTTGGTTGAAATAGGGTGCTTTTATTAAGGGGACATTCAGAGGTGCCCGTTCCTGCTCGACTGTTTGCCTGTGGCTGAACAGAAATGTTCCCTGCTGTTAGCCACGCAGTGTGGGGAGGGGTGAAGCGTGAGTGATCTCTCAAACCAAACCAGCAGGTCCTCAATACAAGAGGCAAAATGCGACCTTGTAACAAAAGCGCATGTACTGTGTAATGTGAACAGCGAGGTTTAACGTGAAAGAGTGTACCCATTGTTCTCTAAAATGTGTCTTTTTAACTACCACTCTCCCTTTTCCTCTACCAGCTACAAATATCAGTGGGGTAGCCGTGTTAGTCTGGATCTGTAAAAGCAGCAAAGAGTCCTGTGGCACCTTATAGACTAATAGACGTATTGGAGCACGAGCTTTCGTGGGTGAATACCCACGTCGTCGGATGCATGTAGTGGAAATTTCCAGAAGCAGGTATAAATATGCAGGCAAGAATCAGGCTGGAGATAACGAGGTTAGTTCAATCAGGGAGGATGAGGCCCTCTTCTAGCAGTTGAGGTGTGAACACTAAGGGAGGAGAAACTGCTTTTGTAGTTGGCTAGCCATTCACAGTCTTTGTTTAATCCTGAGCCGATGGTGTCAAATTTGCAGATGAACTGAAGCTCAGCAATTTCTCTTTGAAGTCTGGTCCTGAAGTTTTTTTGCTGCAGGATGGCTACCTTTAAATCTGCTATTGTGTGTCCAGGGAGATTGAAGTGTTCTCCTACAGGTTTTTGTATATTGCCATTCCTAATATCTGATTTGTGTCCATTTATCCTTTTATGTAGGGACTGTCCAGTTTGGCCGATGTACATAGCAGAGGGGTATTGCTGGCATATGATGGCGTATATTACATTGGTGGACGTGCAGGTGAATGAACCGGTGATGGTGTGGCTGATCTGGTTAGGTCCTGTGATGGTGTCGCTGGAGTAGATATGTGGGCAGAGTTGGCATCGAGGTTTGTTGCATGGATTGGTTCCTGAGTTAGAGTTACTATGGTGTGGTGTGTAGTTACTGGTGAGAATATGCTTCAGGTTGGCGGGTTGTCTGTGAGCAAGGACTGGCCTGCCACCTAAGGTCTGTGAAAGTGAGGGATCATTGTCCAGGATGGGTTGTAGATCCCTGATGATGCGTTGGAGGGGTTTTAGCTGGGGACTATATGTGATGGCCTGTGGAGTTCTATTGGTTTCTTTCCTAGGTTTGTCTTGCAGTAGGAGGCTTCTGGGTACACGTCTGGCTCTGCTGATCTGTTTCCTTATTTCTCCTTTGCAGAGGCTAGCGAAGATTAGAAGGCAAAAAAAACCACACTTGGGATGAAATGTTCTCTGAGTACCTGCTGTCCTCCCACACTGACAGAGCACAGCAGAATGTGTGGAAACAGACAATGTCAGAGTGCAGGAAAGCACAATATGAACGCGAGGAGAGGTGGCGGGCTGAAGAGAGTAAGTGGTGGGCTGAAGATGATAGGTGGCATCAGCTTGCTGACAGAAGGCAAGAGTTGATGCTCAGGTTGCTGGAAGATCAAACTCATATGCTCCAGCGTATGGTTGAGCTGCAGGAAAGGCAGCAGGAGCACAGACCACGGCTACAGCCCCTGTGTAACCAACAGCCCTCCTCTCCAAGTTCCATTGCCTCCTCACCGAGATGCCCAAGAATGCAGTGGGGGGGCCTCCAGCCACCCAGCCACCCCACCCCAGAGGATTGCCCAAGCAACAGAAGGCTGGCCTTCAATAAGTTTTAAAGTTTTAAAGTGCAGTGTGGCCTTGTCCTTCCCTCCTCCCCCACCCCACTTGGTGCTTCCCTCCTCCCGCACCCCTCCTGGGCTACCTTGGCAGTTATCCCCCAATTTGTGTGATGAATTAATAAAGAATGCATGAATGTGAAGCATCAATGACTTTATTGCCTCTGCAAGCGGTGATTGAAGTGGGGAGGGGAGGGTGGTTAACTTATAGGGAAGTAGAGTGAACCAAGGGGGAGGTCATCAAGGAGAAACAACCAGAACTTTCACACTGTAGCCTGGCCAGTCATGAAACTGGTTTTCAAAGCTTCTCTGATGCGCACCATGCCCTCCTGTACTCTTCTAACTGCCCTGGTGTCTGGCTGCGCGTAATCAGCGGCCAGGTGATTTGCCTCAACCTCCCACCTTGCCATAAACGTCTCCCCCTTACTCTCACAGATATTGTGGAGCACTCAGCAAGCAGTAATAACAATGGGAATATTGGTTTCGCTGTGGTCTATCCGAGTCAGTAAACTGCACCAGCATGCTTTTAAACATCCAAATGCACATTCTACCACCATTCTGCACTTGCTCAGCCTATACCTGAACAGCTCCTGACTACTGTCCAGGCTACCTGTGTATGGCTTCATGAGCCATGGCATTAAGGGGTAGGCTGGGTCCCCAAGGATAACTATAGGCATTTCAACATCCCCAACGGTTATTTTCTGGCTTGGGAAGAAAGTCCCTTCCTGCAGCTTTTGAAACAGACCAGAGTTCCTGAAGAAGCGAGCATCATGTACCTTTCCTGGCCATCTCACGTTGATGTTGGTGAAACGTCCCTTGTGATCCACCAGTGCTTGCAACAGCATTGAAATGTACCCCTTTCGGTTTATGTACTTGCTGGCTGGGTGCTCCGGTGCCAAGATAGGGATATGGGTTCCGTCTATCACCCCACCACAGTTGGGGAATCCCATTGCAGCAAAGCCATCCACTATGACCTGCACATTTCCCAGAGTCACTACCCTTGATATCAGCAGCTCTTTGATTGTGTTAGCTACTTGGATCACAGCAGATTTGCCCACTCTAAACTGATGCCCGACTACTGGTAGCTGTCTGGCATTGCAAGTTTCCACACGGCTATCGCCACTCGCTTGTGAACTGCGAAGGCTGCTCTCATCTTGGTATTCTTGCACTTCAGGGCAGGGGAAAGCAAGTCACAAAGTTCCATGAAATTGCCCTTACATGTGCGAAAGTTTCACAGCCACTGGGAATCGTCCCAGACCTGCAACACTATGCGGTCCCACCAGTCTGTGCTTGTTTCCCTGGCCCAGAATCAGTGTTCCACAGCATGAACCTGCCCCATTAACACCATGATGTGCACATTGCCAGGGCCTGTACTTTGTGAGAAGTCTATGTCCATGTCTATGTCCTCATCACTCTCGTCACCGCGCTGCTGTCGCCTCCTCGCCTGGTTTTGCTTTGGCAAATTCTGGTTCTGCATATACTCCAGGATAATGCGCGTGGTGTTTACAGTGCTCATAATTGCCGTGGTGATCTGAGCGGGCTCCATGATCCCAATGCTACGGTGTCTGGGCTGAAAAAAGGCGTGAAACGATTGTCTGCTGGGATGGAGGGAGGGGTGACTGATGACATGGCTTACAGGGAATTAAAGTCCACAAAGGGGGTGGTTTTGCATCAAGGAGAAACACAAACAACTATCACACAGAATGGCCCCCTCAAGGATTGAACTCAAAATCCTGGGTTTGGCAGGCTCTTGATTTCATGGAGGGTGGGAGGAAGCAAATGAATACAAAACAAATCGGGTCTATTTCTTGTTTTTGATCCATTCCATCTATCTTTTACATCTTTAGGATGGTAGCAGACAGTGCAGTTCAACTGCTAGCCATCATCATCTCCTGGGTGCTTGGCAGAAGATGCTGCATTATGATTGCTCGCCAGAAGACAGTGCAGTAGGACTACTAGTTATTGTCATCGCCTGGGTACTCGCCAGAAGATGGGAATGACCTGGCTAAGTCATTCCAATGTCTGCCCAGGCACCCCTGACTGACCTCATCAAGGTCAGTTAAAAGAGCACTTAGGAATATGATGCCAATGGCTACTAGTTGTAATGCACCATCTGCTGCCAAAAGGCAATGAGCTGCTGCTGTGTAGCAATGCAGTCCCATGTCTGCCAGCACTTACGGTGACAGTCAGCTGTGCGGGCTCCATGCTTGCCATGGTATGGCATCTGCACAGGTAACCCAGGAAAAAAGGCGTGAAACGATTGTCTGCCATTGCTTTCACAGAGGGAGGAAGGGAGGGGGGGGTCTGATGACATGTACCCAGAATCACCCACGACACTGTTTTTGCCCCATCAGGCATTGGGATCTCAACCCAGAATTCCAATGGGTGGTGGAGACTGCGGGAACTGTGGGATAGCTACTCACAGTGCAATGATCCAGAAGTTGACGCTAGCCTCAGTACTGTGGACACAGTCTGCCGACTTAATGCACTTAGAGCATTTTTTGTGGGGACACACACAATTGACTGGACAAAAATAATTTCTGAAAAACCGACTTCTATAAATTCGACCTAATTTCGTAGTGTAGACATACCCTTTGTTTGCATAGATATGCCTACTCTGCCTCTATGTGCAGCATGATGGAGCTGCTTTGCCCAAATGGTCATTTTTGGCTGTTTGCAAGTTTTGTTGGTTTGAAAGTCACTTTGGTGTTGAGCATAGGGGGTGATGAAAGGTTGTTGCCCTTGTTGTGTAAGTGGGGGATTGACCTGCCGTGGTTGAGGGGGGTCACCCTCAACTGAACTGCAGTTGCTAAGCGGGCAGTAGGGATGCCAAATCCCAGTGAAGGAGAGAGAGGGTGGGGACAGGTGTTTTGACTGGGTGGTGTCTATGAGTTTTAGACAGCATTTGACACTCCTTCTCTCCACTGTTTAATGACAGAGCTGGTTAGACTCAATTGAGAGTCTTTTCTTTTGTTACAGATCCCTAGAGCTGAAATCACTGATAACCAGGTCTAGGTAATATGCCTTAAGCTGCTGTGGGGCAGTGTCTTCAGTGAAAGAGACTGACCAGTTTGTACTAGCAGTGAGGCTCTCTCACTAAGTGCTGAAATTGCTGAGAGCTGCTCGTGTTAAGTTGCTGGGACCTCAAGGCATCACAGAAGTTGCAGTAGAGAGACCAGAGGAAGAGTGAACAATAATGAGGTAAACTGTAATGAAATAACTAGTAATGGAATGGATAATACGGAGTCTGTTTGGGCAATGGTCACATTAGGGAAGAAAGCTACTAGAGCCTCCCCTGGGATAGTGATTGGGGTGTGCTATAGACCGCTGGGATCTAGCCTGGATATGGATAGAGAACTCTTTAATGTTTTTAAGGAGGTAAATACTAATAGGAACTGTATGATCATGGGAGACTTTAACTTCCCGGATATAGATTGGGGAACAAATGCTAGTAATAATAATAGGGCTCAGCTTTTCCTAGACGTGATAGCTGATGAATTCCTTCATCAAGTAGTAGCTGAACCGACGAGGGGGGATGCCATTTTAGATTTGGTTTTGGTGAGTAGTGAGGACCTTGTTGAGGAAATGGTTGTAGGGGACAACCTTGGCTCGAGTGATCATGAGCTAATTCGGTTCAAAATAAATGGAAGGATAAACAAAATTGCATCTGAGACTAAGGTTTACGATTTGAAAAGGGCTAACTTTACTAAATTAAGGCGACTAGTTAGGGAAGTGGATTGGACTAACATATTTTGGGATCTAAAGGCGGAAGACGCCTGGGATTATTTCAGGTTGAAGTTGCAGGAGCTGTCAGAGGCCTGTATCCCGAGAAAGGGAAAACGGTCCTTAGGTAGCAGTTTTAGACTGAGCTGGATGAGCAAGCATCTCAGAGGGGTGATTAAGAAAAAACAGAAAGCATACAAGGAGTGGCAGATGGGAGGGATCAGCAAAGAAACCTATCTTATTGAGGTCAGAGGGTGTAGGGATGCAGTGAGAAAGGCCAAAAGCCGGGTAGAGATGGACCTTGCGAAGGGAATTAAAACCAATAGTAAAAGGTTTTTTAGCCATATAAATAGGAAGAAAACCAAGAAAGAAGAAGTGGGACCGCTTAAAACTGTAAATGGAGTGGAGATTAAGGATAAGCTAGGCATGGCACAATATCTAAA
The DNA here is from genome assembly GCF_020497125.1 of Mauremys mutica. NCBI lineage: Eukaryota > Metazoa > Chordata > Testudines > Geoemydidae > Mauremys > Mauremys mutica. The sequence goes on from NC_059080.1 coordinate 43,261,352, forward strand.
TGAATATTTTGCCTCGGTCTTTAATGAGGCTAATGAAGGGCTTAGGAATAGTGGCAGAGTGACTGATGGGAAAGAAGGTGCGGGGTTGGAAATTACAGTATCCGAGGTAGAAGCCAAACTTGAACAGCTTAACGGTAGTAAATCCGGCGGCCCGGATAATCTTCATCCTAGAATATTAAAGGAATTGGCGAGCGAAATTGCAAGCCCATTAGCGATAATTTTTAACGAATCTCTAAACTCGGGGGTTGTACCGTTTGACTGGAGATTAGCTAATATAGTTCCTATTTTCAAGAAGGGGAAAAAAAGTGACCCGGGTAACTACAGGCCTGTTAGTTTAACATCTGTAGTATGTAAAGTCATGGAAAAAATATTAAAGGAGAGAGTAGTTACGGACCTTGAGGTCAATGGCAATTGGGACAAATTACAACATGGTTTTACGAAAGGTAGATCGTGCCAAACCAACCTGATCTCCTTCTTTGAGAAAGTAACAGATTTTTTAGACAAGGGAAATGCGGTGGATCTAATATATCTTGATTTCAGTAAGGCGTTTGATACGGTACCGCATGAAGAATTACTGGTTAAATTGGAAAAGATGGGGATCGAAATGAAAATCCAGAGGTGGATAAGGAACTGGTTAAAGGGGAGACTGCAGCGGGTCGTATTGAAAGGTGATCTGTCGGGATGGAGGGAGGTTACCAGTGGAGTTCCTCAAGGTTCGGTTTTGGGTCCGATCTTATTCAATCTATTTATCACTGACCTCGGAACCAAAAGTAGGAGTGGGCTGATAAAGTTTGCGGATGACACGAAGTTGGGAGGTATTGCCAATTCGGAGAAGGATTGGGATATCCTCCAGGGAGATTTGGATGACCTTGTAAACTGGAGTATTAGTAATAGGATGAAATTCAATAGTGAGAAGTGTAAGGTTATGCATTTAGGGATGACTAACAGGAATTTTAGTTATAAGCTGGGGACGCACCAGTTGGAAGTAACGGAAGAGGAGAAGGACCTCAGAGTCCTGGTTGATCGCAGGATGACTATGAGTCGGCAATGTGATGTGGCCGTTAAAAAAGCTAATGTGGTCTTGGGATGCATTAGGCGAGGTATTTCTAGTAGAGATAAGGAGGTGCTAGTCCCGTTATACAAGGTGTTGGTGAGACCTCATTTGGAGTACTGTGTGCAGTTTTGGTCTCCCATGTTTAAGAAGGATGAATTCAAACTGGAACGGGTACAAAGAAGGGCCACTAGAATGATCCGAGGAATGGAAAGCCTGTCGTATGAAAGGAGACTTGAGGAGCTCGGTTTGTTTTCCTTAACCAAAAGAAGGTTGAGAGGAGATATGATTGCTCTCTTTAAATATATCAGAGGGATAAATACCAGGGAGGGAGAGGAATTATTTCAGCTCAGTACTAATGTGGACACAAGAACAAATGGATATAAATTGGCAGTCGGGAAGTTTAGGCTTGAAATTAGACGAAGGTTTCTAACCATCAGGGGAGTGAAATTCTGGAACAGCCTACCGAGGGAAACAGTGGGGGCGAAGGACCTCTCTGGCTTTAAGATTAAGCTTGATAAGTTTATGGAGGGAATGGTTTGATAGGATAACGTGATTTAGTCAATAGGTCAATAACGTGCGACCACTGGTAATTAGTACCGAGGATCAATGTTGGGATATTGAAAGTCTTTTTCCTGAGTGTCTGGCTGGAGAGTCTTGCCCGCATGCTCGGGGTTCAGCTGATCGCCATATTTGGGGTCGGGAAGGAATTTTCCTCCAGGGTAGATTGGCAGTGGCCCTGGAGGTTTTTCGCCTTCCTCCGCAGCATGGGGCCCGGGTCGCTTGCTGAAGGATTATCTGCTACTTGAAGTCTTTAAATCAGGATTTGGGGACTTCAACAGCTGAGTCAAGGGAGAGAATTATTTCAGGAGTGGGTGGGTCAGCTTTTGTGGCCTGCATCTTGCGGGAGGTCAGACTAGATGATCATAATGGTCCCTTCTGATCTTAAGTTCTATGATTCTATGATTCTATGACGATGCAGCAGCACAGTAGACAACAATGCAGTGCACAGCAGTGGCAGGCAGTGATGCAGAGTGAATGGCGCGGCAGCTGCAGCATTGGTCAATGCCTCCCCTCACTTTGGGTGGGAGGTGAACTCATGCAAATGCACCTCCGAGCTCTGGATCTTCACTGATCCAGCATAACAACTGTGAGTGGGGTGTGATGGAGGGAGAGGGGAGTGATGTGCTAAAGGAACATTTGTTTGTTGGACTTTCACAGTGCAAGGTGAGAAACAGGCAAAGGACACTCTCCAATGTATTCTGGAGCGGGTGTTTTGCTCATGATCATATGTTTTTGAATTATGCTTGTGGTCTTTTCTCAGATTAATGCCAGGTTCCTTTCCCCTTTTTTTATTAAAAGTTTTCTTTTCTATACAGACTTTGTGCTTGCGGGAGGGGAAGTATTGCCTCTTAGGGGTGCCCAAGGGTGGTGTGTAATTTCCCCAGATTACTGGGTAGGGGCTTGAGCTGGTTCTGTGTTGTATTGATAAAAGGAACCCCTAGATATTGAACCTGGCCCTTGTCACTGCCGACTCCACCAGACAGAAGAGTTACAGTAGCATCCCTACTTCTAGATCTGAGAGTGTTCCCATACCAAATCTGTGGAACCACTCAAAAAGTAAAGCACAGCTTATCAGGAGTGATGGGGCTCTGACTTATCACCAGCCAACAAAATCCCCATAAAGAGGCAACCATTTTAAGCAGACATATCAGTGTGTCAGGTCTATATGGATGCATTAATCAGAATGAAGCAAGAGAACCTGTTTGTAATGAAATTGCAAACATAGCCATCACTTACCAGCACTGGTAACAAACACATCATTATTGCACGGTGCAATGTTTTGTGATAATTAAATGTGTTTCTTCCATGTGATGATTAATTTATTTTCTAATTAACTCTGTTATGTGTTTGCAGTTTGTTATTCATGGGTAATTAGCAACTTTCCCTGATTTTGTTTATTTAATTAATCTTGTTTGCATCTGTGTTACACCCTTGTTTCAGTGGAGCTGAAGCATGATACATAGTGTTCCTACTCTCACATGAACTAGATGTAACTTCCTCAAGGGGTCCTGGCAGGCTGGGTGGCTTCTGGAAAAGCCAGTTCTGTGCACAAAAATTCACGGCAGCTGGTTTCCTTGATCCCTCATCAGCTGAATGGTCTATTGTTGGAGTTAAGCAATGGGCAAACTGGTATGAACAAAATAAGAGTGATTGTGAACCTTCCGCCCCAGGACTGGTTCAAGTAAATCTGGAGCTTGCTGTGAATTCGTTTAATTACCAGTCCTGCCCCCACACACCCAGCATTTCCTTCTCAAGTCCCCAGACAACCAACCTAAGCATTTAATTCTCTCTTCTTCCCTCACCCCTCAGCCTTTCATTCCCTGCCTCCTCTCCTTTAGAAACCTTCCCCTCCCTCCCTGTCCTGCAGGGCTTCCTGTTCACCAGCTGGGACAGGACAGAGAATCTGCCCTAAATATTGTTTGTGTCCCCGTGCTCTTTCTGGAATAACATGCTTGGTCTTCATGTTGGGAATGGCTATCTTAGAGCTTCATGCTGGGCTCCCAGCAAAGGGGTGCTCTAAAGTGGTGTGCACTTTTAAAAATCCAGGGTTCAGTATCTGTTCCTCCATTGCTGAAGGGTCTCTTTGGTTTCCCCAAACTTGCCTGAATTGCTCAAACAGCTGAAGGGAAAAGTGACATTAGCATTTGTCTGGAAGAAAGACCCATTTCCTATCAATCACAGCTGAACATTGAGTTCCTTTCCCATTAACTACCAATCTGGGGCTTAGCCACACACACAGAACTTCTAAACGGCATCAGAATACTTTCCCATTCACAATTACAAAACTGGATTCTGTGATTAATTCTGCTCCTTTACAGACTTCTTGCTCTGTGTGTAATAAAGCAAATCAGTCGTGGACTGATGCTTAGTCATGGACGTAGTAACAGTACGTAGTGTAATATTTAATTTAAACAGGCTTACACTTTGCTAAGCTTGATCATAGCTGTCTCCTGTTCCAGGCTTCTTGCTGCGTCTCCAGATTCCTTGAAAGCTTCCAGCTGCTGTTCTTATTCTTGGAAAATCCTCCTTGGAATACACTTGACTCACACAAGTGCCCTCAGGTGACAGGGAATTCCCTGTCTGTGTGCTTACCACAGAATGAATGGTCAGAACAATAGTCAGTAAGTGTCCCCAAAACCTAAAGCCAGCGCTGCCCAAACCCACACAGCTGAAAACAAGTAACCATTCCTCCTTCTTTATTATGTATTAGTGGCACTGCATGCAATGTTGCACTAGTACCCTTAGCTCTGTGTCAGCAAATAAACTGGGAAAGGAGACCTTTGTTCAATTTCCTACTTCACCACAGGACAAGTCACTTAGGCTCCTGACTCCTATTAAAGTGGATTTCAACAGGAGTTAGGATCCTCAGTCCCTTTGAAGATGTGGGCCTTATCTTTCTGTGCCTTTCTGTACAATGGGGATAATAGTACTGCTCTGACACACACACATCAGTGTTGTGAGGATGAATGCATTAGAGACTGTGAGGTGTTCAGTGGCCTGTGTTAGGATGTTCACCCCACATAGGAATGGAAGGGGTTAACTGAGGCCTTGTAGGCCTGCCACAATCCACCCTGAAAAAGAGCATTGGAGGTGAGTCCTCTTAGCAGCCTAGGGAGGCTTCACAGGAAGCAGACAATTGGGGAGAGGCTGCATGGAGTAGCCAGTCATGGCCCAGTGGGCTAGTACAAAAGAAGCTGCAGGGCAGAACAAGGGGCAGTTGCTGTGGGGAGCCGAAGGAGTGAGGACTATTCCTAGCAGGCTGCAGTAAGGGTAGCATCTTGGACAGAACAGTTGCTGGCTGGGACCAGGGGAGAAATTGGGAGCTCCTGGCTAGCTGCTGGGACTTGCTGGCTGAAAGCCCTGAGGTGATGCTGGGGCCATGAGGAAATGGCCCAGGGAAGTGAAGCAGCATTGAAGAAAGTTAAGGAGACACAGCAGGAGGCTGCTATCTATAGGGTCCCTGGGTTGAGACTGTGATGGGTTCAGTGACAGAGACCCCCTTGGGACCATCACCTGATGTGCTGAGATTACATCTGAGCCTGTTTTCCTTGATGGCTTGGGACTTAGAACCCTGCTTTGTTGAGCCAGACACACTAGCCTGCTGCAACAGAGACCCAGGTCTGGTCCACACCCCCAAAGCTGCAGACTCTAACCAAAAACTGCTCAGGAGGTTTCCTATCTCCAGCACCCAGACACCCAGCTCCCAATGGGATCCAAACCCCAAATAAATCCATTTTACTCTGTATAAAGCTTATACAGGGTAAACTCATAAATTGTCCACCCTCTGTGACACTGAGAGAGAGATATGCACAGCTGTTTGTTTCCCCAGGTATTAATCACTTACTCTGGGATAATTAATAAACAAAAGTGATTTTATTAAGTATAAAAAGTAGGATTTAAGTGGTTTCAAGTAATAACAGCCATAATGAAGTAAGTTACCAAGCAAAATAAAGCAAAAACATGCAAGTCTAAGCCTAATACATTAAGAATCTATTAACAGATAAAATCTCACCCTCAGAGATGTTCCAATAAGCTTCTTTCACAGACTAGACACCTGCTAGTCTGGGCCCAATCCTTTCCCCTGGTACAGTCCTTGTTAGTTCCAGCTCAGGTGGTAACTAGGGGATTTCTCATGACTGGCATCCCCCCCTTGTTCTGCTCCACCCCCTTTTATAGCTTTGGCCCAAGGCGGGAACCCTTCGTCTCTCTGGGTCCCCACCCCCGCTTCTAAATGGAAAAGCACCAGGTTTAAGATGGATTCCAGTATCCTGTGACATGGTCACGTGTCCTGTGAGAACTCATTCTTCATTCTTCCAGGGCTGGCCCGCACGTACCCAGGGAGGTTTGCAAGTAAAACAGAGCCATTTACAAGCAATTGTCCTAGTCAATGGGAGCCATCAAGCTTCCAAATCACAATTAATGGCCCACACTTTGCATAATTACAATAGGATTTCAGAGTCATACTTCATATTTCTAGCTTCAGATACAAGAATGATACATACATATGAATAGGATGAATACTTAGTAGATTATAAGTTTTGTAATGATACCTTACAAGAGATCTTTTGCATAAAGCATATTCCAGTTATATCATATTTACACTCATAAGCACATTTCCATAAAACATATGGAGTGCAACAGGGACCCAGAGTAGTGGGTGGGCCCACATCCCCTCCACTTGCCACTGGGAATGTGGCCTGACTATTGAACAATGGTACCCACCCCTGGAAGGAGGAAACATGGATAGTGGCATGGCCAGTAGGCTGAGTCATGAAGAGGACGCTGCAGTTCCTGGATTGACATGGAAGGCAGGAGAGGTGACAACGAGAGGCACCACTGGAGGAGGGCACACCCACTGGCACAGCTAATCCCCAGGATGGCCAGCAGGAGGTGCTGCCATGGTGAGTGAACACTGTCACAGGCCTTAGACATATCTAAAATAGATAGAGACAGAACTAAATTTCATTACCAAGTTGTCTTATATTATCCTTAAGATTTGTTAGTGAATAGGGTTGATGCAGGTATGTGGGGTGGTGAACGTTTAGTTTTTAATGGGGCCCAGTGGGTAGCTCCTTTCTTCCAAAGATTTTAAAGCATTAACAGCACAAAGACATGCTCTGAGAGATTTCATGTTATTAGCTGCATTTCAGAGATGAAATGACCCGCACAAGGCCAGACCGCAAGTCAGGGGCAGAACGGGGAACAGAAATCAGGTTACCTAGTTCCCAGTTCTGTGCTGTAACCACAAGCCCATTTTTCTGCTTTTCTACTGTCCTGGAAGGCAGCTGCAATGTAGAGACTCCAGCCTTTTGTTTAGTGAGCTGGTTCTCAGTAACTACCTCCCACCTGCCTAGTGGTGGATGAATGCATGTGTGTTTGTAAGACTAGGAAAATAAAGTGTGATATTATATGATATATTTGAGAGGAACTATCATCAAACAACAGACTGTTGTAATTCAGGCTTGCAGAGAATGTGGGCATTTCCTGACTGTGTGTTAAAATCTTCATTAACTTATACAATATGGTAGTAACCGGCTAGAGCATGATCCAAAGCCCGTTGATGTAAATGGCAGTTTTCCCCTTGACTTTAATGGACTTTGAACCAGGCCCTGAATGAAGTGCTTTCTGAACCCATGGATGGGGCCAAGTTAGCTCTCTGTTTGACCTGGCCATTTAAATGCTGTTTTCAGAGTTATCACATCTTTGGCCAAATTTTTACTCAGTTCAACCCAGTTGCTTGGCTTTGCTCAGGCATGGGCAGTTCCAGTTTTGGCAAGGCTACAGGCTATTAGGTGCCAGCAATGAGCCACAATTAGAAACATTGGCCCAGGCTGACTGATCTCTTCCTTGTATGACTTGGCTTTTGTCCATGGAATGCTTCGGATCAGATGTACGAGCTGGGTCTGTTCATTCATTAATGTCCCTGCTTTCAAGCCTGTCCCTCTGTCCACACGGGGTGGGGGACGCAGGGAGAGCATAATGCTGCTCAGTGATGAGGGTCTGAGATGGAGCCACCAGTTCTCGATGGTGATGAAAAGGCTGAATGTGTTTTTATTCACCCAAAACTTCGACAGATGGGAACTTAATCCCTCTAATACAATAAATAATAAATAACAGTAATGGCATAAGAAAAATCTATACTGAATCATCCCAAGTCACGAACACATTGAGATTGAAAGTCCTCACTGTCATGATGAGGCTGTCTAAAGTGACTGACCCTTCTGTACCATAAGAAGTCCCTTAGCGTGCTAACAAAGATTCACTAATGTGTGTAACGACTGGCTCCAAACTGAGAGGCCAGGAGTAGAGACAAATGCATTTCAGCAAATGTAATTGCCACACTTTAAATAACATGCTCTATGCTGCAGCAGTGGTTCAGTTCTGAAGGAACAATAGCCACTGACACTCGGTTGGTGCTTGTCACAGGAGATTTCATTAATTACACAGAGTGCAATTCAGTTGAGTGGCTATCTGGGGGAAGAGGCATTTTTTTCCATCCTTGTCAACTGATTTTTTCCACTGATCAAAATTCCCATCTCGTAGGCTCCTAATTACATTAATTACAAGTTGGCATTGAACAAAAGAAATAAAAACGTAATAGAACCAAATGTGGTTCATATAACACAGGGAGCCAAGCGCACGCTGTACTTGTTTCATTAAGGAGTAATATTGCTGCACAGCTATTTAAAAAAAAATGCATTTAAGAAATACCATGGCGGGTGAATAAATAGTACAGAGAAGTGATATATTTCCTGAACAAGATGCATGTCCATACAGAGAGTTACCGGGTATGGATCCATCTCCGACATCATCATGGACAGCGGGTGAAACTTCCCATGGGGTGAAGCTTCCCTGTTCTCCCTGCGATCCCGCCCCAGGACCTGCCCCCGCTCTGCCCCCTCCCTGCTCACCCCTTCCACCACCACTCGCAGCATTCCTCCTCTCCTCCCCCCACACCACCTTCCGCTCCCCGTGTCCCTCCTCTCCTCCATCCCCTTTCCCTGTGGTGAGGGGGGAGGGTTCTCACGGGGGAGGAGGGTGGAGGAGAGGAGGGACGTGGGGAGCAATGGGACCTTCCAGAGAGGGGAGGTGGAGTGGAGGAGAGGAGGGACTCACCATGCAGAGGCAGGTGGTGGGGGCCTTGTGGGGAGAAGAGAGGGACACAGCAAGCAGTGGGGGCCTCAGGGAAGAGGTAGAGCGCTGGCAGGGCCATCACGGCCCAGGCGTCTGGCGGCAGGTAGGTAGTGGCTGCACCAGCAGAGGCTTAGCTTCTTCTGGTCTATTACACCCACCACCTGTGCATATCAGATGGGTAGGCAGTACTTTGGTTCTAGCACCTATTATCTTAGACAGGGTACATTCTCAAAGCTATTAATGCAACCAGTGGTAGAGGTGGGAAGATTATGTCGGGGGAGAGAGGGATACAGATTGAAAGGTTTGGAGAGAAGGTTATTATATAATATTAATAATCATTACAGCTAATCAGAATTTGAGGTAGGGAATGGCTTCCGTATGAGGAGAGATCAATAAGACTGGGATGTTTCAGCTTGGAAAAGAGATGACTAAGGGGGGATATGATAGAGATCTATAAAATCATGACAGGTCTGGAGAAAGTAAATAAGGAAGTGTTATTTACTCCTTCTCATAACACAAGAACTAGGAGTCACCAAATGAAATTAATAGGCAGCATATTTAAAACACCCAAAAGGATATATTTTTTCACAAAAAGCACAGTCAGTCTGTGGAACTCCTTGCCACAGGATGTTGTGAAGGCCAAGACTATAATGGGGTTAAAAAGAGAACTAGATAAATTCATGGAGGGTAGGTCCATCAATGGCTATATGCCAGGATATGCAGGGATGGTGTTCCTAGCCTCTGTTTGCCAGAAGCTGGGAATGAATGACAGGGATGGATCAATTGATGATTACCTGTTCTGTTAATTCCCTTTGGGGTACCTGGCATTGGCCATTGTCGGAAGACAGGATACTGAGCTGGATGGACCTTTGGTCTGACCCAGTACTGTATAGCCTTTCTTATGTTCTTATTTTACCTATAGAACATTTTTTGGTCTGAAAATGCTTATTCGTTGAAAACAAAATATTTTGTGGAAAAATGATTTAGATGAAAGTTTGTTTAGAAAGAAAAACTGAAACAAGCACATCAATAACATGGAAACATTGGGGTATTCCCTGTGAAATGACAAATCCATTTCCTGCCCAGCTCTGTTAATCCTTATCTAGTTGTAAAGCTCTAACGGTGATGGTGGGAGGGTTGTGGGAAAATGGGCAAATCTGAGACAGTGGGATAAAAGAATGAGGGGAGGTATTGCAGGAGATGAACAGAAAGACTTGGGAGGACAGTGGGAAGGGGAGGCTTTGGAGTGGGAGTGGCAGAGACTGTGCCCTGGTGATCAGCATGGAGCAGTGTAAAAAGGCTGCTGAGCCTTCACAACAGGCACCTTTCCCTTGCCACGGGAGTAGCTTTGCTGCAGCATTCCCTGTGCTCAGGCTGTATGCCATCGTGGGATCTGTACTGTACTGAATGTCTGCTGGGTGCTTGTACCTGCGGCACCTCCTGCTGGTCGTCTCAGGGAATTAGCTCTCCAGCCCTCGGAGCACCCTCTGCAGGCCAGTGTCCCGCTGCCACCAGCTCCTGTGTCCCTCCCGGACCCGGTGCCCCTTTACCCGGGGGCTGTCCCCTGGCGATACCCCCACCAGTCTCTATGGGCCTCCCCTCTCTGAGAAACACCCAACCCTCTATCCCCACCTTGCCTCAGTCTAGGCTACTGCCAGTCATCATCAAGCCCACACTCCCTGGGACAGACTGCAGTTTAAAAGCCACTCATCATAGGCAAGGGAGTTCGGACCTGCTGCCTTCCTCTGCATCCCAGTACCTCTGTGGGCCTTGGACCAGGCCCTGCAGCCTGGGGAGTTGCCAGCCTGGAGTTCCCCTGCTCCTCTGGCTCTCCCCAGCCCTGCTTCACTCCCAGTACCCTTTCTGCAGGCAGGCAGGCCCTGCTCTCTTCCAGCCTGGAGAGAGAGAGACTTCTCTTGGGCCTCTGGCTCACAGCCTTTTTATACAGCCCAGCTTAGCAGCTCTCAGCCACAACCTTCTCCCAGGGCTGATTTTAACCCTTTTTCTGCTGGAGTGGGGGAGCCGCCTCACTACAGTGCACCTGACGCTTTGTTGCCATCTCTGCCTATTGGAGAGAGAAACAAGTGCCCTCAGGTCTCGCCACAGCATGGGCCTCTCTCTTGGAGGGAGTGTTCCTTCCTGGAGGTGAGAAGGGAGGCGAGGCAGGTGTGCCCAGACTACTGAACATGACTGCAGGCACCACAGAGAATCTGCCCCCATGGCCAGTCTGTGCAGCTTAGGTCTTTGGAGAAGGACGACAATTGCAGCGAGAGCCTCCTGGGGCCCATAAACAGCATTGCTGAGAGCATAGTATGCTGTGCTTTGCTATTACACAGGGAAGCCGGAACAAGAGAGAAAAATCCAGTGTGCATGCAGAGCCGAAAGGCTTCCGGGCGGCAGAATATGACACCATGAGAATAATCTGAGCAGAAAGGGCCTGGAAGGATTAATGAGCACATTAGGAGTTTGAGGTGGTGTGATGGGTGAGCCACAGAGAGGGCCAGACTGTGCACTCAGCTACACCCCTGTCTATCCAGAGTGACTCTCCTGAAGGGGCTGTGAATTGCACCGGGTCAGTGCAGAACAGGCTTTCCTGTTCCAGAAGGTGCATGCAATGACTCAGTACTGAGCACTATGCACAGTGCAGCCCAGGTGCAATTCGCTGCTTTTCGCACTAAGCAGAGGGAATTTGGTGCAGGTGCCAGAATGACAGCATTGGGGAAATCTCAGAGCACACACAGCAGAGGCTGCCTGCCCTAGAAGGTCACATCTTGGGGTGGGGGCAGGGCATGTTCACTCTCATTATCCCACAAGCGTTGGCCCCTTTGCCAAAGCTGGTTCTAAAGAGGCCAGTGAGTGCCAGCTGCGGTGATGCAAGTTATCTCCATCTTTAGCATGGAGGCACTGAACCAGGGACAAATTCTGAGGCGATGTATGTGGTAGCATAAGTTACTTGTCTTCCAGGGAGCCTGGGTATGGGTAACTTTTATTGCAGGTTTCCGGGGGAGGTGTGAATTGAAGGGTGGGACTGTGGGGGTAAGGGAGGCTGTGTAAACTCAGGCCATCTTATATCCTCCTGTTAGCTTCTTTTCTTGCTGCCCCACTCTCTTACAGCCCCTTGGCATGCAAGTTACACTAATCTAGACTACCTCAGGGCCCTTTGCACACACAGGAATGAGTACTTTAATGCACCACAAACAGCAGCAGACTCACCCCTCAGCAGTGGATTCCAGGGCTTTCTGAAGTAGAGAGATATCGCTCTGCCATTCATCACCCTTAGGCCAACAGGAAAAGAGAAGGCCCTGATAGAGTTTGGAGAGAACAGCTAACCTGTAAGGAAAACTCTTTGTCATAAATGTCTCCAGACCTGATTTATGAGCTTGCTGCTACTGAAGTCAATGGAGTTTTTCCATTGCACGAAATGGGCCCCAACTGAGCAATCTTATGGGGCAGTTAACTCAAGCATGTTATGTGTTCTCGACCACCAGAGGATTTGTGTCTGCTATGGTGGCAGAGTTAGTCCTTAAACTTATGCTATTGGGGCTTACGCTTTTAGCTCTGAAAGTCCATGGTCATGACTGAAATGACAGCCATTACTCATACAACTAGCAAACTAGCTGTCTTTCACAGAATTATTACATGGGAGGAGTAGGCAGGCGAAATGAAATGGCAGCACTCTCTAAAAGCCTGAATCTCATAAAGAGATACTGCATAATGGAACTCACATGAGAGGTTGTAAATCTGGATTTTTTTGCAAAGGCAATTGAAGCTGTCAAGTGGTAGGAATGCAATGCTGTGCATCTACGGAACAGCTATACTGCAGGTGCACCTTTTGATTCCCTTGCATTCTGAGATGACATCATATGACACATTACTGCTATGACTGATCTGTCGTGACATTGTAAAAATAATAAAAAATATAAAAATGACAAAGAAATATATAATAAAATATATTTCCAGACAAAAATTTCATGTTGAAATGAAAATTCGACATTTTTCCAAAACAAATTTTTATGGAATTTCCATTTCACAGAAAATTTCAAAAATAATTGTTTTTGTTCTGATTTGGATCAGTCTATGCATGTGTCACCTCTGGGCTGGCCTACTGTAACTCCCTGATCTGAAGCTGAACGGCGGGATGATGCAGAAGCTCCAGCTGGTGCCAAGCGAGTCTGCCCATCTCCTCCAGGGCTCAGGCTGCCATCAGCACCTGTGCTCAAGTCCTTCGGCTGGCTCCCAATCTAGCTTCCAATGCCAGCTTAGGGCCTTGGTCCTTATGTTCCTAAGCAATTAATGGATCAAGCCCCAGTTGCACTAAAGACCAAATGTTGATCTTTGAACCATCCCAACAGAGGTGTTCCTCTGGGATAATGCAAATCTCCAAAGCCCAAACACAGCCTGTGAGAGCTGGGAACAAAGCATTCTCTGCAGAGGGGGTCTGACTATGGAACAGCCTTCCAGAGGGGGGTCAGGCAGATCTTGAGCCTGACCACATTTAAAAAATACTGCAAAATCTCCCACTTCATAAAGGCCTCATAACAAGAGTGACACATACAACACTGACACCTCCTATCTGCCCCCCAAATAAAGCAAAACAAATAAACGTACAAACAAAAGCAGAACATCCCACCCCCCCCGCAGAGTTTCTATATCCCTGAAAGAAAAGCCAGCCGAAAACTCCATAGAGCCAACTAGGGACTTCGCTATTGCTATCAATTTTACATGCATGGAGCTCACATACTATGGTGATGGATGGCTGTACATAACCTTAGCACAATATAAGACAGAGCAATGAGTGTGGACCAAGAGAAATCATGTCATATGGCCATGATTAAACCCTGGACCTGGCTGGGTGTAATCTGGGTGAGCTGCCATGATGATTAATGTGATTTGTGCTGATTACTACATTGTGGTCAGCACTGCATCCGCTACCTCAACTGTTCAGCATCTTGAGAAGTTCCCCTGTGCCTGGGCGAGGAAACACAGCTGAACCTGAAAGGGCACATCTCCCTCAGAGCCTGGACAGAGCATAGGGCTCCCTATGAGACACTCCCACAGTGACCCAGACAGCGAACCCCTGGGATCTGACAGGGTCCCAAAGGTTTTGTGCTTCTGTGGCACAAGAGATGCAGAGAAGGAGCGTCAGAGTGAGAGAGACAGGGGAGGATCTTGTGCCTTGGGAGCATGCCAAAGAACTTTAATGTTGTTAAACCTCCCTTTAATTAAGCTCGTCAATCTTTGTAAGTGCTCTCCCGATGTTCCGTGAGATAAAGACAATCTGTTTCTCCTGCTCAGAGAGGTGGAGGCAGAATGCTTTGGGTTAGCAGAATTTCCTATAGCCAGGGCACAAGATGCAATTTCACAGCTATGCCCTCGGTTGCTCCTCAGCCCTGGAGCAGGGAGTAAGGAAAGGAATCCCCACCTGAGAGCAGCTTTAACTCCACCCTCTATTAATGACCCCAAAAGGCTGAAACTGAGGATAAATATGGCTACCTTTGGCTATGCTCTTTTTCCTCTGGCCACACCCCTAACACTGGCAGCATAGCTGTGTCTCTGGAGAATTCCCCTTGGTCCTGGATACACTGGCCATCCTACCCCATTATCCTGTATCCCACAGTAGTCAGAATTAGATGCTTCTGAAGAAGGTCCAAGAACCCTGCAATAGCATATGTGGAGTAATCTGTCTTCCTGATGTCTAATAGTTAGAGATTGGCAGAAACACTGAAATGTGAGGTTTGATATCTCTTCTAAAAATCATGTTGTTATTAACTATCATAACTCTGGATATCAATGTTACTAAATTCCTGGCCTCAGTGGTTTCCTGTGGCCATGAGTTCCACAGTTTAATTACGAGTTGTGTGAAAAAGTGTTTCCTTCTCTCAGTTTCGAATGTCCCACTTTTCAGTTTCATGGACTGTCCCCTTGCTCTTGTATTATGAGGCAGGGAGAGCAGGAGCTCCCGATCCCCCTTCTCTAGACCTTGCATGATTGTATATATACGTTTATCATGGCCCCTCTTATTCATCTCCTTTCTATAGGAAACTACCCCAATTTTTCCATCTCTCTTCACTGGAGAGTTTTCCCAGGCCCTTAATCATTCTCATTGCAGCTCTTTAAACCTCCTTCAGTTCTGAAATGTCCATTTTGAGATAGGCTCACCAGCACCGCACACAGTACTTTAGATGAGGATGGACAATTGATTTATACAATGCCATATTCCTCCTACAGAATTCTGTAAGCTGTTTTAAAATACTCTGGAGGATGAGAGCTTTTCTATTACATTCTATTAGACTTTACCAGTAAGGACTGTTGGAGCATTTGCATCAGATAATTTACTTTACGTCCTTTGATGTGACAGTAACTGGTTTCTCCTCTGTATTATTATTCCATTATTTTCAATAATAGATCAGTAATGGAGCCATTACTCAGCAGCAGCTGCTGTCTAATTACTGTGCTGCTAGGTTATTCTTACTCCGACACACCTCCCCATTATTACAATGGTGACATTCTGCTTCCCTGCATCACCTTCTGTTTGAGGGCAGCAAAGCGCTTCCTGAGTGGGAATGAATTCAGCTTCGCCTCACTAACGTGAGATCAATGGGGAACGATGGAACACACAGCTTACAGCCAAATGTCCAAATATTGCTGCCTAAAGTTAGGCACCTAAAACCCACACTTAAATACCTCAAAATGTGGCCTGTAATTCGAAGGTGCTGAAAACCCAGACCTCCCCCTGACGGCAGTGGGAGCTACGGGACCTCAGAACTTTGGAAAATCAAGGCACTTATTCAGGTGTCTAAATATGGATTTAGGTCCCCAGTCTGGAACATCTTGGCCGTTGTGCTTATTATCTACAGTTCATTGAAATGGAGCCAACCCCATGGAGAGTCTCACTGTTACACAAAACATGAACCACCTCTCCATAATCACCCCATGCTCATGTCCTTCTTCCTTCCCCACCCGTCACTTTCCTGACATCTCCTTTCTGAATCATACTCAGTCTCAGCAAGCCACCAGCTTGGATAAAACAAGAGCCAGCTGGCACCAGTGCTCAAAACTCCAGCTGAACCCAACCCTGCTTCCACACCAATAAGTACATGAAACTTCACAGTAGTGCAGATCAGTCTGGCTAAGGGGCCAGTCTTTTGGGTTTCAGTGGGGATAAGGTTGTGCTAGGCTTTGTGCTGGGCCTCTTCCCAGGGACGAATATTCTCCCAGAAGAGAGCTGGCCATGGTGAGCTACCTTGGGAACACACCAGATGATGCTAGAGCAGGGGTGGGCAAACTTTTTGGGGCGAGGGCCACATCTGGGTGAGGAAATTGTATGCAGGGCCGGGGCGGGGGGGGGGTGGAGTGCGGGATGTGGAGGAAGGGGCTCAGGACAAGGGATTGGGGCAGAGAAGGGGTGCAGAGTGTAAGAGGGGGCTCAGGGAAGGGGCTTGGGGTACAGGAGGGGTACGGAGTGCAGGATGGGGCTTGGCAGGGAGTTGTGGTGCACGGGGTGCAGGGTGCAGCAGGGAGCTCAGGGCAGGTGGTTGGAATGCACAGGAGTGTAGAAAGGGGCTCAGGGCAGGGAGTTGGGTGCAGGAGGGGTGCGAGGTACAGGCAGAGGGCTTAGGGCAGGAAGTTGGGGGGCGGGGGGCAGGAGGGGTTTGAGCTCCAGCCCGGTGCCGCTTACCTAAAGTGGCTCCGGGGTGGCAGTGGCGCACACCAGGGCCAGGGCAGGCTCCCTGCATGCCTGCCCTGTCCCCACGCCACTCCAGGAAGTGCTGCGGCCCCTGGGTGGGGGGGGGGGGCAGAGGGCTCTGCGTGCGCACATGGAGCCCTTTGCCTCCCGGCCCGGGGGCTGCTTCTGAGAGCAGCGCCGGGCCCGCAGCACCACCAGGGGTAATCCCGCAGGCCGGATCCAAAGCCCTGAAGGGCCGGATCCGGCCCGCGGGCCATAGTTTGCCCATCCCTGTGTTAGAGCGTAGCTTGGCTTGCTGCCACACTGATGCGATTGTTTGGGACAGTCCTTGTTGTTGGTTGAACATTGGTGGAAAGCAAGAAGTATTGGCTGGATGGTGCTGTGCTTTCTGCTAGGTACGGTATCGAACAGGGATAAGTGCAGCCATCGTGAGGACCAGCAGAGTACTATGCTGTGCTCTACCCATGAAGATGTGCCAGAGCATTAGCACCACACACACAACAGGCCGATCTCATCCACCAGGGCCATGACCAACATCAAGGAAGTCATCAGCACCCGCTCAGCCTGCACCACAGCCTGCCCCAGGAGTGCCTGCAGAAATGGAGAACACCCAGTGACCTGGTGGAAGAGGATTAAGTCATATCAGAGAGGGCAGCTAGTTCCATGTTCTGCCAGATCCTGCTCAGCAGTGCACACACACAGTACACAGCACACACCCAAAGTAGCTGGGCACACACACAACACATACACTCAACACAAACATACACCCCCAACCACTACTGCCAGCCTTAAAAGATCAAGAGTCATGAGTCAGATCCTTAAAAAAACAGTCAGACCATGTTTTTTCAGTACGTCTTTTGACTTTTTTAACTCCTCTCTACTCTTCTGGAAATGTGTGTTTATTATAATTTCAAGTTGAAAGTCAACCATTAGTGCCAGCATGCCTCTCCCTGAATGCTCAGCTGGAGACTCAGAATATGCTGGAGGTACACAAACATATGTGAGGAGAATTGGAATGGAGACGATGCAAAATGGTTATTTCTTTGGTTTATTTAGGCTAGTCCTAAGTAGCGAGAGGCTCGTTTCAATATAGTTATTGCTTCTGTTAATGGATTGCGATATTAGGATGGATGTCCCCTCAAAAGTATCACATCAAAAATGTAGAGATGGGGTGGAGGGAAGGCACCCATGCTACTGGGAGAAAGGGGGAGTTCTTATGTTAGATTCTTGTGCACAGGTCTAACATAAGTATTCAGTGAACGGTTCTATAGTGTGACAAAGTTAAAATATGATGTAAAAATCTATTTCACACATATTTAGAAATCTACTGTACAAGACCTATAAAATGGAGCTGGAAAATGAACAATGATCATCCAAGAAACAGAAAGCACTCTCTCTATGTATCAAGATTGCCAATTATTTTTCAATAAAGATCTATGTGAGCTGCAAAGATCTTTGCATGCAAGAATGTTATACCATCAACCACCTTTTAGAGCTTTCCACATATCAATGCGCTAATTGTATTATATAATCCCTAAATATTGTTTATTAAAATAATCAGTTCAATCACATTCAAAGTATTTTAAAATAACTGTAAATCATTCCTCTTTCTCTGTATAAATTTAATAACTACATTATATATATATATATATATATATATATATATATATATAATATACATTATCCAGTAATTACAATGCATTTTTTAAAAAAGAGTTCATAATTAATTATCCAAATAGCTGAAAATAATTCATTTTTATTTTAATTATTCTTCCCTCCTGCAGCCCTTAGGGCTTCTCTCCTCCCACCCAGCAATACCCCCAGCCTCCACCAATTCAGTCCCCACCACCCTGCAGCCTCATCTCTGCTCCTCCTGGGGTTTTTCACCCATCTCCCAGGCTGAGGCGGGGAGGCTTCCATGGGTTTTCCTGTCTCCCTTTCCCAGGCTGGGGTAGGGGGCAGCTCCAGGAGTTCTTCAGCCCCCTCTTCCCCTGCCCAGGCAGGTGATGCAGATGGTGTGTGTGTGTAAGAGCAGAGGCACCGTCCTGTCCCTGATGCTTACAAAAGGGGAGGGGAGGAGAGAGTGGGGCATTCCTGAGCTGCTGAACTATTTGCTTCCTTCCTCTTTCCCTGCCATGAAAGCCAGGAGCAGAGGGGAGAGGGTCTGCTGGCTGCTAGCAGGGCTGAACTCGAGGGGGCTGGTGCATCTCACGTAATTGCTGGTTGGGCTCCCGAGCCCTCCGCAATCCTATCATGAATACCCAGTTCGTCTGATAAAGTGGGTATTCAACCACGAAAGCTTATGTTCCAATACATATGTTAGTCTATAAGGTGCCACAGGGCTCTTTGTTGCTTTTTACAGATCCAGACTAATATGGATACCCCTCTGATACTTGAATCCTATCATGGTGTCACTTGTGAGAAAATAGCAAGAGTTGGTGACACTGCATAACACATAAACAACACAGGCAGACAGACACAGTCACCTCCCCAACACCGAGCGCACCATGGCTCATCTTCTCTGATTTCTTCAGCTCAGTGGCAGACAAGTCTTGTTGCTCTTACAAGTTCAACAGCTTCTGTTTCTTCAGCAGTTCCTAATTCATGTTCCTGTTTCTTTTCACTATTCATTTCCTGAAAAGACTATGAGACATTTTTTTCTGTGCTTTTTCCTTCGGCAGTACCTGCTTTCACTCCTGTTGATACTTTACTGCCAATTCTGCATTGTCATAGATCCCCACCATAGAGACAAACAGACAGGTTTTACGGGCAGAGGCTGCACCAGTGCCACCAGTTCTTTTTATTTCCTCACAAGCAATGAGTTTTCAGGTGGGGCTCAAGCCAGACTGGCCATGACCCAGAAGCACCAGCCCTCTAATGAATTTCAGCCTTCCTGCAGGAGGGAAGCAGACTCCTTGTGATTGGCTGCTTTCCACAGTGCCCCACCTCCTGCCAAAGAGCAGCTAGTCAGAGCTGCTGCAGGAGGCAGATAGAGCTCTTCCCCCCTCCCTTCAGCAATGGGAAGCCATTTTCTTAGGAGGGGAGAGGGAAGTGGGAGCAGAAAAAGCTAAGCAGCTCAGAGTGGCTCTGCCCTCTCCCCTCCTGTGAGCAATTGGGATGAAATGTCATGTACACACATGCATGTGTGCATGCACACATGCACACAGCAGGAGGGAGGAAGGGAGGGTAGTGGAAGAGAAATGAAAAAAGCACCATGTAACCTTGTTTTAAATATCTCATGATTTTTGGGCCAGTCTTGTGATTTTGGGGGGGGGTTCGAATGTGATTTTTGAACTTTTGGGGCTGGTGATACTGCAGTCTAAAAGCCCCAGCAGGGGTCCCATCTGGTGCTGATATTCAGTGGTTTTTAACCTTTACTGCAGCCTGCATTCCTTTGGTTCCCAAAATATGTTCTTGTACCTCTTATCAAAAATCAAAATATGTTCTTGCACCCCTTATCAAAAATGGTTGAAGTAGGTTTTTAAACCCTGATATATTTTTTGTTTGTATATTACAGTAATTGTTAAAAAATTTATAATGTAGTTGTACGTACGTGCCTGTGTTTAATTTGTGTTTTCGATGATTTACCTTCTAAAAAAATCTGGCATGTCTCACACCCCCAGAAAGGGCATCTTGCATCCCCAGGGGATGCATGCACTCCAGGTTAAAAGCTATTGTATTAGAGCCTACAGGCTGGAACCTGAGCCTATGAGCCACTGACACCTCTGCATCACCACGGGAGGTTTAGGTTAAGGACCTAGAGGAGGGCTCTGTGAAGTTGGGTCCAGCAGGAAGTGTCACCCAGCAGGACCTGAGTTGTGGCCCCTCACAGCCCCCTGATTGGCTGATACCAGTACTTAAAGCAGGAAGCCATGAAGGGAAGCTGTCTGAGTAGCAACACTGACTGTCTGTGCCAATATCATAGAATCATAGAATCTCAGGGTTGGAAGGGACCTCAGGAGGTCATCTAGTCCAACCCCCTGCTCAAAGCAGGACCAAACCCAACTAAATCATCCCAGCCAGGGCTTTGTCAAGCCTGACCTTAAAAACCTCTAAGGAAGGAGATTCCACTACCTCCCTAGGTAACCCATTCCAGTTCTTCACCACCCTACTAGTGAAAAAGTTTTTCCTAATATCCAGCCTAAACCTCCCCCTCTGCAACTTGAGACCATTACTCCTTGTTCTATCATCTTCTACCACTGAGAACAGTCTAGATCCATCCTCTTTGGAACCCCCTTTCAGATAGTTGAAAGCAGCTATCATATCCCCCCTCATTCTTCTCTTCTGCAGACTAAACAATCCCAGTTCCCTCAGCCTCTCCTCATAAGTCATGTGCTCCAGCCCCCTAATCATTTTTGTTGCCCTCCGCTGGACTCTCTCCAATTTATCCACATCCTTCTTGTAGTGTGGGGCCCAAAACTGGACACAGTACTCCAAATGAGGCCTCACCAGTGCTGAATAGAGGGGAATGATCACATCCCTCGATCTGCTGGAAATGCCCCTACTTATACAACCCAAAATGCCATTAGCCTTCTTGGCAACAAGGGCACACTGTTGACTCATATTCAGCTTTTCGTCCACCGTAACCCCTAGGTCCTTTTCTGCAGAACTGCTGCCCAGCCATTCGGTCCCTAGTCTGTAGCAGTGCATGGGATTCTTCCGTCCTAAGTGCAGGACTCTGCACTTGTCCTTGTTGAACCTCATAATATTTCTTTTGGCCCAATCCTCTAATTTGTCTAGGTCCCTAAAATAGACCCTAAACTCTGGCTTCTGACCCTGGTTTGTCCTCAACTTTGCTAGTCCATTGCTTTCTGTAACCTGGTGCTCAACCTTGATCTCCTGGTACCCTGACCCTAGGTTCACCCTCTGGTCTATCTCAAATTCTGGGCATCTGACTTGGCCTGAGTCCTGTGCTGACCGCTAGGTCTGACTGTCCTCATCCCTGTCCGGATGCTCTCTGAGCTGAGGTTGTATGCAGCGGCTTGTTTGATTTCACTGATGCAGACACTTTGTGATGCAGGGTGTCATAGGTTTCTCCCCCACTTGGAGCTTTTGGGTTCACAAGATGGGGACCTGCTTGGACTCCTCTAAACTAAAATCCTAGTTTAGATTTGGTTCTCGCTGCCACCAGTCAGTTTTCTAAGTGTCTGACACACTGCCTGTTCCCCCAAAAACTTTCCCTGGGAACACAGATTCAAACCCCTTGAATCTCACCAGAGAGAGAGAAACAGCCAGTTCCCCTCCCCGCCTTCCCTCTCTCCAGCCTGCTCCGGAGAGATACACACCGAGTCAAATCCTTGACTCAACACAAAGAGGGACTCACCTCCCCCCCCCCCAGTCCTTGGGGAAAATACCTTGATTCAAACTCCTTGAATCAAACAAAGAGGGATTCACCTCCCCCTCCCCTTCCCTTGAAAATGCAAACAAGAGAAGAATCAATCAAGTCCTAAAAAGAAAATATTTTATTAAAGAAAGAAAAAAGTACACTCTCTCTGTATTACCAGGATGCAAAAATACACAGAGTCTAACCTATAAAAACTGGAGAGACTTCCCCCTCCCTCCTCCTCAGCATAATCAGTAACAGCAACAGAAATAAAGAATTTCCTTCAGCAAACACACAATTGCAAATGTAGAAATCAAATTATAAGACTAATTCGCCTTTCTAATACTCACTATATTGGATAGTAGGAAATACTCCAGGAGAACTTGGAGACATGTCTGGTCTCTCTTAGATCCAAAGAGAGCACACAGAGCAAACAAGGAACACAGACAAAAGCTTCCCTCCACAGAGATTTGAAATTATCCTGTCCCTTGATTGGTCCTCTGGTCAGGTGTTTCTCAGGTTACTGAGCTTGTTAACCCTTTCCAGGTAAAAGAGACCTTAACCCTGATCTGTTTATTTATGACACAGGGGTTCACCCAAATGTAGCTGATGTGGCTGATTGAAATGTGACATTGCAAGGACAAGGACTCTGCTGCTAAAAGCACACAGTAGCTGCAGAGCTAGCCAGCCAGCCCTGGTAGTGAAGCATCCACTGCATGCTGACAGGAGCTGGGCCAGTAGTGGGGTGGTAGGAGAGGTCCAGTCAGAGCCCCCTGCTTCCCCAAGCCTCTGTGAAGTCAGTAGCCTCCTGCTTGCTGTTTGGACTCTGCACATTATCCTATGCCTGTTGTTTGCCCCAACCCCTCCCACTTTTCTTCCTGCCCCACTCCCTGTGCCCCCCAAATCCCCTCCAGCCTGCCCTCCCTTCTCCTGCCCATCTTTCCTCTTGCTCACTCCTTTGCGCCTAGGTGTTCCCCAACAAACAAAGCCTGTATCCTGGGTCCCACCCTTAGCCTGTTTGGGGCCATTTTAGACACTATGCTCTTCAGGGTGGTGATGGTGCCTTACTATGTGATTTCAAAGCCCCTAGCACAATGGAGCACTGATCCCCCTCGTTACCTCTTTTGATGCTACAGTCCATTTCTTTAGTTCAAACCTTTGTTTACAAAGAAAACAGATGAAGTCTTGTTTTCCTGAGCACAGTAGGAATCAAACAACAGCAGACAGTTTCCTTGCCTAGCATTCCAAGCCTTTTTTTCACAGCTAGCACTCTGCCTAAAAGCTCTCTCTCTTAAGTTTCTCTCAGAGTCACACTACATGTGCTTCTCTGGCTGTCATTGGCTTTCTGCTGCTTCCTCTGTCTACTTCTGTGGTGTTTCTGGCTGCATCTGCCCCCCTCACCCAGCTCCATCAAAACAATACTCAGCAAAACCTGCTCGCCCACATAGCTTAGTTCCTGACTGGCCTTGCATGGGGCCTGTGTTTTGGTTGGTGGATACAGCTAGTCTTACTCCAGGTTAACTGCTTCTCACATTTATCCTGCCTGTAGGTTTCAACTGACCCCCTGAATAACTGCCCCAACAGGGGCTTGCCATAGAATAGTAAATAGCAATAAGCCCTAGAGCAGCACTGGTGGAGCAACTAAACTTGGGCAGTTCAAGTCCATCTTGTCCCAGATTCCATTCTGTTCTGAGAAACCTGCATTGCTCTGTAGTCTCGGGCTCAGCAGAATACCCTAGCACGTAGTTCACTGGCTGCCCTTTCTCTATGCCAGGGTGTTGCTAGCAAGGAGGAATTTCTACATTGCAGCCAGAGCTCAAGCCACTTGTGGAGAGATCATCAGGCCCAAGGAAGGAAAGATGGAGAGTTAGGTGCTGCACAATAGCCCTGCAGAATTGACTGGGTTCATTGCTACAGCTGCCTTCAGCTCTACAAGGTAATTGAGGGTGTAATAGACTCAGGCAAATGAGAGAGAAAATTAGGCATAAAAACCCCTTGCCATAAAGATGCAAATATTGCCCTGGCGCTAAGGGATTGCCTGGGATATTTGTATAATCTTAATGAGAAAAGTTACAGCAATCCTGAGTCTAGATCAAACTGCTCCTAATTCTATCTAAGCGGAAACAGTTCTTCTTGGCCTGTGCTTCTTCACATTTAACTAGCAATGCCCTGGTGCAATGGCATCTTGGGAAGCCACAATGGTTAAAATACATCCAAGTGATGCTTGCCAGTGCAGTGCAATTGCCTAGTAATAGCTCCCTGATTTCATTCCTGAATCTCTGTCATTTTTATTCATTGTGTTGATGAGGCGTTTACAGCACTGGGGACAGATGTTCCTGAGACAAGGCTCGCACAGAACATTAGCTTCTGTGCTGCCTCTGCTACAAGTAAATAAAAAACACCATTTTTCACTTTTATTCCTTTTTTTTTTGAGGGATGAAATAAACAGCCCAGTAATAACCCTCTATTAAAAGAAATGTTTGTTTTGCTGAAAAGCTTGGCGTGGTGGCACCCTCAGGATGGTGTAGTTTAAATACATGATATAAATTTCTCCAGTCTGAGGCTGCAGGAGATAATGACTCATTTCAGCTCCTCAGATGGGGCCTGCTCCTTCAGCTGTTAGAACTCCCAGTGCTGTCTCAGAATACGACTCCAGCACTGAATTTCACACCAGAATTAGATGTGTGTGGTTCTGGATTCTATTCTATTCAATTCTATGCAGGTTCATAGCCCACCCTCATCACTGGGGTATCTGAACACCTTCCGGAGTTGCTTTAAGCATCCAGATGTAGCCTTAGTCCTACTCTTGCAAAGCCTTCCTGCTTCTGCTCCTGCTGAGCTTCCATAAGTTCACTAAAAAGGATAACCTCAGGGAATGACACATGAAACCTCCTCCAAGATCCTTCTGGTGCCAAGTGCTAATGAAGAAAAGGGAAGAGTCTCATCAAGACCAACCAGAGCTCACGCTGATGGTGCAGAGAGAAGAGCTTTGGATTTACAGAGCATCTGAGCCTTCTTTGGGAAGATGCAACTGTTAGCATTTGATGTTTCCACATAAACTGAGGTCAAAACCAGCAGGGCTTTTATGGGAAGAAGGGGTTAATGGCACATTGGCTGGGGCATTAGACTAGGACTCAGAAGATCTGGCTTCCCTTCCCAGCCCTGCCACTGTTTCACTGTCTGACCTTGGGCCAGTCATTTAATCCCCTTGTGCCACAGCCTCCCCATCTGAAAAGGGGAGATAATAGTTCTTATTCATCTTTGTAACCTGCTTTGAGATCACCAGATGAAAAGTGCCAAGTATTTTTTGTTGTTTTAAATGTTTATAACTGGCACCATGTACTCCACGATTCCACAGATGTGTACTTTGGTACGTTGGATCCAAAATTTGAGATTTCATTTTTAAAATTTCTGGCCTTTATCATTGAAAAGTAGCCCTTTGAAAAGTGAAACGAGTTGAAACCAATGCCATGGCATTCTGCCTGAATTTTCAGCCAGCCTGAAACAATAGCACAGAAAGGTGTGAAATGCTCTCATTCATCTGTATGGGGTGTTAACTCTGAAACCTAATCAAGAGTGTTTAAATGCTGATCACTTAACTACTGATCATTTTAGCACAGGGGTGGGCAAACTTTTTGGGCTGAGGCCACATCTGGGTGGGGAAATTGTATGCAGGGCTGGGGCAGGGGGTTTGGGTGCAGGAGGGAGTGCGGGGTGTGGGAGGGGGTGCGGTGTGCAGGAAGGGGCTCAGGGCAAGGGATTGGGGCAGAGGAGAGGTGCGGAGTGTATGAGGGGGCTCAGAGAAGGGGGTTGGGTGCAGGAGGGATGCGGAGTGCAGGAGGAGGCTCAGGGCAGGGGGCTCAGGGGTTGGAGTGCAGGAAGGGTGCAGCAGGGGGCTCAGGGCAGGAGGTTGGGGTGCAGGAGGGGTGCGCAGTGTACGAGAGGGCTCAGGGCAGGGAGTTGGGGTGCAGGAGGGGTGCAAGGTGCAGGTAGGGGGCTTAGGACAGGGAGTTGGGGGGCAGAGTGCAGGAGGGGTTTGAGCTCCAGCCCAGCACCGCTTACTTAAAGGGGCTCCAGGGTGGCAGCAGTGTGCACCAGGGCCAGTGCAGTCTCCCTACATGCCTGCCCTGTCCCCAGCCCGTGCTGCTCCAGGAAGCGCTGCGGCCCCTGGGGGAGGAGGGGCAGAGGGTTCTGCATGCGCTGCCCTTGCCATGCCTCCAGGTACCTCCCCCGAAGCTCCCATTGGCCAGGGCAATGCACGTGGAGCCCTCTGCCCCCCGTCCGAGGACCGCTTCTGAGAGTAGTGCGGGGCCCACGGGGCCACGGGTGGCAATCCTGCGGGCCGGATCCAAAGCCCTAAGGGGCTGGATCCGGCCTGCGAGCCGTAGTTTGCCCACCCCTGTTTTAACAGAAACCTTCATCTAACTTGTTTGTCACAGAATCCCAAACCACCAGCCCCTGTGCCAGAAATCCCAGCTTTCCCATCCCCACCTGCCCAAACCTCCAGCTTCCCCCCTTGACAACTGGTTTGGCTCAACTGGGCAAAAAGTGTCCCTTGACAAAAGACCGAGTCAATGAGGTTTTCAGTGGGGCATCATCATAGACTGGGGAAGTTCTGCAGGGATCCATACTAGGCCTGATGCTGTTTAACAGTTTCATCAATGAGCAGGAAGTCAATATAAAATCACTGCTGCTAACATTTGCAGATGACACAAAGACTGGCAGAGTGGTAACTAATACGAAGGACAGGCCAGTCGTACAAAGAAATCTGAAGAATTTCGTAAACTGGGCCCCTTCCAACAAAATGTATTTGAATAAAGCCAAATGTATACATCTAGGAACAAGGAATGCAGGCAGCCCCTACAGAATCGGGGACTGTAGCCTGGAAAGCAGCGACTCTGAGGTCAGAGTGAAGAGAAAACTCAACATGAGTTCCCAATGTGATGCTGTGGCCAACCAGGGCTAGTGCGATCCTTGGATGTATAAACAGGGGAGTGGTGAGGAGTAGGGAAGTGATTTTACCTCCATACATAGCACTGAGGAGACCACAGTAGAATAGTGTGTCCAGTTCTGGTGTTACATTTTGAATAGAAGAGGGTGCCGGAAAGAGGTACAAAAACTACTTGAGGGCTGGAAAAGCTGGCACAAGACAACAATATGCATTTTAATGCTGCTACATGTAAATATAGGCAACACTTACACAATGGCGGACTCTATCCTGGGATCCAGTGAGTCTGAAAAAGATTTGGGTGTCATGGGGGAATAATCATCTGAACATGAGCTCCCAGTGCAACGCTGTAGCCAAAAGGTATTATGTGATTTCTGGACACAGGGGAATCTCCAGTAGGAGCAGGGAGGTTATTTTACCCCTGTATTTGGCACTGGTGCAACTGCTGCTGGAATCCTGTGGCCATTTCTGGTGCCCGAAATTCAAGGAGGATGTTGATCAATTGAAGGTTCAGAGAAAAGCCGGAAGTATGATTAGAAGATTGGCAAACATGCCTTATGGTGATAGACTCAAAGAGCTGAATCTATTTAGCTTAACAAGGTGAAGGGGTGACTTGATCAGAGTCTACAAGTACCTACATGGGGAGCAAATATTTGATAATGAGCTATTCAGTCTAGCAGAAAACAGAATAACATGATCCAAGGGCTAGAAGTTGAAACTAGTCATATTCAGACAGGAAATAAGGTGTAAATTTTTAACAAGAAGGATAATTAGCCACTGGAACAATTTATCAAGGGTCATGGTGGATTCTCTATCACTAACAATTTTTAAATCAAGATTGGATTTTTTTCTAAAAGATTTGTTTAGGAATTTTTTTGGGGAAGTTCTTGGCCTGTGTTAAATAGGATGTCAGAGTAGAGGACCATGGTGGTCCCTTCTGGCCTTAGAATCTATGAATCTGTGCCAAAATGTCTTATTGGGAGAGATTTCATAGAATCATAGAATCATAGAATATCAGGGTTGGAAGGGACCTCAGAAGGTCATCTAGTCCAACCCCCTGTTTAGCTTATCAGGAAGAAGATTGAAAGCTAACCTGAGAACAGTATATAAGTACCTACAAGAGGAGAAAATACCAGGTAACAAAGGGCTCTTTAATCTAGCAGAGAAAGTCAGACTGAGAGTCAATGCCTGGACGTTAAAACCAGACTGTAACGGGGCAACGACTAACCCCTGCGGCACCTCCTGTCAGTCGTCCTGGGAATTAGCTTTTCAACCCAGGAGCACTCTCTGCAGGCCAGTGTCTCGCCACGCCGCTGGTGTCCCTCCCAGATGCCGGTGCCCCTTCTGCTGGGGTTCTGCCCCCTGCAGTACCCCGCGGTCTCTCTGAGTCTCCCCTCCCTGGGGAACCTCCAACCCCCTATCCCTACTTCGCCTCAGTCTTTGGCTACTGCCAGTCACCATCTAGCCCCCGCTCACTGAGGCAGACTGCAGTATAATTGCCACTCATCACCAGCAAGGAGGGTTTGGACCTGCTGCCTCTGCCTACCCTTGGGCTGCCCCATTGCAACCCCAGTACCCTTTCAGCCCTTAACGAGGCCTGCAGCCTGGGGGTTTTCCAGGCTGGAGCTCCCCAGATCATCTGGCCTTTCCCCAGCCCTGCTCCACTTTAGGTACTTGGTTCAGCTTCCCAGCAGCCAGGCCCTTCTCCCTCTAGAGACAGACTCTCTGCCCCTGGCCCACTGCCCTCTTATAAGGGCTAGCTGGGCCCTGATTGGGGCGTGGCAACAGCTGAGGCTGCTTCCCCAATCACCCTTTCCCAGCCACGGCCCTCCCCAGGGCTGCTTTTAACACCTTCGGGCAGGAGTGGGATGACCACCCCGCTACACAGACATAGTCAAGTCAGAAGGAAGGCACTCATTTTTAACAGCAAGGGTGATTAACTATTGGGATGAACTCCCCAAGGAAGTGATAGATTCCCCATCTCGTGATGTCTTCGCATCCAGCCTGCTGTCCTTCTGGGAGACGCTTTAGCCAAACAGATGCTATTGGGCTCAGGGCAGGGGGAAGTGGATGGAGTTCTCTGGCCTGTGGTGGACTAGGTGATGTAATGGTGTCTCCTGGTCTTAAAATGTACAAGTCCCAGAGGTGAGTGAGCATTGGCTCCCTGTCATAAACTCTCTCTAGCTGAATTTCTCATCCTGTGCCTACAGGCAGTGATAAAATCGTTTCATGTCACTTCCAGACACAGACATATTTATCAGGATGGATTAAATCATACTGATGAGACAGATGTCTTAGAGCCACAAGCGACATGCACAAGCCCAGATTTGTGTCTGATAAAATCTCTTCCAAATTAGACACAGCCTTTTTGGGATAGCAGAGTGACACAGGAGAAGAGACAATGGAACACAGGATTTGCCACACTGGGTCAAACTAATTGTCTGTTGAGTCAAGTATCCTGTCCGTGACAGTGCCTGATACTTCAGAGAAAGGCCAAGACCTTTACCATAATGTACTTGACCAGATGTGCACTGTTGTACATGAGGCATAAGGGAATTCCTTCCTGATCTGTTTACAACCTGGAACATGAGGCTGGATGACCCTTAGCCTAACAGGTTGTATAGTATCCCTGGCCCTGACACTAGCACATGCTGCAATCTCAAGCAAGGGGGTGGTGTTAGGTCCTGTGCTACAGCAGCACTGAATGCTGTTCGGGGTGGGGGTGAGAGAGCCCATGAGAGGGCAGGCCAAGCTGAGGCAGGGGCTCTGGATTCTCTCAAAGGAGGCAGTGGGAAGACAGTTAAAGGAGGTGAAAAGAGAGGATTTGCTGAGGAAGTTGGACCTTGAAGGGCTGCGTGCAAGGAGCACAGCTGCAAGGGGCAGAGAACGTCTGACTGGTGAGGCTGACCATTGGGACACTGACATAGGGAGACAATTTGCATGCCTAGGGAACAGGTGCGGCCCTCTGGGTGAAGAGCTGGTGTTTGTGGGTGGGCCTGCTGGAAAGAGGTGCAGCACCTCAGCATCAAAGCAAAGGAGCATTTTCAGCCGGAGAGAGACAAAGGCAGGACAGCTGGGGGGAAGTGGGACTTTGGCGTCAGGGATGGGAGGAGCTGACTCCTCTTAAGACGACACAGAGTGGTGGTGAAAAGCTTCTCTTATGGTGATGGTAACTGTGGTGGAGCGGTGCCCCACCCCCTGAGAAAAAGGCTGGAACAGGCCTTTGAGGCGGCGCAGACTGGCAGCCAGTCAACAGAGGCCTGTTAGGAGCCAATCAGGGCAGGGCAGAGGCAGCCAACCAGGGCCAGGTTAGGCCCTATATAAAGGCTGCCTAGCAGGAGGAAAGGCAGTCTCTCTCTGACTACCAAGGGAGGAGGACTGGCTCCTGGGCTGAAAAGTAGCACCTTGAACAGAACAGAACAGAACAGTGCTGGAGAAGGGCAGAAGGAGCTGGGGAGCTCCAGCCAAGGAAAACCCCAGGCTGCAGGTCTTGCTAAAAAGGGCCGAGCGGATGCACAGGGCCAAAGGGGAAGTGGCCCAGGGACAAAAGTCTGACAACGGGAGAGAAGGAGAGCAGGGAGGCTGCCGCTAGAGGGTCCCTGGGTCAGGACCCAGAGTAGTGGGGGGCCCTTGGTCCACCCCTTCCCCCTTGTACTACACCTGGCTGAGGAGGAGCATGGCCTGATACGAGCTGTGTCTGGCCCATGTGACAAAGGGCCTAGAATTTGAGGTGCAGACCGAGGGCTGCTGATAACACCAGACCCCTGAAAGGGGGTGAGACCAGAGCAGTGGGCACTACCGGAGGGCAGTGTTCTGAAGAGGACACCGCCAAGCAGGGAGCAATGCGGGTCTGGACACCACCAGGGGAGCAGATGACGGATGGGACAGCACTGGCAGAGGGCGCCCCGCAGAGGACAGAGCTGATTCCCAGATGTGCCAGCGGGAGGCGCTGCGGTGGTGAGTCCCAACCCCATCATAGTAACATACAGATTATCATTTTCCTCAGCAAGTATCTGATGTTACTTCATCTTATTTATATTTTGTTATTCCTGTTATGATGTTATTCCAGCCAATTTTCTAGTTTTTTTTTCCATTATAAAGTTTAAAATGGAAGCTGATCTCCATTGTGTTGGTTTGCCTCTGCCTCTTCTCCCAGTAGGCACAGCCTAGCTGGGGATTGGCTCCCTGAAACTGGCATCATGACCAGGGTAGGAGGAGCCCAAAGCAGGGGTAACCATCTTAGAACAACATGAGTCTGTCAGGGGATAGCACAGGGGAAAGGTCAACGGTTGGGGCCCAACTGCCACTTGTACAAATACTCCTACCACATGTGATGGGGTGTACAAACCCCACACTGGACACTAAGATGTTAAGGAGCTGCTCTAGGGTTAGGCTCAGCCAGCCCCGCCCCACCACACCTGTGCCACTCATACAGGCTGGAGGAAGAGTTAAAAGGGGAGCACAGCAGCTCACTGGTGGGCAGACCAGGGAAGAGAACAGATGCTCAGCTCCCGAGGAAAGGGCTGATGGAAGGCAGGAGTTTCTCAGACAACCACTGCCTGAAGGGCCCTCCCTGAGCGAAGGGAGGGCCTGATCCCGATGTACCCTGAGAGAGAGTCATAGAATCATAGAATATCAGGGTTGGAAGGGATCTCAGGAGGTCATCTAGTCCAACCCCCTGCTCAAAGCAGGACCAATCCCCAACTAAATCATCCCAGCTAGGGCTTTGTCAAGCCTGACCTTAAAAACTTCTAAGGAAGGAGATTCCACCACCTCCCTAGGTAACCCATTCCAGTGCTTCACCACACTCCTAGTGAAAAAGTTTTTCTTAATATCCAACCTAAACCTCCCCCACTGCAACTTGAGACCATTACTCCTTGTTTTGTCATCTGCTACCACTGACAACAGTCTAGATCCATCCTCTTTGGAGCCCCCTTTCAGGTAGTTGAAAGCAGCTATCAAATCCCGCTCATTCTTCTCTTCTGCAGACTAAACAATCCCAGTTCCCTCAGCCTCTCCTCATAAGTCATATGCTCCAGCCCCCTAATCATTTTTGTTGCCCTCCGCTGGACTCTTTCCAATTTTTCCACATCCTTCTTGTAGTGTGGGGCCCAAAACTGGACACAGTACTCCAGAGGAGGCCTCACCAATGTCAAATAGAGGGGAATGATCACGTCCCTCGATCTGCTGGCAATGCCCCTACTTATACAGCCCAAAATGTTAGCCTTCTTGACAACAAGGGCACACTGTTGACTCATATCCAGCTTCTCGTCCACTGTAACCCCTAGGTCCTTTTCTGCAGAATTGCTGCCTAGCCATTCGCTCCCTAGTCTGTAACAGTGAATGGGATATTTCCGCCCTAAGTGCAGGACTCTGCACTTGTCCTTGTTGAACCTCATCATATTTCTTTTGGCCCAATCCTCTAATTTGTCTAGGTCCCTCTGTATCCTATCCCTACCCTCCAGCGTATCTACCACTCCTCCCAGTTTAGTGTCATCTGCAAACTTGCTGAGAGTGGAGTCCACGCCATCCTCCAGATCATTAATGAAGATATTGAACAAAACCGGCCCCAGGACTGACCCTTGGGGCACTGCGCTTGATACTGGCTGCCAACTAGACATGGAGCCATTGATCACTACCTGTTGAGCCCGACGATCTAGCCAGCTTTCTATCCACCTTATAGTCCATT
This sequence comes from Mauremys mutica, assembly GCF_020497125.1. NCBI lineage: Eukaryota > Metazoa > Chordata > Testudines > Geoemydidae > Mauremys > Mauremys mutica. The sequence continues at coordinate 43,293,748 of NC_059080.1, forward strand.
CATCCAGCCCATACTTCTTTAACTTGCCGGCAAGAATACTGTGGGAGACGGTATCAAAAACTTTGCTGAAATCAAGAAATAACATGTCCACTGCTTTCCCTTCATCCACAGAGCCAGTTATCTCCTCATAGAAGGCAATTAGGTTACTCAGGCATGACTTGCCCTTGGTGAATCCATGCTGACTGTTCCTGATCACTTTTCTCTCCTCTAAATGTTTCAGAATTGATTCCTTGAGGACCTGCTTCATGATTTTTCCAGGGACTGAGGTGAGGCTGACTGGCCTGTAGTTCCCCGGATCCTCCTTCCCTTTTTTAAAGATGGGCACTACATTAGCCTTTTTCCAGTCATCGGGGACCTCCCCCAATCACCATGAGTTTTCAAAGATAATGGCCAATGGCTCTGCAATTACATCCGCCAACTCCTTTAGCACCCTTGGATGCAGCACATCCGGCTCCATGGACTTGTGCTCATCCAGTTTTTCTAAATAGTCCTGAACCACTTCTTTCTCCACAGAGGGCTGGTCACCTCCTCCCCATACTGTACTGCCCAGTGCAGCAGTCTGGGAGCTGACCTTGTTCGTGAAGACAGTCACGAGAGAGAGAGAGATTCCTCTCTCTTACTAACTCAGTTTATTTGCATTAATTCTCCTTGCTTTTTGTTCATAGACTGCCCCAAAAGGGGAGAGACTTTGAAGTTACCTGGCCTGAGGGCCAAATCACAGGAAGAGTTAGGCCATGACAGAAGTGGAGCCTCCACCTTTGGGAGACCCCCAGCACAGAGATCACTCCTGCACCACTCCTAGCCACAAGGAGGCACAAGCAGTGAGTCAACTCCTTCACACCCAGATTCCCTAGATTTTTTTCTGGAGAAAACTGTGAAAGTAACACTGTCATTTGGGGAATTTAAGACAATGCTTCAGTCAATGGTTAGATTACATGCCCTGCCAGAAAGACAAAAAACAGAGATTCTGCTGGGGCAATTAGAGGGTGTAGCTAGACAGGAAGTTCTGACATGGCCAGAAAATGAAAAAGGAGCTTTAGAACGGATAGTTAGAAGGCTAGGCTGTGTTTCTGACATTTGCATCTTGTCAGAAGTGAAGCAGAGGTTCTTCTCGAGAGTCCAGTAGAGAGTCTAGGGGAATATGCATTGGTATGCCCAGCAGCTTTACAAGCAATAGAAAAATTAGAACTTCATGAAGCCCTAGATACTGACAAAATGCTGAAGGACAAATTTGTTGAGGGGTGATGATACTTTATGGAGGAAACTAAGGCTATTACTAAGACAGAATCCAGAAATTTCCTTTCTAGACTTTAAGGAGTATGTTTAACTTCTGGGTGGTAAAGGACCAGACAGGGTAGTTACCATGTGTCCACAACATGGTTGCAAATCTTTTGTTGACATACAGCCTATAGATGGTGGGCACTGTGTGGGGCAGACTAGCCAGAAGTCAGAGGATGATAATTCTGGAATGGAAGATACTTTTCAAAGAACATTTAAAAGGGAGATAGAGGAATTGAAAGAACACTCCTTGATGATATAAGAAAAGAAATTCAGTGTACGAGACTGGCTTTGAAATAGGAGTTCCCGGCACCTAGAGAATACAAGCACAGGCTACAGGGAGTCAGAATAGGGTAAATGGGACAACTGATAAGTTTGATCATGATGGCAACCCTATTTGCAGAAGATATAGTGAGGTGGAATGTATAGAAAGGGGAATATTAATGCCATGGCTTTAAACACACAGTCTCCTGGATCGGGGATCAGACCGCAGGGAACAGAGAATAGACCCAAATGACATTAAAGGGCAGGCTGCTGCTATAGGAAGGTGTCCAACTGTGTTGGATAAGATTAATGGGCTAGAAATGTGAGCCTTGCTAGATACCAGGTCTCGAGTCACTACCTTACGGAGCCAACATTTTAGGAAACACTGGACTCCAGATTGATTGTTGACTACCGTGAACAGGATGAAATTGGTAGCAGGAAATGGTTTGGCTATCCCATGTGCTGGCTATATAGAGAAACCATTGTTATTTGTAAAACAAAAGCTGATCTGCAGGGTCAGGATTATGTTTTACTGGAATCTTGTTGGGACAAAAGAAGGAGATTCCACAACAGTGGCAAAAAGTGTTGTTGTGGGAAAAGGATTAGTACCAGTCTGGATGCTAAATTATAGGGCCAGACTGTGACACTAAATAGAAATCAGGTGGTTGGCGTCTGATGCGCATAGGTTGGGAGAACATCTTGGTGCTCAAGAAATAGGTTGTGGAAGTGGGACACCTGCAGATAGTAATCCAGGATGGCTGGACAGAGCTATACGCATCGACAAAGAAAATAGACTTGGGAATGCCTACAGCATCTGCAGAGCATGTTGACAGGTTGGTACAATTGATTGAGAAAGCTTTCTCACAACCTCCTTTGGATTGTGGTATGCCACCAGACACAGCACACTATACCCACCGGGGTACAGCCTCTAATTAGGGAACCATTTTGATCAATTGATTCAGCTTTGTACAACCAGTGAAGGAAATAAGAGATGTTGGAAGCTAATGTAATAAAAGAGAGTGATGGTGCAGGGGCAGTGCTCATTGGGCTAGTTGAGGAAAAAGATAGGGAAACTAGACTTTTTGTGTAGATTACCAAAAACTGAACCGGGTCACCCATAAAAATGCCTCTCCCTTATCGAGAACTGAAGATTCCTTAATGGCATTTAAGTCATCAATTTTCTACTCTACTGTCCATTTAGCAAGTGGGTATTGGCAAATTGGAAGTGGCACCAAAACATGAAGAGAAAAATTCTCTGACACCCACGGGACTTTGAGTTGACAAGAATGCCATTAGGATTATGTAATGCTCTGAGGACTTTTCACAGCCTCAACAATGCTCCAAAAATCTCTGAAAAGCTTGATACCCGTTTATTGCATCTAGAAGACATCATTGTGTATTCCAAATCCTTTGAGGAACAGTTACAACACTTGGGTATGGTATTTGAAAGACTCACACAGTATGGATTAAAAATAAAACCTTCAAAATGTCATTTTCTAAAAGAAAAGGTGAATTTTTTGGGGACAGATAGGGTGTGTCTACGTTGCAATTAAACACCCGTGGCTGGCCCATGTCAGCTAACTTGGGCTTGTGGGGGCTCAAGCTGTAGGTCAAAAAATTGTGGTGTAGACATTCAGGCTCAGCATGGAGCCTGAGCTCTGGGACCTCCCTCCTGATATAGAGAGTGGTAGAGGAATGGCCAGTACCTGCTATGGTATGAGACTTACAGAAGTTCTTGGGATTTGTTGGTTATTATTGCTGATTTATAAAGGACTTTGCTAACGTTACTCTGCCATCACATGAATAGCTAAGAAACACTGGAGATAAGAAAATTACCAAAGCTGCCCAGGTAAAATGGAGTGCAGAATGCCAAGCAATAGTTGAAGAAATGAAATCTCTCCTAGTGAAATCACCTAGCCTGGCATATCCAGATTATGAACTACCATTTAGAGTGTCTACTGATGCCAGCAACAAAGGATTGGGAGCCATCCTTGCTCAGGACCAAGATGACAGGGAGCAAGTGATTGCTTGTGCAAGTTGGGGCTTAAAAGGATCTGAAAGAAATGATGAGAGATACCATTCATTCAAACTGGAATTCCTAGCATTGGTCTGTATGTAGTGGTGTTGCAGTGTGGCAGTCCCAGAATATTAGAGAGAGGAGATGGGTGAGGTAGAATCTTTTATTGAACCAATTTCTGTTGGTGAAAGAGACAAGCTTTGGAGATGCACAAAGATCTCTTCAGGGCAGCTGAAGAGCTCTGTGTAGCTTGAAAGCTTGTCTCTCTCACCGACAGAAACTGGTATCCCACAGTGCACTTCAAAAATGTCCCACACTGGCATGGGGCACAATGGCATGGGGGTCACTGGGATGCCTACCCACTGTGCACCACATCTTTTGCCAACACAACCTCTGACAGCATCATGTGCTCATCATGATTGATGATTACACAACATTTGTGGTGGTGGTTCCTGTGAAGGATTTGTCTGCGCAGACTATGGCCCAGGCCTTCTGGACATATTTGTAAGGCCTTATGGATACCCAGTCAAAGTGTTGACAGATCAGGGAATTGCTTTTGAGTCCGAGGACTGCACGGGGAAAGAGATCATAATGTAACTTGGAACCTTTTCTGACTGCCTCCATTTGCATAGTCCTGCTCCAGGTACCATCCTAACACTGCATTAAAGTAGCCTATTATCCTCTCTCTTCCACATAACTTAATTTAAATTCTCCTCCGCCGGGTACTGAATGTTACTGCCCATTCTTTGTAGTGCTAGGAAGACTCCACCCTTTGAAGTGTCTCTCTGTTCATCCTGCATCCACTCTTGCTTTTGCTAAGACTTCTGCTTGCTGAGCAAGATGACTGCACCCTGGCTGAGGCAAAGCATTCGCTGGTGAGCAGACTTGGGCTGAGCTTTTCAAAGGAATCTAAGCAAACTAGGCACTCAGACCTCACTGAAATTCAGCTCTCTTACTTCCCTTTGAAAAATCCTTTCTTGATGCACAGGTGTCTGCCTCATACAAGCAGTGGCAGTAAATTGTGCTTTGTTTGTTAAGAAACTATGTATGCAAAGGAGTTTCCCATGGAGCTGTGAGTCCTCTTGGCTGTGAGTCAGACAGCAGAACTAGGGGGTGTACAATGGACCATTTGTCTTTTACAAAAGCCTAATATTTAGCCTTGATTTAGTTGGCAATTGGTCCTTCTTTGAGCAGGGGATTGGACTAGATGACCTCCTGAGGTCCCTTCCAACCCTGATATTCTATGATTCTATGATGAATATCCACATGAGTCAGCTGTGTGTTAGAATGCCCCCAAACACAATGGTGTGATCATGTGTCTTCTCAACAGGGCTGTTTGCATCAGTAGAACCTCCTCAGCATGAGGGAGAATGGCAGAACAGGGCCCTGTAGGATGCCTGCTCAGTGGCCTGTGGAAAATGACTGGATGAATCTCTGCCCAGTTCATAGCATTGTTGCATCTGGCACCAAACCAGACCCCTCCTTTGGCAGCCCCTGTAAAGAAATAAAGAATGATGTCTCCATGGAGAGTGGATTCCCCTCCTGCCCTAGGTGGCAGAGATCCCTCAAGTGTGGATTGAGGGACATGGGCGGGATTCTCTTCCCATTGGTTCTAGTCTGAGGCCAGGTATACACTGGAAAATGTCACCAGCAGCATTTTTGCTGGTATACAGCTGCCAATACTGCAATGTCACTAGAGTGCATGCCCCCTGGGCTGCCTTTGCTAGTGCTGTCATTGGTTGTGTTGGCAAAAGACGTGGTGCAGAGTAGGTAGGCGTCCCAGTGACCCCCCCTGCCAGTGTGCCCCATGCCAATGTGGGACATTTTTGCAGTGCATTGTGGGATACCAGCACTCCTTTCAGGGAATTATGGGAGTTTGGGGTCAAGTTCCAACAATTCCCTTTGTTCCATCCCATATTCTTTTTCCACAGTTCCTCATGCTGCTTTTCAATTTCTCTGGCATCTCACTGGCAGAAACATGGATGGTGAAGCAATCAGCAGAGTTCTCACATCTGTTTTAAAGACAGAGTGTCTGATATTTCTGTTTGTGGAACTTTGGTAACTATTACTAAAGGTCCTGTAGCAGCAAAAACTAGAAAACCAAGGGGGAGTGGATGATGTAACAGTGAATGACAGTCCCCAAATGTGCAGGCATTTGCTCACCAGCTACATATGGTGGAGTGGCACTTCTGGGCCCATGAAAAGAGCATTGAGTGGTGGAATTGGTTCATGATGTAAATCTGGGATGATCAGCAGTGGTTGCAGAACTTCAAATGTAGAATTTGTGGACCGCTGTGCCAAGCTCACTCGAGCCCTGCAGGGCAGACTCACTAAAATTAGAGATGCTTTGACAGCAGAGAAATTACTGGCAATTTTGTTCAGGAAGCCTGCAACCCTGCACTGCTATTGATCGGTGGGGGTTGGAAAATCTATGGTGGGGGCAGTTGTCATCCAGGTGTGCAAGGCTGGTAAGAGTGGACTGCTACACAGGATTGTGACTCTGGTCGATGTGCAGGAAATAATAGTGTGTGTGTGAGGAGGATGATAGATGGGATGCATATCCTGATTCTAACCCCCACCTGGTTTCTGAGTACATACACAGAAAGGGCTACTTCTCCATGACAGACAAAGCTGGGTGCTATCTTTTTTTGGACCAACTTCTGTTGGTGGAATCCTTTTCTTCATGTCTGGGAAAGGTACCCAGAGGGTAGGGTTACACTGTGATAAAAGAGGTATGGCATGGCCGTGTCTGGCCTGAGTCAGCTGACTTGGGATGAAGGGCTATAAAACTGCAGTGGAGACATTTGGGCTCGACTCAAGCTTAGGCTTTGAGACCTCACGAGGAGGAATGGTCCCAGAACCCGGGCTCCAACCTGAGACCAAACATCTACTCTGCAATTTTACAGTCCTGCAGCTTGAGCCCTGCAAGCCCAAGTGAGCTGAGCTGGGCGTTTAAACTTGCTGCTGCACAGGTTTTTTATCACCGTGTGGACATATCCAGCGTGTTACAGCTAAACACAAAGTGGAACCAATTGTTAAGCATAAGGTGTTAACACGTGTTGCAAGAGACCATTCAAGATGAAGTGGGCAGTTAACACTTCTGTAGTCACAGGACAAAGCAAGGTTAACGGGTTACAGATTGTTGTAATGAGCCATAAATCCAGTGTTTTTATCAAGTCCTGGATTTTTAGTGTCTAGCACAGCTATGAATTTAAACCCAGAGACTTCCCTTTTGAAGGTGTTGTGCAAGTTTCCTTTGAAGATGAGGACTGAGAGGTCAAATATGGAGTCGTCATTTTGTGAAAAGTGTTCACCCAAAGATGACGGGGCATTTTGGTCTGTTACTTCTCCATGGTTATGCAAGTGCTGGTGTATCCCTGGGAATCATAGAAGATTAGGGTTGGAAGAGTCCTCAGGAGGTCATCTAGTCCAATCCCCTTCTCAAAGCACGACCAACACCATCTAAATCATCCCAGCCAGGGCTTTGTCAAACTGGGCCTTAACCTTTAAGGAAGGAGATTCCACCACCTCCCTAGGTAACCCATTCCAGTGCTTCACCACCCTCCTAGTGAAATAGTGTTTCCTAATATCCAACCTAGACTGCAACTTGAGACCATTGCTTCTTCTTCTGTACTTATTTCATTGATGTTAGCATTGGCTGATCTGGAAAGGTGCATGATGCTTACATCTTTACAAATGCTGGTCTTTTTGAAAAGCTGCAATCAGGGCTATTTTCCCCAGATCGGCACATTCGCACCATAGGTGCCAACTGTGTGGGTGCTCCAGGGCTGTAGCATCCACAGGGAAAAATTAGTGGGTGCTTGTAGTGAGGCAGACAGACCTCCCTCCTCAGGGATGAGTGAGGGAGTATTACACGCCCCTTGGAGGGAGAAGCCTAGGCTGCCCCGCCCCCCTCGCTGGAAGGACAGGGGTGTGGCCAGTAGTATAAAAGACCAAACCTGCAGCCCATTGAGGGGGAAGCCTGCAGAGGGGAAGGACGACTCGCTGATTCCAGAGCAGCATGGAGCGGATCCCCCGCCTGACTCGGCCCAAGCCCCGGACGTGGATGACAACTGGCCCAGAGTGCCCGCCACCGCTTACCCGGAGGAGCCAGATGATGATTGGATGTCAGAGGTACCCACCCCAGGGGAGGCAGGAAGTGGCCCAGAGGCAGCCCCCAGAGCGCTGTCTGCAAAGCCCCGAGCCCCCACATCGGTGTGTTGTGGTTGGATCCCCGCCGACCTCGGGGCATCTGATTCTGACCCTGCCAGGGCCCTGGGCTGGGATGCGGCGGAGTAGGGAGGGGGGCCCGTGTCTCTCTGCCCCCCCCCCGGGTGGCTGACCCTCGTTCCTCTGCAAGGGGCTCTCTCTGAAGACGAGTGGCCCCAGCCCCCTTGAAACTGTTGTTTGCTGGCTGCCTGAGCCCTGCAAGCCCAGGCCTCAGCCTACCTTAAGACTAATGTTTGCTGGCTGCCTGAGCCTACCCAGGCTTATAGTCAGCCCCATGAGACTGTTGTTCGCCAGCTGCCGGAACCCAGATGGGCTCCGGCCCTAGTTAAGCTGTGACAAGCTTGGCAGCGGGCTACCGCCAGTCCTTCAATGACCTCCCTCTTCCGGGGTGAGGGAGTATTGCAGTACTCCACACCCAACAGCAGCCAAGCTCCTCACCCTTGCTTCCTTCTCTCCCGACAGTGCGCTGCGTCCCTGCTCTTCCCCCTCCCTCCCAGCGCTTCCCGCTGCCCCACCACCTAACAGCTGTTTTGTGGCGCTTAGGACTTTCTAGGAGGGAGGGGGAGGAGCAGGGACACAATGTCCTCAGGGGAGGAGGCGGAGAAGAGGCAGGGCAGGGGTGGGGACTTTGGGGAAGGGGTGGAATGGGGGCAGGGCAAGGGCAGTGCAGAGGCCGGGCTGGGGGGGGGTTGAGCACCCACCGGGAAGAGGGGAAGTTGGCACCTATGATTTGCACTGGTGGGGTTTCAGTGCCAGTTATGATTCTCAGGGACCTGGCCTGCCCTTTGCTTTCTTAGCTCATGAAGCCATATACCGGAGACCTAGACAGCAGCAAGGAAAGATTTCACTATTGACCCAGCAATTTCAGGACAACTGTTGAATGTGTATTTGGTAGATTAAAAAGAACACTGGAGATGTCTCATGACTAGCCTGGACATCGGCAAGCTGAATATTCCCAGTTATCTCTGCATGTTTATCTCTTACATAATATTTATGAAGCAAGGGTGGGGGGAACATGACTGGCAGGGTGGAGGGGTGAGCTGGAAAGACTTTCTGGTGATTTTGAACAGCCAAACACAAGGACAATTATAAGAGCGCATTGTGGTGCTGTCAGGGCCAGCTCCAGGTTTTTTGCCACCCCAAGCAAAAAAAAAAAAAAAAAGCCAGAGTGCCACCCATTGAAAAGTGCTGCCCTCAAAAGGCCAAAATGCCACCCCTTGAAAAGTGCCACCCCAAGCCCTGGGTGCTGTATGGCTGAGAGAGACCTTAAAAGACCACTTTAACAGTGTGCCATAATACTGCAGTGTGCTGCTCTCTGTCTATGGAGTTTAATGACTGTAAACACCTGTTCTGAATCTGGTGGGAGGGGTGCTGATTTGAGTGGTCACATGCCTATGGGACTGTTGCTGGAGGACTGTTTTGTCCACTACTGGTACTGCAGTGTTCACACAGACATTGTGTCACTACAGAGCTTGTGTCAATGGGGGAAGTGGTATAACATGACTGACAAAGTCAAGGTATTACTGGCAAGACTCCAGATTGAGTGTGCTGAAATAATGCAAAATTTAATGGTAATATGTTGTAGTGTAGACCATGCCTGTGTTATGGTACATGGGTTTAGAGATTACCCTGCTCCATAGCTGACACAAGAGAGTGCAGTAGCATTGTCCTTTAGAAATGCCTGTTACATCTAAATATATGGATAAGTATGACACCCAGGAAAGGATTAATATAAGAAAAAAGATGCAGATGCTAGGCATGATACATCAGACACCAGCCAATGAGAACTGATCTGATGTAATGGTGCCAATATGATGTTTCATTCCATGATTGTTTTGTTACAAGCCAATGTGCTGGTTTGTTTTCAGACACAGGACAGTTGGAATTTGTCCTTGCTTCCCTGTGTTAGTTCATTTCAGCTGTTAGAGAACTCAGTAGTCTCTCTCCCTCATCTCCAGACCTTTAGTTGCTATATTACGCCGAACACAACTGTTTGCTAGACCTGTGCACTCAAATTAGGGTTGCCACCTTTCTAATTGCTGGTAACTGGACTCCTGAGGCTCTGCTCCTGCCCCACCTCTTCCCCCAGACTCCACCCCACTCCACCTCTTCCCTTGATGCCCTGCCCCTTCTCCACCTCTTTCCCCCCCAAGGCCACACCCCTGTCACTTGCTCCCCTTCCCCCCTTCCCCTGTCATTCACTGGATCAGCTCCACCTTTCTTCCCCCCAAGCAGGACTCCCTCTGCTCTGGGGCTGGAACAGGAGCTGCTGCAGCCTGACAAGGAGCCTGCCTGTAGGTAGGAGACGACCCTGGCTGAGCAGGGTCTAACGTGGGCTAACCTGGTGCCTCCCCACCCCCTGTGGTAACTGCGCTTTTGGTGGCCATCAATACATCTGACCAGACACTGCCAGGTCCCCTTTTCGACTGGACTTTCTGGTTGAAAACCAGGCACCTGGCAATCCTATGGCACCCAGACACAGAAGCCAAAAGCTGGACTGTCCAGGTAAAACCTGGAGGGTGGCAACCCTAACTTAAATCCCTGCTGATTCCATAGGAAGAGGTGTCAGGTCTAGGGATCCTCTTCTTCCCCAGTGGAATGGAAATGCCAGCTGATCACATATTCAAAATGCTTAACTCTTTTAGCATTCCTTTTCTAGTGCAGGAAAATCCACTGTTCTGCAGCTGTGCTGCATACCACACTGTTTCTGCCTTCAGTATATTCAGTTCAAGGTCTTTCTTTAATAGCCTTGGTTTTACCTTTTCAAAATAATTCCAAAGAGATCTTGCTGATGACTCTGGGGGTAGGATGGGATGATACATGGCTATGTCATCATGGGTCTGCATGTTAATGGCAACCTGCAAACGTTATAATGGTACATCAAGGAAGGGAAAACACTGTTGGCTCCCAGAATATACCCTTCTTCATTAGATTCCCATTCTCAGTCAGTTCTCCTGCTAGGAGATTTTAAAAAGGCCAGTCTAATTAAAGCCAACATAAATTTGGCTCTCTTAGAATATGACTGATTAATAATATATGACACTCCAGCAACACAGAGTTAATAAATTATACTGACTGCTGAGCACCAGCCAGCTTGTTGTGAGCTATGCTAGGGACTGCCAATAGCCCATGGCTTCTAAATCATGTCTGCTCGGGCTCTTCTTGAACAGACTGGATTCCATTATCTGAGTTCCATAAATGTATGTGTCTTACACACAGCAAGTAATTCATTGCTTCCAGGGTAACTATTGGCTAAAGGTTCTTCATTTAAAGCTCTTTATAGGGTATTGGTTGGCTCTGGGAATTAGAGGTAGGTTATGAAGTCTTTCACACCCTTAATTATTGAAGGAAATCTAACCTGGGTCAAAATCTGGCTAGTAATGGGAGGAATAATTATCTTCTGATGTCTCTTCAGTGGCTCCTATGTGAAACAAATGGTTGGTCTCAATCTAGTTCCTAGTGGACAATTTCTATAGCTGCTGCACTGACTGGCCCCTGCTACAGAGAAACCAAGGTCTGAATGGACCACAGAGACTGTGGATGCTTATCATGTCCATCTAGCTACATTGGACACAGCCTCTGATCTGAAGAAACATAGTAGCACTACAGGTGCCCCCTAGCCAGAGTTGGGCATGGCAGATTCCCCCCAATCAGGGCCAGGTCCTCTGCTGGCGTAGTTTGGCAGAGCTCCATTGAGCTCCTGTCGACATAACGCCAGTATGGACAGGGCTTAGGTTGCTGTAACTTGTCTTTTTTGCACCCCTGAGCATCGTAACTTACATCGACTTAAACAGTAGTATAGACCTGCCCTTAACCCTTCAGTACTTCTTCACTGGGAGGATGCACCCATCACAAGGGAAACTGAGGTGCTACTCTTCTCTAAACCCAGCCCCAACACAGCAGCAGCAAAGGGGAGCAAGTGTCTCTCCATCATCCCATTCACATCAGCGAGATGTGTACGTCGCGGCCTAATTAAGACTATTTTAATGTTAATTAAACTTGCTTATTGAACAAAGGCATTTCACCCTGGTTTTTACTTTAAAAATACCTGGGGAAATCAGTGGAAAAAGTCATAGATCAGATCCATAGTCCCCTGATCGGCTACTTGGTGCTGATCAGGCAGCGCCAAGCAGCTAGAAAGCAGACTGAAACGGGTAGCTGGAGATTCCTGTGTAAGAATCATAGAGTTAGAAGGGACCGCAAGGGTCATCTAGTCTAACCCCCTGCCAAGATACAGGATTTGTTGTGTCTAGACCATCCAAAACAGATGGCTATCCAGCCTCTTTTTGAAAACCTCCAACGAAGGAGCTTCCACAACTTCTCAAGCATTTTGTTCCATTGTCCTACTGCTCTTACAGTTAGGAAGTTTTTCCTGAGATTTAATCTAAATTTGATGTGCTGTAGTTTGAACCCAAAGCCTCTTGTACTACCCTCTGTGGCAAGAGAGAACAACTTTTCTCCAACTTTTTTATGGTAGCCTTTCAAGTATGTGAAGACCACTATCATGTCTCCCTGCAATCTCCTCTTTTCCAAACTAAACATACCAAGTTCCTTCAGCCTTTGTTCATATGGCTTGCATTCCATCCCTTTGATCATCTTTGTTTCTCCCCTCTGGATGTGTTCCAGTTTCTTCACATCCTTTCTATACAGTGGTGACCAAAATTGGACATAGTACTCCAGTTGAGGCCTAACCAGTGTTGAGTAGAGCGGTAATATCACCTCCCATGACTTGCATGCTATAACTCTCTTAATGCAACCCAAAATTGCATTTGTTTTTGGCTGCCATAAATGAGCATTTCCTTGGGTTTACGCCTATTGAAAGCCACAGGGGTAAGTTACTTTTCAAGACTATGAAGTTTTTTTTGGACACAAACGACACAGCTATTGAAAACTGCAGAGGTCAGTCATATGAAACACAAGTAACCTGTCTGGAAAGTATAAAGGTTTTCAAGCTCAGATCCAAGGACTAAACCCACTAGCTCTGCATATGCAATGCACAGCTCATTCTCTGAACTTTGTTGGAATATGCAGCATTGATTCCTGCATGGAAGCCATAAATGTCTTCAGTTTTTTCAGAAACTATATGGCTTTTTTTTTTTTGTTGGCAGCTTCTGTGCATCAAGAGTAATCAAGGAGAATTCCCTGTCTGATATGAGATGGTCCTGTTACTCTGAATCTTGTAAACAACAGTAGTGAACTATGAGGGCATTCAATGTTGTTTGAAAGAAACAATGGACAGTGCAGAAGAAAACAGCGAAACTCACAGGTAAGCATGATTGTTGTACAAGAAAATGTGCCAATTGGAAACTGCCTTTGAGTATGAGCGTATCTTATGGAATGTTATACTAGAAAGGTATGACAAAACTAGTATAAAGCTTCAAAAGCCAAGCTGGATCTTGTTGTTGCTGTTAATTTGCTGACTTCCTTGCAAGAGTTTGTCACAGGCTTACCGTGAAGAGCAAGCAAAATATAGGACAGTGATGTTGATGAGTCCTGCCATGAAGAACACAAACATACTGTAAAGCAAAAATTTCTAGATGGCAAAAGTGACACTATACTTCGAGGAAGAAGGAAATGTGAGTGTGTGGGGGGATGCACTTCCCTCTTGTGAGCTCCTCCTGCTGGCTGGGTGTGAACCTGCACACACTTTCACTCTCTCTCTCTCTCTCTCTCTCTCTCTCTCTCTCTCTCATGTGCATGGTGCCCCCTGTTGGCTGTTCCCCTCATCAGGCCGTCAGTGGCTCAGCCCTCTGGCTAAGTCACACACAGTCTAAAATGGATGAGCCCCTTCCGGGGTAACAAAGGTCCAACAAGGATTATAACTGCCCTTGTTGGTATCTGTGGCCCTGCCCCTGGACTCAGTTCTCAGCCTCTTCTGGGCTAGTTTTAAATCTGTCTCTGCGCTTTTATAGAGCAGTGCCCCCAGGGCTTTCTCCCTGGAGATTCTTTCCCTTTAGTGGTTCTGTGGTGTTCCAGCTTTCCAGCCAGGTCACTTCTTAACTTCAGTTCCCTTTTGCAGGGAGAGGTAACAAAATTAAATGAAGGGTGGGCCATCTCCAGGGTCTTCAGCCCCTACCTGGGCCTGCTTAAAGTCCAAGCTCCTTTCTTGGACTTTTAATATAGAGTCTTACTCTTAGCCCCTTCTTTGGACCTAGGCCACTTTTCTGGTGGCTGCTGGGGGGACCAAGGCCCACCCACTACATCAGGTCCCAACCCAAAGACCAATGGTGAGCAAGATGGGAGGACACTAACATCCCAAATAAACACCTCATCAAGAACCCAACCGAAGAACTCCGTGGCTTTTCACTCCCACAGAAAATATTGTCCAGTTTAATCACATCTACAGACCACATGGCAGATACGCCTACTTTCTCCATAAATGGCAACTGAGACACAATCATAGAATCATAGAATCTCAGGGTTGGAAGGGACCTCAGGAGGTCATCTAGTCCAACCCCCTGCTCAAAGCAGGACCAAACCCAACTAAATCATCCCAGCCAGGGCTTTGTCAAGCCTGACCTTAAAAACCTCTAAGGAAGGAGATTCCACCACCTCCCTAGGTAACCCATTCCATTGCTTCACCACCCTACTAGTGAAAAAGTTTTTCCTAATGTCCAACCTAAACCTCCCCCTCTGCAGCTTGAGACCATTACTCCTTGTTCTGTCATCTTCTACCACTGAGAACAGTCTAGATCCATCCTCTTTGGAACCCCCTTTCAGGTAGTTGAAAGCAGCTATCAAATCCCCCCTCAATCTTCTCTTCTGCAGGCTAAACAATCTCAGTTCCCTCAGCCTCTCCTCGTAAGTCATGTGCTCCAGCCCCCTAATCATTTTTGTTGCCTTCCGCTGGACTCTCTCCAATTTATCCACATCCTTCTTGTAGTGTGGGGCCCAAAACTGGACACAGTACTCCAAATGAGGCCTCACCAGTGCTGAATAGAGGGGAATGATCACATCCCTTGATCTGCTGGAAATGCCCCTACTTATACAACCCAAAATGCCTTTAGCCTTCTTGGCAACAAGGGCACACTGTTGACTCATATTCAGCTTTTCGTCCACTGTAACCCCTAGGTCCCTTTCTGCAGAACTGCTGCCCAGCCATTCGGTCCCTAGTCTATAGCAGCGCATGGGATTCTTCCGTCCTAAATGCAGGACTCTGCACTTGTCCGTGTTGAACCTCATCATATTTCTTTTGGCCCAATCCTCTAATTTGTCTAGGTCCCTCTGTATCCTAGCCCTACCCTCCAGCGTATCAACCACTCCTCCCAGTTTAGTGTCATCTGCAAACTTGCTAAGGGTGCAGTCCACACCATCCTCCAGATCGTTAATGAAGATATTGAACAAAACCGGCCCCAGCACCGACCCTTGGGGCACTCCACTTGATACCGGCTGCCAACTAGACATGGAACCATTGATCACTACCCGTTGAGCCCGACCATCTAGCCAGTTTTCTATCCACCTTACCGTCCATTCATCCAGCCCAGACTTCTTTAACTTGCCGGCAAGAATACTGTGGGAGACTGTATCAAAAGCTTTGCTAAAGTCCAGAAATAGCACATCCACTGCTTTCCCCTCATCCACAGAGCCAGCTATCTCATCATAGAAGGCAATTAGGTTAGTCAGGCATGACTTGCCCTTGGTGAATCCATGCTGACTGTTCCTGATCACTTTCCCTTCCTTTAAGTGGTTCAGGATTGATTCCTTGAGGACCTGTTCCATGATTTTTCCAGGGACTGAGGTGAGACTGACTGGCCTGTAGTTCCCTGGATCTTCCTTCTTCCCTTTTTTAAAGATGGGCACTACATTAGCTTTTTTTCCAGTCATCCGGGACCTCCCCCGATCGCCATGGTTTTTCAAAGATAATGGCCAATGGCTCTGCAATCTCATCGGCCAACTCCTTTAGCACCTTCGGATGCAGTGCATCCGGCCCCATGGACTTGTGCTCGTCCAGCTTTTCTAAATAGTCCCTGTAGCAGGGTGTACCCTGCTCCTGCTGTGAAGGGTTTAAAAGTGGCCTGGCAGGGCTTGAGAGCAGCTGCTCTCAAGGCTGGGCTGATTGAGGAAGTGGCTGCAGCTGGGGCCATGCCCCAAACTGAGCCACAGCTGGCCCTTATAAAAAGGCCAGGGAAGCCAGAAAAAAAGACAGTCTTCCTCTGCCTGAAGAGGAAGAAGTGCCTGGCTGCAGGGACTGAGACAAGGTACCTAGGGTGAAGCAGGGCTGGGGAAAGGCTGAGGAGCTGGGGAGCTCCAGCCTAGAAAGCCCCAGGCTGTGGCCTAGCGAAGGGCTAACAGGTACTGGGGGTTGCAGAGGGCAGCCCAGTGGTAGGCCAAGGCAGCAGGTCCAAACCCCTTTGCCTGTGATGAGTAGGCTGATACTGCAGTCTGCCCAAGAGTGTGGGGCTAGACAATGACTGGCAGTAGCCAATACTGAGGCAAGGTGGGGATAGAGGGTGAGGGTTCCCTGAGGAGGGGAGACCCTAAGAGAAAGGGGTTACTGCTAGGGGGCAGCACCCCAGGGGAAACCCAGAGAGAAAGGGGTTACTGCCAGGAGGTAGAGCACCCCATGTAAAAGGGCATCGGGTCCAGGGAGGGACATGGGGGCCAGAAGGACAGGTGGATCACCAGCCTGCAGAGGGTGCTCCGGCGTTGGAAAAGAGCTAATTCCCAGAGTCACCAGCAGGAGGCGCCGCAGGGGTGAGTCCCACCCATCTACACGTGGTGGAGAATGCGGGCATAGCGGTCCGCCCCTGATACAAGGGGCCAGGGCAAGGACTATGGGACTATTGCCTGGACTTTGAGACAGTGGAGAAAATGAAAAGAGACTATTATTGGAGAGCCTGTGTGGCCCGGCTCACCGAGCAGCAAGCACGGCTGCTTCAGCTGCTGCGGGGGTGGGCACATGGACCTCAACGGGGGCCAGGCACCTTGGGCTGGAGGCCAGTGCCAGGGCCTAAAGACTGTTTCGCCTGTGGGCGAAGGGGACACTTCAGTAGGGAGTGCCCCTACCGGACTCGAGTGCCCCCTGTGAAGTTAAAAGGGGGGCTCCAAACCTGTTGGGCTTGTGGGGAGCAGGGACACCTAAAGAGAGTGTGCCCTCATGGAGCTCCCAAGGCCCAGGCCAGCCCAGAAGGAAGGGCTAGGGCCCAAACAAGCAGGACTGGGGCCGTGGCAGGGGGAAGATGCCAAGGGTGCTTCCACTGCCACACTAAGGGCCACATAAAGAGGCATTGCCCCATGAGACAAAAAGGGGGAGTGCCTGAGATAAAGGCTCAGTCTGAGACCAGCCCCAGAGAAGGGGTGGTGAAGGCTGAGGCCCCCAGAGAGAAGGGGGCTGGGGCAGAGAGGCCCCACCTAAAAAAGGGAACCCACATAGTGGCCAGGAGGGCTGATGTGGGAACCCAAACTGAAGTGGGAACCCACATAGGACCAGAGAGGTCTATGGTGGGGACCCAGACTATGAGTGAAGCAAGCAGGCTGCTCCAAGCGCTGGAGAGCCTGCAAGCAGAAAGGGATTCCCTGCGGGCCCAGCTGAGGAGAAAGCTGGGCCGGTAGGACAAAAACACTCCCGCCCCCCCCGGTGGAGGGGTTCTTGAGGTGGGGGGTGTGTAGCAGGATGGACCCTGCTCCTGCTGTGAGGGGTTTAAAAGTGGCCTGGCAGGGCTTGAGAGCAGCTGCTCTCAAGGCTGGTCTGATTGAGGAAGTGGCTGCAGCTGGGGCCACGCCCCAAACTGAGCCACAGCTGGCCCTTATAAAAAGGCCAGGGAAGCCAGAAAAAAAGACAGTCTTCCTCTGCCTGAAGAGGAAGAAGGGCCTGGCTGCAGGGACTGAGACAAGGTACCTAGGGTGAAGCAGGGCAGGGGAAAGGCTGAGGAGCTGGGGAGCTCCAGCCTAGAAAGCCCCAGGCTGCGCCCTAGCAAAGGGCTAACAGGTACTGGGGGTTGCAGAGGGCAGCCCAGTGGTAGGCCAAGGCAGCAGGTCCAAACCCCTTTGCCTGTGATGAGTAGGCTGATACTGCAGTCTGCCCCAGAGTGTGGGGCTAGACAATGACTGGCAGTAGCCAATACTGAGGCAAGGTGGGGATAGAGAGTGAGGGTTCCCTGAGGAGGGGAGACCCTAAGAGAAAGGGGTTACTGCTAGGGGGCAGCACCCCAGGGGAAACCCAGAGAGAAAGGGGTTACTGCCAGGAGGTAGAGCACCCCATGTAAAAGGGCACCAGGTCCAGGGAGGGACACGGGGGCCAGAAGGACAGGTGGATCACCAGCCTGCAGAGGGCGCTCCAGCGTTGGAAAAGAGCTAATTCCCAGAGTCACCAGCAGGAGGTGCCGCGGGGGTGAGTCTGACCCGTCTACAGTCCCGAACTACTTTTTTCTCCACAGAGAGTGGTCACCTCCTCCCCATACCGTGCTGCAGAGTGCAGCTGTCTGGGAGCTGACCTTGTCTGTGAAGACAGAGGCAATAAAATCGTTGAGTACACTAGCTTTCTCCACATCCTCTGTCACTAGGTTCCCTCTCTCATTCAGCAAGGGGCCCACACTTTCCTTGACTTTCTTCTTGTTGCTAACATACCTGAAGAAACCCT
Source organism: Mauremys mutica (assembly GCF_020497125.1). Lineage (NCBI taxonomy): Eukaryota > Metazoa > Chordata > Testudines > Geoemydidae > Mauremys > Mauremys mutica. The sequence continues at coordinate 43,312,116 of NC_059080.1, forward strand.
TCTTGTTACTCCTAACATCTCCGGTGTGATTTGGCCTTCCTAATTTCACTCCTGCATGCCTGAGCAATACTTTTATACTCCTCCCTGGTTATTTGTCCAATCTTCCACTTCTTGTAAGCTGTTTTTTTGTGTTTAAGACGAGCAAGGATTTCACTGTTAAGCCAAGCTGGTCGCCTGCCATATTTACTTTTCTTCCTACACATCGGGATGGTTTGTTCCTGCAACCTCAATAAGGATTCTTTAGAATACAGCCAGCTTTCCTCGACTCCTTTCCCCGTCATGTTATTCTCCCAGGGGACCTTGTCCATCAGTTCCCTGAGGGAGTCGAAGTCTGCTTTTCTGAAGTCCAGGGTCTCTGTTCTACTGCTCTCCTTTCTTCCTTGTATCAGGATCCTGAACTCGACCATCTCATGGTCACTGCCTCCCAGGTTCCCATCCACTATTGCTTCCTCTACTATTTCTTCCCTGTTTGTGAGCAGCAGGTCAAGAAGAGCTTTTCCCCTAGTTGGTTCCTCCAGCACTTGCACCAGGAAATTGTCCCCTACACTTTCCAGAAACTTCCTGGATTGTCTGTGCACCGCTGTATTGCTCTCCCAGCAGATATCAGGGTGATTAAAGTCATCCATGAGAACCAGGGCCTGTGATCTAGCAACTTCTGTTAGTTGCTGGAAGAAAGCCTCGTCCACCTCATTCCCCTGGTCTGGTGGTCTGTAGCAGACTCCCACCACGACATCACCCTTGTTGTTCATACGTCTAAATTTAATCCAGAGACTCTCAGGTTTTTCTGCAGTTTCATACTGGAGCTCTGAGCAGTCATACTGCTCTCTTACATACAACGCAACTCCCCCATCTTTTCTGCCCTGCCTATCCTTTCTGAACAGTTTATATCCATCCGTGACAGTACTCCAATCATGTGAGTTATCCCACCAAGTCTCTGTTATTCCAATTACATCATAATTCCTTGACTGTGGCAGGACTTCTAGTTCTCCCTGCTTGTTCCCCAGGCTTCTTGCATTTGTGTATAGGCATGTAAGATAACTCACTGATCGTCCTGGTGTCCCAGTATGGGGCTGGAGCCCTCCCCTCTTGCACTCACCTACTTGTGCTTTCTCCCGATATCCCACTTCCCCACTTACCTCGGGGCTTTGGTCTCCTTCCCCCGGTGAACCTAGTTTAAAGCCCTCCTCACTAGGTTAGCCAGCCTGCTTGCAAAGATGCTCTTCCCTCTCTTCGTGAGGTGGAGCCCGTCTCTGCCTAGCAATCCTTCTTCTTGGAAGACCATCCCATGGTCAAAGAATCCAAACCCTTCTCTCCGACACCATCTGCGTAGCCATTCGTTGATTTCCACGATTCGACGGTCTCTACCCTGGCCTTTTCCTGCCACAGGGAGGATAGACGAGAACACCACTTGTGCCTCAAACTCCTTTATCCTTCTTCCCAGAGCCACGTAGTCTGCAGTGATACGCTCAAGGTCATTCTTCGCAGTATCATTGGTGCCCATGTGGAGAAGCAGGAAGGGGTAGCGATCCGAGGGCTTGATGAGTCTCGGCAGTCCCTCCGTCACATCGTGAATCCTAGCCCCTGGCAAGCAGCACACCTCTCGGTTTTCCCAGTCAGGGCGGCAGATAGATGACTCAGTCCCCCTGAGGAGAGAGTCCCCGACCACCACCACTCTCCTCCTCCTCCTCTTGGGAGTGGTGGTCGTGGAACCCCCATCCCTAGGACGGTGCATCTCATGCCTTCCAATCAGTGGAGTCTCTTTCTGCTCTGTTCCCTCAGATGTATCATCCACTCCACCCTCTGCACAAGTACCTGCGGAGAGAACATGAAAACGGTTGCTCACCTGCATCTGTGTTACTGGTACATGGACATTTCTGGTACTCTTTCCTCTTCTGGAAGTCACATGCCGCCAATTATCCTCACTGGCCTTCTGTCCCTGCTGCATAGCCTGCTCTGAATCTTCAGAACATTGTGCCCACTGAAGCTGATCCTGACGTCTATCCAGGAAATCCTCATTTTCTTTTATGGAACGCAGGGTTGATATTCGTTTCTCCAGACCTTGAATCTTCTCTTCCAATATGGAGATCAGCTTGCACTTTGTACAGACAAAGTCGCTCCTATCCTGTGGAAGGAAGACGAACATGGTGCATCCTGTGCAGGTCACAACAGCGGATCGCTCAGCATCCATAGTCTCTTCCTTCTAAGAGCTTCCTTACTTGTGGCAGACGCTACTCAGAGAAACCTGTGAGGGGGGGCCTCGGTAGGCTCCCTCCAGGCGAACTCCCAGGCAAACTCCTTCTGTTTGCCTCTCTGCTGCTCGCTGCTCAGCTGGTTCACAGCTGACTGCCTTTTTATAACAGTCAGGCCCAGCTGGAACAAAGCACTCTCAGGTCACACTGGTCAAACAAGCAATCAAACAATCAAGCACACAGTCAAACTGCCAAACTGCCCCCCCACCCCAACAGACACTCAGATACTCACCAGCGCAGTCCCCCTACTGCAGCACTTAGCGTACCTCTGCTCAGAGGGATCCCAGGCAAACAATCCTATTTGTGACTGCGGAAATGGACTTCCAACTATGGAACACCTCCTCAATCAATGTCCCAAATGATCATATCCTGGTGGTATCTCTGCCCTCCACTCCATGCTGCAGGAAGCAATCAATTCTTCTTCTTCTCTCCTATGGCTTAAAAACCAGCAGTGTTGGATATCCAAGTCTAGGCTGGCAATCCAGGTTTTAAATTCATAGATGCCCAAGGCCAAAAGGGACCATCCTGATCATCTAGTCTGACCTTTGGCATAGGCCAAACAATTTCCCCCAAAGTAATTTCTGCAAGATCTTCTCTAGGGATTATTGTGGGGCAGTTCTCTGGCTTGTGTCATAAAGGTGATCATAATGGGCGCTTCAGGCCTTGGAACCTATGAACTGGATCACCCAACCTAGATATGGACTTCTAATGTTGCTCTTTTTAAGCATACGATAGAAGAACTAGAAGACCAGCAGGATTTACACCCCTAACGAGTGCGGCATGGAGAGACCCCAGCAAAGGGAGTGACACTGGCTGAGAGTCTAATGCTGCATTTAAGGAAAATGTATGCTCCAGTTGCAGACTAACAGCTCTCAGCTTTGTAATATCAAGAGACAAAGTACTATAAATAATAAGGTATTAGCAACACTTTGTTAATGCCTCACATGCCTCTCTGTTTGTTAACAGCTGCAAATGAGCTACACTCAAGTGTTTAGCAACATCAAGTTGCAAATGTCACCGGCAATGAAATCTATGTCCATAAACTGCTTATAAGAGCTTTTAAAATTACATTGGTCCCATGCACACACAATCCAGAGGAGCATAAATACCACACCATTTATTTTTATGTAGTGTCCTTGACACAATGAAGGCTGCGGGGCTAAAAGCTGAGTCTGGGGAGAAAGAGAAGAGGGAGGTTTAAGGGGGGCGGGTGCAAAGATAGGATGGACATGCTGGCTCAGATAGAAGGGGTAGATGAGGTAGAATTACCCTCCGCCATAGAGATGGGAGGGAGAGGATGGCAGGACTAGGGAGCAGAGTAAACATGTGCGGTAGTGGTGGAGATGAGCTGCTCAGAGAGGAGAGGACATAGCAAATCTATGAAGGATCATGACTGGGGAGATGGACACTAAGGGCCTGAATACCCATTGACGGACTCCCATTGACTACAATGGGCAATAGGTTGAGTCAGTGGGAATGTAATGGCCAGGGCCAGGCGGGGATATGATCTTGCAGCCAGATAGTACATAAAATAATTCTAATGAGTATCTATTTATTATTTGTATTGTGGGCCTGTGATGGGGTGTGCTGCCCACACTGGCCCTGCAAGAGCTGAATTGGGCCAGGTGAGCCCAATTAGATAATTAGGCTGTAACCAGGGAGGCTGTAGGCTGGAGACAGCTAACTAGGAAGAGGCTCACCTGTGCAGGAACAGGCAAGGCCTATAAAGCCAGGAAGCTGGCTACAGACAGGGGCTGCTAGGAAATTGGGGACTGCAGGGAAAGCCTGCAGGAATCTGTCACTCCCTGGGAAGAGGGAGGGGGATTTGGTGCTGTTAGGCCCAGGACAAGGAAGGGAACCAGGAGTGGCAGGAAGCAGTCCAGGGAAGGAGCAGTGAGGGCTGGGAGAGGAAAGCCCACGACTGCTGAGCTGGGGTTCCTGGACTGGAACCTGGAGTAGAGGGTGGGCTTGGGTTCGCCTGCCAGCCATTGAGAGAGAGGCAGTGGAAGGGAAGATGCCTAGGACTGCTAAGGAGAAGGGACTTTGCTACTCCAGAAGGGGGGACACTGAGTGACACGGCTGGAGGGCTGAGTCATGAAGAGGACACTGCTGTTCCTAGGGCTGAGAGAGGGAGACTAGAGGGAGAGACAGAGCGACTGCAGACAGAGGCATCAACCTCAAGAGCTAATCCCCAGAGTGACCAGGAAGAGGTGCCAGACCAGTGGTGAGTGGTGCACCCTGTCACAGGGCCCAATCGCAGGGCTCCACTGTTTATAAACAGAGCCCAAAGCTCCTGCCCCAGGGACCATACCCTCTCAGGGTATGTCTACACTGCAGTTTAAAATCCACAGCAATGAGTCTCCAAGCCTTGGTCTACGGACTCAGGCTTGACAGGCTCCCTCTACAGTACTAAAAACAGCTGTGTATGTAACCCACACACCTTCTGGGTGTGGTGTTCTGTCCCATCTAGTGGCACTGAGACCACTTAGAGAGAGAGAGATGTAAAATGAGTCTGCTCTACAGCCTTAGCTAACAGCCAGTTTGCTTTTATGTCATGTGCTAGAGGCTCAGTCACTGAGCTCCAGAGGTCATAGGTTTGATCCTGCCTGACAACAGCCAGGGTCTATTGGTATTACATGTAGGCTTGGGCTGGATCTTGGACTCTGAAGTCCACCCCCCCCCCCCCCAGGCTTCAGAGCTCACGCTCCCGCCCAAGCCCAAACATCTGCATGGCTATTTTTAGCATGAGCCTCGTGAGCCTGAGTCTGTAGACCTGGGCTCTGAAATTCACTGTTGCAGGTTTTAAACACAAGAACATGGCGCCTGGGGAAGATCTGCAGAGGGAATGGCAGCATTTGAGATGGGAAGGAATCCAGGGCTAACAAGGGGCAGCTGAGGCTCCATCTAGCAGACTCTCCAATTCCTCCTGTAATCTGGCTAGTCAGGGCAAGTAACACTTCTGCACAGACGTTTTGCAGCATGAGCTTTCGTGGGTGAATGCCCACTTCGTTAGTCTATAAGGTGCCACAGGATTCTTTGCTGCTTCTACAGAACCAGACTAACACGGCTACCCCTCTGATACTTCTGCACAGTCAGGGTTCATGCTTGGATTGTGTGAAGCACCTTTCTTTGCTGCAGATCCTTAGAGAGGCACTAACACCATTTGCCTGGCAAGCATAGCTGGATCCCTGGATAAAAATCCTTCCAAGAAGAGCATGCCAGCAATGAAAGGGAAGCTGAATCTGCAGAGATGTTCCTTGTCACTCACGGCCTAACTGCTTATTGCATGCTCTGTGCATCCCCAAATATTACTATGGGGTGCCTGGTCTCCCACTTGAAAGATGCACTGCTGCTGTTGTATATACGCAGGGCCTTGAGATCTCGCACCAAGAATTAAATTGATGAATGTATTTTAGGCACCAGTAAAATGCTTTGATGAGTTCCATAGATCTAGCTGTCAGTATCTTCACTCACTCTCAGGGAGATTTAAAAGGCAACCAGAAGAAGCAAGTTTGAAACCCCAGCTGCCAAAGAATACCGGTAATATACAAATCTCCCCATTAGCAGAGCTCTGTGCCATCGGTGCCCAGCCTGCCCGGGGTGGGAAAGATGGACAGTAACTCGGCACTAAGTGTTTAAAACACAGCCACATCCATCACTTTTGGAAATCAGAACAGTCACACTTATCTGGCTCCTGATGATTCATTAAGGGAGCCTCAGGTTCAATATCCAGGCAGCGGGGAGATAAAGGAGCTCTTTGTTCTGGGAAATGACTCCGTCAGTGGAGGTGGGGGAGATGCTTGTAGAATCAATTTTCACAAGTGGTTATAAAAATGTATTTAATCTTGATCAGGCTGCTGCCTTTGTCTCCCTCACCTGCCTCTCTCACAGGCTGCTGCCACTCAGCCTGTTAATCACCTGCTTGCTTATTAGCCAGGGAAGGTTCGTTCTGTGCTTTCATCTCCTTGGGTGGTGCACCCCCATAATGAGATGCAAATCCTACGCACTGGTGCTGATGGGCTGCTTCTCTACAGAGGAATAGTTCTGCCTTAATTGTAACAGCTTTGCAATAGTCTGCAACTGTCACTGGCCAAATGGTCTGGAGTGATCTCTGAAAAGCAAAGCGAGGGCACCAGTCCCTATTGGGAAGTGGGAACATGTGGGAGGTAGGCTTTGGCTGGGGGCAGGCAGAGTGGGAATATTTGCTTCCTTCTTCAACCTCTTACTCTTCTCCACAGTCATCACCATTCACTCTAACTCCCCCAGGCATGCAGCTGCACCCCAGCCTGTCCACCCTTCCCATCCCTTCTTCACACCCCATCTGTTTCCCACCCCCCTACCATAGGGCACCTTGGAGCCCAGTGACTGCAGCTGAGCCCCAGTGCTGCTATTGCTCCTGGGGCTGTAATGACATCCCACCTAGCTCCTGTTGCTTCTGCTGGGTTTCAATGCACCACTGCTCTCTCCCCAAGTTTACTGTGCTACTGTGTAATGGATTACGGGCTAAACCACCTCCCAGAATGCTCCGGTGACCCATATCATGGTGGTTAGTGCCTTGAGGCACAGCCCTGCATGGGGTAGAAAGGGAAATAAGACTGGGGGCTGAGGCAGAATGGATGCTGGTCTGATGGTAGTGATAGCGAGGCAAAGCCTAGGGTGATTCAGCTTCGACCCCAAGACTGTTCTACCAGCCAGGCCTATCGCAATGAACTAGGACATGGGCCACCCTATGACACACATGTTGAGGAACCAAGCACTCAAAAGGCAGCAAGTGCCCAGAGCCGCACAGATTCTTCAAACATGGCCTCCCCTTTGTCAGCGAGGAGTCTCTCAGCTGATGGGGACTAGACTGGCAGCCTCCAACAGCAGCAACTCAGTAGCGTCCACTGTCACTGCCATAAAGGATATGACTCCTAAGCTGAGAGGCAGTGAAAGACTGAGCCAAACCGTTCTTCTGTATAGGAGCTGATCCCGTCTGTGTCGGCTGGTTCACTGAACCCAGCTGTCTGGAAGGCCATATCAACTTCAGCTCATGGATTAAGCTCAGACCTGGGCCTTCCTCCCAGGTGTCTGGTTGCCAGACAGTAGTGACAGCTGGGCTAGGAGCCCTGGACAAGCTGTCTGCTGCGGCTCACCTGGCCTGTGCTAGAGTCACTCAGAGCCTTCTCATTTTTAAGTTGTAGATTTTGGTGTTTCTGCTACCAGACGCAGGTTTCCAAACTCGGCCTCCATTTGCTCACTCTTCCCTGGTTCATCTATCCAGCCCTACAGGCTGCATGGTAACTGCTGTAGGTGAGCTCTCTAATCAGGACTCTTCATTCAGCCGCATCAGCCTCTCTGGTTAGGAGATAGGAAGGAGCGCTGCCCTGATCTGTACCCTCTTGCTCCCATCAACTGCTCACTTCAGGATGTCTGCCACTTTCCCAAGTGCTTCAGCCCCACTGCACTGCACTTCTCACCCCTGGGGTAGCAACAAAATCCCACTTCTCACTCCAGTGCAGAACCCAGAGCTGTAGTATATTATTGACTATTCATCCTTAGTTCTGCAATCCTAATTCTTGTGGTCTTCATTTCTCAAAACAATGTTGACTAATGTTAGGAGTAACAGAACAAATATTTCATAGTAAGCTCTTCAGTCTACTAGAGGAAGGTATAATGTGATCCAGTGGCTGGAAGCTGAAGCTAGTCAAATACAGACAGGAAAGAAGGTATACATTTTTAACTGTGAGTAATTAACCACTGGCAGGGCCGCCCAGAGGGGGGGGCAAGAGGGGCAATTTGCCCCAGGCCCTGAGCCCCACGGGGGCCCCCACCAGAGTTTTTCGGGACCCCTGGAGCGGGGTCCCTCACTCGCTCCGGGGTGCCCGGCAAACTCTTGTGCGGCCGGGCGCAGGAGCTTCTGCCGCTCCAGGTCTTCGCCGGCGGGGGGGTCCTTCCGCTCCGGGGCGGAAGGACCCCCCGCTGGCGAATTACCGCCGAAGACAGAGCTGGACCCGCCGCCGAACTGCAGCCCAGTCTTCGGCGGTAATTCGGCGGTGGGGGGCCCTTCCGTTCCGGGACCCGCCGCCGAAGTGCCCCGAAGACCCGCGGCAGGGGCCCCCCTCCGCCGAATTACCGCCGAAGACCGGGCTGCGCTTCAGCGGCGGGTCCCGCTTTGGCAGTAATTCGGCGGCTGGGGGAGCCCCGCCGCAGGTCTTCGGGACACTTCGGCGGCGGGTCCGCCGCTGCCGAAGGCCCCAGGCCCCCGGAATCCTCTGGGCGGCCCTGACCACTGGAACAGCTTACCACAGGCCATGGTGGATTCTCCATCACTGACAATTGTTAATTCAAGATGGGATTTTTTTTCTAAACTATCTTCTCTAGGAATTCTTTTGGGGCAGTTTTCTGGCCTGTGTTATTCAGGGGGTCAGACTGGATGATCATAATGGTCCCTTCTGGCCTTGGAATCTCTGAATGTTTCATTAACATTAGTCTTTGTGCATGGAAAGAAAGAAAAGGAATTACTTGCTACTGTGATGTGATGCTCCATATCTTTATAGAAATATGCTTGTGATATGAATATGGCATAACTAAGATATATTTTACACAAATACCATCCTCTGCTACGAACCCTATAGGCTATATAAAAGCATTATTTTTAATTTGATATATATTCTGGACTAAGTGAATTTGCCATTGAAGTTCAGAAATTTTTGTACTTTTGGTAAAACTGCAAACAAATTCTGGAACCAGTCAGGTACTAGGGTAGTCCAATTAAAGGGTATTTAAGCCTAAAGGGCTGGTTGCAAAATTTCTCTTTTTAGGCCAATGCAATATATGACTGTCTGCAGCAGTGGTGAGATTAAATGTATGTCTTGTAAATGGTGGTCTTTACAAGCACACAACTGTCATTAGCTTAAAGAAGCGGGTGTCCTGTCAGGATAGTTTTCTATATCCTTCTAACAAAACTGTGACAGCTTCTCCCGGCTTCAGTTTACATACACACTGAAGCTGTGGGGGTTCTAATGGCGAGAGCATACATTGGTTTCCTATCCCAATCCAAATATTGTTATTCTAGGAGCACTAACTATGAATTGGCTAGGCATATCAGGTGGCTTGATTTCCCAAATGTCTTGGTGAATTACCCAATCTCATATGCATCCTTTCCACGGGCCTGGCAGGATTCGGTATGTGGAAGCTCACACTTCCTTTAACTGGTCCATATGCCTGGAAGGAGCACTGTGAATGCACACACTTTTGCCCAGAGAATTTCCAATTATACCTCCATGACCATAGGTCAGATGGTACTCCTGAGATGTCTGTAAGGGCCGTGGGCCAAGCCTGGTGCTCAAGATCACTCTGAATGGCCATTAGCTGGTCACTCAGGAAATCCCAAACATGCCAGATCCCACTGCAATGCCTTTCCAGCATCAGTGATATTTAATACCACCTCTCTTAATACCTTCTGGGTCATAGAACTAAGGGCTGAAATAACGTGCAATTCACCCATTTCCACCTACACCTGAGTTAACTACGCCCCAGTAATAAGACTGGGTATACTTTTCCAGTTGGCCCAATCTACCTTCATGCTGTTAGGTTTTACAAATAGCAAAGTCCAAGCGGAGGCAGCACTGTTGGCCCCTTTCCACAATGTGTCAGTGATATTCCTTCTTTTCCTGGACCTGTGACTCCAAAGGTGTTGCAACATTAGTTAAATGGCCCTTTTAGGAACAATTTGGAAAGATAGCGGCAATTTGAAAGTGAGTGAACGGTAAAGTAAACCTGATAGTCCCTAACGTGGCATTAAGTATAGTCCATTTGAATCCCTCTGGGTCTCTTTTCTATAGTGGCTATACCACAGCTGTTGGTTATATACGTGGATATTTTCCTGCAATGCCTCTGGGTTCGTAGTATGAGAGGGAGAATACTGTAATAAGGTACAGGTGATGTTATCTGCTACAGGAATGGCCTCTAGGCAGGAAAACAGACAAGTTCTGTGGGTATACGTTTGGTTATTTACCAAATAGGTAACCAAATAGCAAAGGGGACCTTTTCATGAGTATCGTGGCAGATTCCAGAAACTAGCATTTTATCTACCTTGTCATAAAATGCATCTATTTCAAAGATTGTTTCCTTACACAGTTTGGCTAGTTTGTCTGTAAGTTCCCCTTTTTCCCGTTCCACTGCCCCTACACTCTGAGGGTGGTGAGCACAATGCAAATGCTGCTCAATGTGGAGAGCCTTGCAGACTTGCTGCATGTCCTGACCCATAAAGTGGGTATCTCGGCCACTGTTTATAGGAACAGGGAGACCGACTCATGAATAAAAATCCCTAAACAATTTCTTTGCTACTGTGATGGAGGCAGCCTCTGCACAAGGTAAGGCTCCAATCCATCCAGAGAATATACAGACACATATTCATATGAGCAACCTTTTGGCATGTTGATAAAGTCAATCCGGATATTTACAGACGGGCCCCACAGAGTGGGGTGAGCTGCCGGTTTAGTCCGGACTGGCTTACCACTATTGTGTACTACTAGTGTCGTAACACCAGTGCAATCATCCCTCCTTTGCTCATGTGGGCCAAACCATGGGTCACATGAGCAAAGCAAGGCAACAAAGTCTTGGGCGCCACCAAGCGACCATCCAGCTGCTCCATCAGCCCCATCCCACCCTAAGTTCATTAAGGAGGAGAGTTTGAGGAACACTACAAGTTTCATTTTCAGGTAGTTTTGGCTAGCTTTCGCAAGCTATTCTTCGAGATTTCGTAGTCTTAATTCACTTAGCCGTCCGGCAGTGAGGCAGCAAGGGAGAGGTTGCTAGCACAATCACCTTGCTTGCTTGGAGGCTTTATTATGTCCTCAGGTGGAGAGGTTGTGTTCTTAGTAAGATTCAAAGGCTCAGTGGGTCTGTCAGCAGACAAAGGAAAGGTTGCCACATCTTTACCTTGTCCTTCACTCCTGCTGTCTAGAAGGAGCAACAACGCCAGAAGGAAGGATAGACTGATCATCAGTCGGAGAGCCATTAGAGTGAGAAACATGGGCAGGTAGTCAGTTCCTGACACTTCACAGCGGTGTTGGCAATTAACAGGATTTGATAAGGGTCTTTCAGAATGAGGCCAGAGTAGTTTCTCACTGGTGGACCGCCATGTAGATTCAGCCTTCTGGTTTCAGCAAGCAGCAGAGCTACTGTATATAAAAAGACCTAACACATTTCATTAGTCTCTTGCAATAATTAAGCATTGTGTTATTTATTAAATAAATGTCCATCTGAGCCAAAGCCAGCAGGGCACTGTTGATAGTTGCATTGGGTGCTCTGGTACAAATTTTAGAAAAGCTTAATTAGGCCTTTCAATTGGGAGTGGCCTTCAAAGGGCATTTAACCATACTAGATCTATAAAGCTGCACATAACTTGTTATAATTTTTTCAGTACATTAAGTTCACAATCACTGTTGCTACTCACAGTTTTACAGCAGTTTTGGCATTTATCTTTTTACAAGAAAATACTTTACTAAAACTAACACATACTTACAATTACAACATTCAAACATAAAATTAATCTAAATAATTTTCCTTTATAAATACCCTTACTGATTGCAGGCAAAACTGAGGAATTACTCAAATTACTCCCCATATTTTCCTGTATTTGTTTTATAGACAGGTCAGGCCTCAATGGCCTCCATCTTTTAACTTCAGCTCTTAAATACATGTTGATTTTTAAATGGAAAACACAATCCATTTTGGCTTTCCTTTGACAACGTAACCGTTGATTGCATAGAGCCACCTTAAGGCTTAGTCAGGGGTACTTACTACAGCTTCTATTTGCTATTTGTTATCAAAACAGATTTAAATTTTTTTTTCCAGAATTTTATAACACATTAAATTACCTTAAGGATCAAATACTAAATACCAAAATTAACACTAGTTTCTTTTTGTTTGTTTTTACAACCCCAAAACAACACCAATTTATTATAAAACAAAGATTGTACCCACCATACGTGTTTTTAACAAAATTGACTATCTTTTATAGTCAAATTATTTTACTTAAATAACCTCTTGCCTGGATTATTCACAGACACTCCCAAAGGAATGACTGCAAAGAAACCAAGATATTTCTTCTCATAACACCTTCTTTTAATATTTATACATAGTTTTACTGCTTAATTTCCTCCAGCAGCTACAGAGTTAACTTAACTTTACTTCTTTTAACTTCCTCAAACTGCGGTTGCCTGCTTGTATGGGCCCAATCCTTTTTTCTTGCTACATTTTTTTTCTTTTCATGGGCACAGGCATTGTTTCACTACCAATTTAGCAAGGAGGGCGGGCTTTTGACTTAACCCCCCATTTATCCCTTTATATACACACATTACATCTTGATACATTTTATTTAATAATAACATTTTTCTCTATGTCCGGACTTAATACAATCCTCCTCTGAGGCGGTGACAATCCCTCAGCACCGGTACATTATAAAAAGGATAATAGCAGGGCTACAGACAACGGGAAAGATAGAAAACATAAACAGCACAGTAAAATTTCTCTCTTGGTCTACTTTGAGAGAGGGTTTACTACACTTTGGGAAATGGTCTTGCTGGGTTTGGGCAAAATTTCAGCCAGTTGGGCAGCCCCAATGTGCCCAACCTGGTTGGCATGATCAGCTCACAATGCCCACAGGGAGGGAGAGACCTTAACCAGCCGTTCCTGTTGCAACGAGGAAGGGCTGGGGTCGGTCTGCTCCTTTAGAGTGTCCTGAAAACCTGCCAGGACCTCATTGTGAGCGGGATCAGACACATCCAGATACACACTAATTGGGGTACAACAGATTGTACAATTTAATTCACAAAGCAAATCTTTTGATATTTCTTTCCCTCGGGGCCAGTGGAGGCTGGGCAGCAGCTCCCTATTTACTTTCTAGGACCATAATTTGGGTATATATACGTGACTGGAGTGCCCTTCTCTGGCATGGGAATCTGCTTAGATTCCCCCTTCGCCCCCATTATGGATACCGGGCAGACAATTACAACCTAGCTGACAGGCATCCCTAAAGGGCTAAATATAAAACACTTAACAGACAGGCTAGCACAGTGGACAAAACATACAACGGAACACACCACATTTACCGTGTGCCCTTCCGCCCCTGTCACCATCAGTCAGGGTGTAACTCTCAATCATTCCAGCATTCACTGGCACACCTATGGGCTGTTAGCTCCAATTACTGGCAGCTAGTTTTACGGCCCCTCCACTGTCTGCCTATTGCTGACAGGAGCCTTGGCCAACCTTATCTCTAGGGCCACTCCGGGGTTACTCACTTCCCCAGGGTTCATAGTGGCTTCTACCTCGGGGGTTCTAACCCCAAACCTATAACCGACACAAAACAACCTTCACAATACAGGCATGGCGTTGACAAGGAGTGCACCCCTGAGGTGTACAATCCTGTCAAGGTCAAAACTTCCCTTCAGGGGAAACTGCAGTTTTGGATCATTTCTGGTATACCAATTCCATTTTTCTAAATATTTACACGTTGACGACCCATAATGTACGTACATATAAGCAGCAGGTGTGCCCTTGGGTGGGACCGGCAGGACTTTCGATCCTTTGGCCCCCATTTTCATCACAGCTCACTGTTACTCAAGCCAATCACACTTGGGATGCTATTTTCTCTTTAAGGGGGTTACCACAGTTCTACACTAATGGCCCAACCAAGCCTGCCCTTGTTTCATGGCAGGAACACAAGGGAGCAGGTTCCCAGGCATTTTCCCTCTGGTGAACCTACAGGAAAGCGGACAAGGGGGGCGGGCTAACAAAAAGCCCATGGTCCCCGCACGCTTCTCTTCAGCCCTGAGCACCAGCCTTCAAGCCAACGGTGCTACAGCAGCTTCCGAGCCAACGGTGCGGTTTCCTGGGGGCTTCCCTCCTCTCCGAGGAAGGGAAGGGAGCTTATGGCTCCGGGGGGAACAAAAGGGACTCTGCGGCCTTTTACAAGGCAGTGCTCAAAGAGCAGTCACAGGGCCATGGGGATGTGGAAGGGTAAAGGATAACAGGATGGGGAACACACAAGCACCCCGGCTGGTTAGCCACTTACCAAAGCCTGCCAGTCAGGGAAGCCTTCCAATCTCTCTATAAGCGGGTTGTGGAGCTTGCTTTCAGAACACCCCTGGTCACTAGTTTTCACTTCGCAGGGGGTCTGGGGCGTCTTTCCACAACCAACACACTCCAGCCGCTCGGCCTTATACGCACACACACAGGCCGCACGGCCTCACACACACAGGCACGTTTCCTGGCACAGCCACCAGGGCAAAAACTGCCCCTGGTTCCTCCCAACCTAGTGGCTCCGGAACCCCGAACGCCCAGCTCTAATAGGCGATCAGTCTCCTCAGAAAAAGAGCGCGGTCCGAGGCCTGGGGCTGCCGGCACTTTCCAAACCAAAACAAAGGCTGAGACCAAAACTCAACCTGACCCAAAACAAAGGCTGAGACCGAAACTCAACCTGAACAGAGACTGAGGCCGAAACTCAGCCTAACCCAAAACCAAGACAGACAAACCCTACTAAGGCCTGGGTAAGGGCGTCAAGCGTGTCTGACTTTGTCCCAAGGTTGGATCCAGCTTGTGACTTACCCCAGCCGGAGCCTACGGACCAGTCCTCTCCCAAACCCCTCTAGAGATTTCAAAAGGTCTCTTACCTCTCCGATGGGCCCGGGGTTTGAAAGGGAACTGCCCGCGGTCCTCCGATCCAGGGATGTCATCCGTGGATCCCGGACGAGCCCCCAAATTGTTGTGAAAAAATTAACCACACCGTTGATTTTGGGTCAGACACAGCCGATTATAATCACTTAAAATTTACTTTTTGTAGTTAATAAACTTATTTCTTGTTTATAATATAACCCAGTTTGTGCCAATTCATATTGGGGGAGGAGGGGGGTGAAGCTGTGCATCTCTCTCTCCACTTTGAGGGAGAAGGCGATTTTTTATGAGATTGCACTGTACGGATTTCTCTATGCAGCACAGGACAATATTCTCTTGAGTTTACTCTCCAGAGAGGAGGTGCACTTGAGTGCTGGGCAATTTCCTAGCTGACTCGTCCCATAGAGAGCTGTTTGCAGACTCTGTGTGATTCTACAGCTGGTGCTCCCTACCTGTGTGTGTGCTGCCAGAGGCCAGAGAGCCTGATTCAGCAAGACAGAGGGAAAGGGGGACCAGGCTTGTGGAGCAGGCGGGCTCATTGGAATACCAGTACTTCAGGTGGCATCCCGGATGGGGGTCCAATCTGTCACCACTGTGTTTATGGTTCCGCAGATGTGAACAGAGGTTTCACACAACTAAAATAACATTCTCTGTCCCCAGGAGCTAACAATGAAAGGCCCCAAACCTCCAATGAGCTCAATGAGTATGTTTACACTGCAAGAAAAGACCTGTACCATGACCTGGCTCAGTTGACTCAGGTTTGGGCTGCGGGGTTAAAAATTGCAGTGTAAACTTTCAGGCTTGGACTGGAGTCCCAGCTCTGAAGCCCAATGAGGGGGGTGGGTCTCAGAGCCCAGGCTCCAGCCTGAGCATAAACATCTACACTGCAATTTTTAGCTCCACAGCCCAAGCCCTGCGAGCCTGACTCAATTGACCTGGGCTCTGAGACTAGGTGCTACGGATTTTATTGCAGTGTAGATGTACCCTATGTGGGCAGAGCCTTGCAGCCACATGGTGTGCCACTAGCTTCAGTGGGCATGGAGCTCATTGCAGGGGCATGGCCAGCACTGGCAAGCAATGTCAATAAACAATGCGAACAGGGTAGGGCAGCAGTGGTAGAGGAATTGGGCCTGAAACAGTGTGTGCTGGCGGGGGATTTTTTAAATGATGTGATTAAGCTAATTTACTACATATGCATTTGTGGATCCTGGCCAGGGTGAATGCTGGGCTAGGGGTCAGCAGGAGGTGAGCTTTGAGGAAGACTCCACAGGAAAATTTAGCTTCTGGAAATTGTGTCCCAGCCAAATAATCACCTTGGCCCAGAGTTTAACAGGGCTGTCTCCATCCTGAGGATGGATGTCTTTAATCTGGGCCTCCCACATCCAACTATCTTGAACAATGTGCTGCTCCCTCTGTTCAGCCATTCTCAATCACTCTTTTGTGGAGCAGACCAAAAACTGGGAATCCCTTCCTGGGAAAAATTTCAGGGGGTTGAAAAACAATGGTGCCCTGAGCCAGGACGGAAGATCAAAATGCAGAATTGCTCAAGGAAAGAGATTCCAGGAACATGTCTGTTTCAGGGGAACCAAAATGGGGATTTCAGCTTTCCAGGTGTTTGCCTGGAAGGCTCTTGTCAATAAACCACCTGCTTCGCTGACTCCCGCAGCGGGAAGAGAGAACGGCTGAGTACCCCGGGGCTTTCAGCCTGATAATCCTCTGGGAAAGTTCTTGTCAACTGCACTTTCTGCCAGAGACTTGACTGAATGAAAATAGAATTTATTTTGGCAACACTGACTTTTTATCATAGAGAAATTCAGTTTTGTGAAAAGGTTTTTTTTGCCCATTGGAAAATTATTGCAATGAAAAAATTTTCAATTTTGAATGTCTCAAAAGTTTTGGCCAGATGCTAGAGCTCCTCAAGCTCCCTGCGAACTCAAAGGTTAACCTGCCTCAACACGTGGGAAGGCTTCAGTTGTGGTGCCTGCAGCCTCAGATCAGCTCAGACCTGGGGCAGTTCGGCCTCTCCAACATGCACCATTGTTCTACCTTTCTAGGCCAACCATGGAGTTTAAACCCATTACAAACCCAGATTTTACACAGGGAATGGAAATGCTCCATGTGCAGAACTGGCAGAACCCCACCTTCCCAGTCCCAGTGTCTTACACTGGTCTACACTAGGACTTTAATTCGAATTTATCAGCGTTAATTCGAACTAACTGCTCAACCGTCCACACCAGGAAGCCATTTAATTCGAACTAGAGGGCTCTTTAGTTCGAATTTGGTACTCCACCCCGGCAGGTGGAGTAACGCTAAATTCGCACTTGCTAGCTCGAATTAGGCTTGGTGTGGATGCTAATCGAACTTAGCAGCTCCGGGAGCTATCCCACAGTTCACCACTCTGTTGACGCTCTGGACAGCATTCCGAGCTTGGATTCTCTGGCCAGCCACACAGGAAATGACCCGCGAAAATTTGAATTCATTTTCCTGTCTGGGCGGTTTGAATCTGACGTTCTGGTTGCACATCGGGGCGAGCTCCGCAGCACCTGCAACGATGCAGAGCTCTCCAGCAGAGGAGTCCGGGCAATCCCAGAATAGAAAGAGGTCCCCAGCATGGACTGACCGGGAAGTCCAGGATCTGATCGCTGTGTGGGGCGAGGAGTCTGTGCTCTCGGAGCTGCGCTCCAACAAGCGGAACGCGAAGACCTTCGAGAAGGTCTCTAAAGCCATGAAAGACAAAGGATACAGCCGGGATGCGATGCAGTGCCGCGTGAAAGTGAAGGACCTAAGACAAGGGTATCAAAAAGTCAGAGCGGCAAACGGACGCTCCGGAGCCCAGCCCCAGACATGCCGCTTCTACGAGGCACTGCATGCCATTCTAGGTGGGTCTGCCACCAGTGCCCCACCAGTGACGGTGGACTCCGAGGACGGAATAGTGTACCGGGACAGTTCCCCCTCCCTGTTCGCCGATGGGGAAGATGAGGAAGGGTCTGTTGAGGACGGCGCAGGCGACATCGAACCCACTCCCGCTTTCCCTGACAGCCAGGATCTCTTCATCACCCTCACAGAGATCCCCTACCAACCGTCCCCGCCCGTTAACCCGGACTCGGAATCAGGGGAAGGATCAGGCGGTAAGTGCTACAAACAGGGATACATTTATTTTTTTAAGAAACAGGGATATATATAAAAAATAGAAATACTATATAACAATTTTTAAATATGAAACTAGACAAACAGCAGGTCTACACAAACAGCAATGGAGCAATAGTCCTCTGGGGATAGTTCAAAAAAGCTCTCAGAGAGCAGCTGGAAAAGCCTCAGCAAGAGGTTTCTTGGGAGAGGTGCTTTATTGGGTGCTCCGTTGAAGCACACTCTTCCGCGCCAGGCCATCCTCAGGTACAGGGGGACCATCGCCTCGACGAGCATGGCAGCGTATGGTCCTGGTCTGTGCAGGGCTTCTGTTAGCATCCGCTCTCTCTGTGTGCGCCTGACACGCCTCAGGGTGATGTCGTTGTGGAAGTGCTGCATCTAATTAGTGGAATTAGTGTACTGTTACTATTGTGCATGGTAGACTTTTACTTTGCATAAGAATGACCCTCGCTTAACAGAGTTTTACTTTGCATAAGAATGACCCTCGCTTAACAGCCACGTGTTGCAGGCCACAGAGGAAACGCATACAGGGGTCTTTCCCGTTCACTGGCGGGAGGTGCCGCATAACGCTCATCTTTTCTGCTTTGCACATTGCCTCCAGCAGGAGAGCACAGCTAAGCAGTAACTGATAAGCACTCTGTACTGTAAGGCTTACCAGGACTTTGTGCAAGAGGGATGCAGCTGTCTCTCCTCGCTTGTGCACTATCCAGTGCAATCGCGCCGCCAATGAGAGCGTATTCCGAAATCTCGGACTAGTTCCGAGATCTCCTGAGACTTGGTTCCCTGTTTGGTCTTCTTAACTGAAACTGACTAGACTGTGTTTACTGTTGGAAAACATGTATTTGTTCAAGGAAATCACCTACTTTTTCGCATCACACAGCTTCGGGTCCTTCCCGGACTGCCCCGCCATCCCCCTCGCAGAGGCTGGCTCAGATTAGACGCCGAAAGAAAAAGACAAGGGACGACATGTTCCAGGAACTGATGGCCAGCTCCAGAGCGGAGGCGGCAGAGCAGAGACAGTCGAGGGAGAGCCTGTGTCAGCAGCATCGCACACACATGGAACGGGAGGATAGGTGGCGGCAGGAAGACCAGCAGGCGACTCAAACGCTGCTTGGTCTAATGAGGGAGCAAACGGACACGCTCCGGCGCCTTGTAGATGTTCTGCAAGACCGCAGTCAGGAGGAGAGAGCCCCCCTGCAGTGCATCTGCAACCGCCCTCCAACGCCAAGAAGTCCTGTCCCCCCCTCACCCAAAGTGACAAGACGGAGGGGCGGTAGGGGCCGTGAGAACTGTCCCTGCACCGCAGCACACCGATAATGTTCGAGACAACTGTCGCGCTGTAAATTTGTACAAGCTCTTTCCTTAAAGCATCAACCAGTCCCAACTCCAAGTTTAAACCCCCCACTGTGTACTACATTATTAAAAGCGGTTTTGTGTTACTGACTGTTTCCGTCATGTTTCTGGTGTCAGAAGACTTTCTGTTGTTCTGTAGGGGGGGGGGTTGTAATTTCACTGCATAGCCCACAGTGCCATGCTACAGACTTGGCTGCAGGGTCAACTGCAGGGCACACACAGACTGCAGTCACTAGGCACCAGGGACAGTCTGTGTGGTGTATGCTGCCCCGGGTCTTTCCTTGATGTGTATGCTTGTGCAGGGTCCTGGTGCCTGACATCCCAGAATGTAAAGGCAGGCTTCCCTTCACATGCACTTGGACCGTAGTCACGATCCTCCCCGGTGCCCTGAGCCCCAAAAAGAGACCTCATCCAGGGGCAGATACTCACCCTTCCCCCACACCCCTCACCCCTTCCAACGCCCAAACCCACAGCCGTCATGTTAACCCCTATCCAAAGACGGCACCCCTCGCCCCTTCCTGCAAACCCACCCATCAGTGCACACCTTAACCAGCACAGAGTGCTTCCATGTTTCAACGAAGAAAGAGAAATGCAAAGTCAACGAAAGATTTATTATTAATTACTAAAACATGTCCTTAGTTTTAAAACGTCCTTCGGAACTGGGGGAAACTTGGTTTATGATCAGGCTCTCTTAAAATCAAGTGGACAGTCACAGGTTACCCTGCTCTGCGAGGAAACTCGCTTTCAAAGCCTCCCTGATGCATATCGCTTCCCGCTGGGATATTCTCTCAGCACGGGTGTCTGGCTGATCGTAAACAGCAGCCAGGCGATTTGCCTCAACCTCCCAAGCGGCCAAAAAGGTCTCGCCCTTGCTCTCACAGAGATTGTGGAGCACACAGCAAGCAGCAATCACTACGGGGATATTCTTTTCACTGATGTCCGAGCGAGTCAGTAAGGTCCGCCATCTCCCCTTGAGACGTCCGAAAGCACACTCCACCACCATTCTGCACTTGCTCAGCCGGTAGTTGAAGAGTTCCTTGTCTCTGTCCAAGGCGCCTGTATAGGGCTTCATGAGCCAGGGCATTAGCGGGTAGGCCGGGTCCCCGAGGATCACTGTAGGCATCTGCACATCCCCAACCGTTATTTTGTGGTCCGGGAAGAAAGTGCCTGCCTGGAGGCGTCTAAACAGACCAGAGTTCCTGAACACACGCGCGTCATGAACCTTGCCCGCCCACCCGACGTTGATGTTGGTAAAACGTCCCCTATGGTCCACCACAGCTTGCAGCATCATTGAAAAGTAGCCCTTTCGGTTAATGTACTCGCTGGCCTGGTGGGCTGGTGCCAGGATAGGGATGTGAGTCCCATCTATAGCCCCACCGCAGTTTGGGAATCCCATCGCGGCGAAGCCATCTATGATGACCTGGACATTTCCGAGAGTCACTACCTTTGAGAACAGTTGCTCAACGATTGCGTGGGCTACTTGAATGACAGCAATCCCCACGGTAGATTTGCCCACGCCAAAGTGGTTCGCTACTGACCGGTAGCTGTCTGGCGTGGCAAGTTTCCAGAGGGCTATGGCCACTCGCTTCTGCACACTCAGGGCTGCTCGCATCCTTGTGTCCTGGCGCTTCAGGGCAGGGGACAGCAAGTCACACAGTTCAAGGAAAGTGCCCTTACGCATCCTGAAGTTTCGCAGCCACTCTGTGTCATCCCAGACCTGCAGCACTATGCGGTCCCACCAGTCTGTGCTTGTTTCCCGGGCCCAGAATCGCCGTTCCACACCATGAACTTGACCCATTGCCACCATGATCTCCACTGCCCGGCGTACCCTGCTTTCTGAGAGGTCTGCGCCACTCTCCTCACCGTGCTGCCGGAGCCTCCTCGCCCGGTTTCTCAGCATCTGACTGTGGAAGAGGTGGACGATAACGTGCGAGGAGTTGACAACGGCCATAAGTGCAGCGATGATCGCAGCGGGCTCCATGCTCGCAGTGCTGTGGCGTCCGCGCTGTAACCGACCAGACAAGGGCGCGAACAGATTTCCCGCCGGCGCTTTCAAGGAAGACAGGGAGGGCGGGATTGACGGTTCAATGACGACACATTTTTTCCCCCAGCATGCATTGGGGGGAAATCCCACAATTCCAATGGGCAGCGGGGAGTGCGGGAACTGTGGGATAGCTTCCCACAGTGCACCGCTTCCAAAGTCGAAGCTGGCCCCGTGAATGTGGACTCAGAAGTTCGAATTTGTGTATTTAGTATGGATACACAAATTCGACTTCATAAGGTCGAATCCACAAATTCGACTTAAGTAGATTCGAAATAGTCCTGTAGTGTAGACAAGCCCTTAGGTTCCTATCATGCAAAACTTATGAATGTGCTTAATTTTCCTTACAGGAGTAGTCTCATTGGCTTCAATGTAGTTGAACACATGGGTGAGCCTTTGCAGGATCAGGGCCTCAGTGAGGAGCACAAAAAAATCCACATTTGGGAGCTGTAGCTTCAGCATTTTGAAATTTTTCAAATGTTGAAATCTTAATCAGACCATGGGAAGGAGGAAATGTAGAACTCAGTGTCATGGTCCCAAAGCTAACTGCACCCTGGACCCCTTTCTTGTCTGTCTGAGGGCAGCCTTCCAGTGACAGACTACCTCTTTGTTTCACTTTCCTCTGCTTGGACAGCCTCCACCCCAGGCCAAGCCAGACTGTTGAGCTCTGTATGATTAGAGGGAAAACAGCAAAACAAATTACTCCTGCATTTATGTATCAGTAAATGCCGGGAGGAGAGGGAGATGCTATTGTGCTCTTTCTTGCATAGGTGCAACTAACCGCTGCTTGGGAGATATAGCAGACAACACAACAACAAGCAGAGAACATAGAATAGTAATAAATGATTCCAGGCAGCCGCATATCCTTCACATTCAGCTGTATGGCATTGGCTGAAATGATCTCTGGGCTGAGACTGAGCATGGAAAAATGCCAGTCCAAACCAGCAGGGACTAGAATGGGAGCTGGGACTCAGCCATGACCGGCACTTGCTAGCGTGACTACAAGGCTGTACAATACATACAGCATCTTTGTTGCTCCAATGCAAATGCTAACACTAAGCTGAGGCTGGAGTTAATGAGTACAAGACAGATCCACAACGTGTTTAATGACTGAAGACTCAGTAAACACAGTGCTAATTAAAAACAACAGTAGGAAAAATAGAATGAATTCTTATTAAATGTCTACAGTGACATGTTTAGGGTAAAATAGTTTTAGGGGCCATCTACTGTGAGCAAGGATATACTATGGAGGGAGCTCTGGCCTCTCTTTAATCCAAAGAAAGGAGCAGGTCTGGCTCATGAAATGTGAATTCTTCCATTGTCGCCCACCCACCATGTTTCTTCCCTCCTGAGGCAGCAG
Organism: Mauremys mutica; assembly: GCF_020497125.1. Lineage (NCBI taxonomy): Eukaryota > Metazoa > Chordata > Testudines > Geoemydidae > Mauremys > Mauremys mutica. The sequence goes on from NC_059080.1 coordinate 43,334,926, forward strand.
AGTTGGGGTTTTTAGCATAAACGATATGTGCGAAAATGATTTTCAAAGTGCTGGTTGTTCCTCCAGGCTCCTGTGCTGCTGCCCAGGGTGAGCCTGCCCAAACCCAGACTGATGCCTCTGTTCATGTGCTCCTACGGCAATGGGGAGAGAAGCGTGGCTGTTTCTGCAGCTATTAGAGTGGGGATATGCAGGAGAAAGGCATGGGGATAGCATACACCTTTCCCTGTAATAGTTCCCAGCCCCCGCTTCTCCTCACATGCCTTGCACCATCCCCCCATTCACCCCAGCCTGTCCACCTGGCAATCAGTAGGAAAGTGTCAGATTAGTAATGATCCACACAGAGGGCTACTGACTCCGCACCTTCAGACCTTGGGATCCACATCCACCAAAGTCCCTTGTCAAGCTCCCAGGAAGGGGGAGGAGCATAGTGCATAGGCTCCACATCCCTTCTGCTGATTCAGGCCTCTCTGTCTTTTCTCCTTTCTTGCTGTCCTCCATGTCTCTGTGTAGCAGCAGAGCAAAGGGGCCCAATCACACGCAGCCCAGACTGAAACACCCCTAAAAACAGAGGGGAAAGCAGTATTTCCAGGTCAGGTTCATTTCAAATTTATACCAGGTCCACAATATGGGAACTAGGGAAGATACCTCTCAAGATCCAGCACATCTAAGGGAACGGAGCGATGGACAGGATACATGGGGTGGATGGCAGCTCAGCCCAAACAGTAAGAAAATCAAGCTTGTCCACAAAGTGTTCTCTATCCATCCCAGGAAGACAGATGATCCTTGTTGAAGATTCAATACTCAGAAAAATCAAAAGAACATTCCGCAAGGGACAGGTAGACAGCGGGACAGTGTGCTGCCTTCCTGGAGCCATGACATGAGATGTCACTCTAAGACTAGATAGGCTTATGAAGTCGACAGACAAGGATCCCTTGGCAATGTTTCATATTGGCACTAATGACACTGCATCGTGGGATACCTCACAGATAGTAGATGGCCTCAGGGAATGTTGAAGCGTGCTAAACATAAGAACATAAGAACATAAGAAAGGCCGTACCGGGTCAGACCAAAGGTCCATCTAGCCCAGTATCTGTCTACCGACAGTGGCCAATGCCAGGTGCCCCTGAGGGAGTGAACCTAACAGGCAATGATCAAGTGATCTCTCTCCTGCCATCCATCTCCATCCTCTGACGAACAGAGGCTAGGAACACCATTCTTACCCATCCTGGCTAATAGCCATTTATGGACTTAGCCACCATGAATTTATCCAGTCCCCTTTTAAACATTGTTATAGTCCTAGCCTTCACAACCTCCTCAGGTAAGGAGTTCCACAAGTTGACTGTGCGCTGCGTGAAGAAGAACTTCCTTTTATTTGTTTTAAACCTGCTGCCTATTAATTTCATTTGGTGACCCCTAGTTCTTGTATTATGGGAATAAGTAAATAACTTTTCCTTATCCACTTTCTCAACATCACTCATGATTTTATATACCTCTATCATGTCCCCCCTTAGTCTTCTCTTTTCCAAACTGAAGAGTCCTAGCCTCTTTAATCTTTCCTCATATGGGACCCTCTCTAAACCCCTAATCATTTTAGTTGCTCTTTTCTGAACCTTTTCTAGTGCTAGAATATCTTTTTTGAGGTGAGGAGACCACATCTGTACACAGTATTCGAGATGTGGGCGTACCATGGATTTATATAAGGGCAATAATATATTCTCAGTCTTATTCTCTATCCCCTTTTTAATGATTCCTAACATCCTGTTTGCTTTTTTGACCGCCTCTGCACACTGCGTGGACATCTTCAGAGAACTATCCACGATAACTCCAAGATCTTTTTCCTGACTCGTTATAGCTAAATTAGCCCCCATCATGTTGTATGTATAGTTGGGGTTATTTTTTCCAATGTGCATTATTTTACATTTATCCACATTAAATTTCATTTGCCATTTTGTTGCCCAATCACTTAGTTTTGTGAGATCTTTTTGAAGTTCTTCACAATCTGCTTTGGTCTTAACTATCTTGAGTAGTTTAGTATCATCTGCAAACTTTGCCACCTCACTGTTTACCCCTTTCTCCAGATCATTTATGAATAAATTGAATAGGATTGGTCCTAGAACTGACCCTTGGGGAACACCACTAGTTACCCCTCTCCATTCTGAGAATTTACCATTAATTCCTACCCTTTGTTCCCTGTCCTTTAACCAGTTCTCAATCCATGAAAGGACCTTTCCTTTTATCCCATGACAGCTTAATTTACATAAGAGCCTTTGGTGAGGGACCTTGTCAAAGGCTTTCTGGAAATCTAAGTACACTATGTCCACCGGATCCCCCTTGTCCACATGTTTGTTGACCCCTTCAAAGAACTCTAATAGATTAGTAAGACACGATTTCCCTTTACAGAAGCCATGTTGACTATTGCTCAAGAGTTTATGTTTTTCTATGTGTCTGACAATTTTATTCTTAACTATTGTTTCAACTAATTTGCCCGGTACCGACGTTAGACTTACCGGTCTGTAATTGCCGGGATCACCCCTAGAGCCCTTTTTAAATATTGGCGTTACATTAGCTAACTTCCAGTCATTGGGTACCGAAGCTGATTTAAAGGACAGGTTACAAACCTTAGTTAATAGTTCCGCAACTTCACATTTGAGTTCTTTCAGAACTCTTGGGTGAATGCCATCTGGTCCCGGTGACTTGTTAATGTTGAGTTTATCAATTAATTCCAAAACCTCCTCTAGTGATACTTCAATCTGTGACAGTTCCTCAGATTTGTCACCTACAAAAGCCAGCTCAGGTTTGGGAATCTCCCTAACATCCTCAGCCGTGAAGAATGAAGCAAAGAATCCATTTAGTTTCTCTGCAATGACTTTATCATCTTTAAGCGCTCCTTTTGTATTTTGATCATCAAGGGGCCCCACTGGTTGTTTAGCAGGTTTCCTGCTTCTGATGTACTTAAAAAACATTTTGTTATTACCTTTGGAGTTTTTGGCTAGCCGTTCTCCAAACTCCTCTTTGGCTTTTCTTATTACACTCTTGCACTTAAGTTGGCAGTGTTTGTGCTCCTTTCTATTTGCCTCACTAGGATTTGACTTCCACTTTTTAAAGGAAGTCTTTTTATCTCTCACTGCTTCTTTTACATGGTTGTTAAGGCACGGTGGCTCTTTTTTAGTTCTTTTACTGTTTTTCTTAATTTGGGGTATACATTGAAGTTGGGCCTCTATTATGGTGTCTTTAAAAAGGGCCCACGCAACTTGCAGGGATTTCACTTTAGTCACTGTACCTTTTAACTTTTGTCTAACTAACCCCCTCATTTTTGTATAGTTCCCCCTTTTGAAATTAAAGGCCACAGTGTTGGGCAGTTGAGATGTTCTTCCCACCACAGGGATGTTGAATGCTATTGTATTATGGTCACTATTTCCAAGCGGTCCTGCTATAGTTACCTCTTGGACCAGCTCCTGCGCTCCACTCAGGATTAAATCTAGAGTCGCCTCTCCCCTTGTGGGTTCCCGTACCAGCTGCTCCATGAAGCAGTCATTTAAAGTATCGAGAAATTTTATCTCTGCATTTCGTCCTGAAGTGAAATGTTCCCAGTCAATATGGGGATAATTGAAATCCCCCACTATTATTGGGTTCTTAATTTTGATAGCCTCTCTAATTTCCCTTAGCATTTCATCATCACTATTACTGTCCTGGTCAGGTGGTCGATAATAGATCCCTACTGTTATATTTTTACTAGAGCATGAAATTTCTATCCATAGAGACTCTATGGAACCTGTGGATTCGCTTAAGATTTTTACTTCATTTGAATCTACACTTTCTTTAACATATAGTGCCACTCCTCCCCCTGCACGGCCTGTTCTGTCCTTCCGATATATTTTGTACCCCGGAATGATTGTGTCCCATTGATTGCTCTCAGTCCACCAGGTTTCAGTGATGCCTATTATATCTATATCCTCCTTTATCACAAGGCACTCTAGTTCACCCATCTTATTATTTAGACTTCTGGCATTTGTGTACAAGCACTTTAAAAACTTGTCCCTGTTTATTAGCCTGCCTTTTTCTGATGAAGAAGAAGAATGTCCAAGCAATCTTCTCTGAGATCTTCCCTGTCCCACGAGCAAAGGAAGACAGAAGGCAGAAGATTCTGGAAGTCAATTGCTGGCTAGGTAAAGGGTGTTAGGTGCAGGGCCTTGGTTTTATGGAACATTGGTCCACCTTATACAGGGAAAGGGGGCTGTATAGTTCGGATGGTCTCTACCTCAGTAGAAGTGGGACCAATCTCCTTGGGGACAGGCTGACAAGAATAGTCAGGAGGGGGGTTAAACTAATAGCAAAAGGGGAGGAGGGTAAAAAGAGGGACGATAGGAGCACTCAGCACAAAATTGAGAAGTTTAGTCAAGAAACCAAAAGGCCATGAAGAGAGGAGAGTTTTGAATTGTCTATACACTGATGATAGGAGCCGGGGTAACAAAGAAGAGGCATTGGAATTGCATATTTATGAGCATCAATTTCATCTAGTTGATATTACTGAAATCTCACGGGATGTTTCACACAATTGGAATGTTAAGGTCAATGGTTACAACCTATTTAGGCAGGATCAAGTGGGCAAAACGGGACGGGGAGGGGCACTCTGCCAAAAATGGCATTACCTGTTTTCAAGTCTCTGATAACTCAGAAGAAAATGAACTTGAATGTTTATGGCTCAATGTTTTAACAGATTAAGCACCAGATAGGGTGTAAGTTTGTGTCTGATACAGACCCCCAAATCACACTAGGGCACAGGACGGCAGGCTCCTTGCACACCTATCTATAATGTGTAGGAAAAAAACTGTGTGATTATGGGGGACTTAGCGCTGAGTGACATATGCTGGAGGTGCCATGCTTGCCTGTTCTAAAAATCCTTGAGATTTCTAAACATTATAGCTGACCATTTTCTAACTCAAAAAGTGTTGCAGCCGACATGGGGGAATTCTATATTAGACTTTGCCCTAATAGATACAGAGGAACTGATCACAGAACTAAAAGTTAATGGTACCTTAGGTACAGGTGATCATGACTTGATCACATTTATAATGTGCAAGCAGAATAAAGTCCAGACCAGTAATATCTATGCCTGGTGCTTTAATAGGGCCAATTTCACAAAGATTAAAACAATTATGAGCTAGACCAGAATTCAATCAGAAACATGTGAATCATTTAATCATTGGGAATCATTTAAGAGCACCTTACTAGATGCCCAAAAAACCAGTCTCACAATGGAAGAAGAAGGCTGTGCTGGTTAAAAGAACAGCTTTAGTGGGGAAATGAAGGCAGCTGTAAAAAAGTATATACAACAAATGTAAGAATAGGAAAGTTGATAGTAATAAATATAAAGTGGAAGTTAGAAATTGTAGAAAATTGGTAAGTGAAACCATGGGACACAAGGAAAACTCTATGGCCTGCAGAGATAGGGACAATAAGGAGTTTTTTAAATATATTAGGAACCAAAAAATCCTGACAACGTATGTTGGACCATTACTAGGTGGAAATGGTAGAATTATCAATAATAATGCAGCAAAGGCAGAAGTATTCAATAAATATTTCTGTTCTGTATTTGGAGAAAAGACAGATGATATGGTCTCATCATATGGTGATAATAGCACTCTTTCCATTCCACTAGTATCTCTGGAAAATGTTAAACAGAAGCTACTAAAGTCTTAAAACAGCGAGTCCAGATAACTTGCATGAAAGGGTTTTTAAAAAGCTGTCTAAGGAGCTCACTGGACCATTAATGTTGATTTTCAAATGTCTTGGAGCACTAGTTAAGTTCCAGAAGTCTGGAGGAAAGCTAATGTTGTGCCAATATTTAAAAATGGTAAACACGATGACCTAGATAATTATAATCCCGTCAAACCTGACATCAATCTTGGGCAAGATAATGGAGTGGCTGATATGGGATTTGATTAGTAAAGAACTAAAAGTAATGTAATTAATGCAAATCAACATGGGTTTATGGAAAATAGATCCTGTCAAACTAACAACAGCTTTTTAAAAAAATAAGATTACACATTTGATTGATAACGGTAATAGTGCTGATGCAATATACCTAGACTTCTGTAAGGCATTAGACTTGGCACTGCATTATATTTTGATTTAAAAAATACATATTATAAAATTAACATGGTGCACATTAAATAGCTGGCTAACGGATAGGTCTCAAAATGTAAGTGTAAATGGGGAATGGTCATTGAGTGGGTCTGTTTCCAGTGGTGTCCCGTGGTGATTGGTTCTTTTCCCATGGCGATTGGTTCTTGGCCCTATGCTATTAAAAGATTTTTATCAATGACCTGGAAGAAAATATGAAATCATCACTAATAAAGTTTGTAGATGACACACAAAACTGGGGAAATGGTAAATACTGAAGAGGATAGGCCACTGATACAGAGTGATCAAAATCACTTGGTAAACTGGGCACAAGCAACAATATGTGTTTTAATATGGCTAAATGTAAATGGATACATCTGGGAACAAAGAATGTAGGCCAGACTTACAGGATGGGAGACTCTGTCCTGGGAAGTAGTGATTCCAAAAATGATTTGGGTATCATGGTGGATAATCAGGTGAGCATGAGCTCCCAGAATGATGTTGTGACCAAAAGAGCTAATGTGATCCTGGGATGCATAAACAGGAGAATCTTGAGTTAGAGCAGAGAGTTTATTTTACCTCTGGATTTGGCACTGGTGTGACTGTTGCTGGAATCCTGTGTCCAGTTCTGGTGTCCACAACTCAAGAATGATGTTGATAAATTGGAGATGGTTCACAGAAGAGCCACAAAAATGATAAAAGAATTAGAAAACCTGCCTTACAGTGATAAGACTCAAGGAACTCAATCTATTTAGTTTAACAAGGAGAAGGTTAAGGGGTGACTGGATCACAGTCTATAAATACCTACCCGGGGAACAAATCTTTAATAACAGGCTCTTCAATCCAGCAGAGAAGTTGAAGCTAGACAAATTCAGACAGGAGATAAAGTGCAAATTTATGACAGTGAAGGTAATTAATCATTGGAACAATTTAGCAAAGGTTGTGGTGGATTCTCCATTACTGACCATTTTTAAATCAAGACTGGAAGCTTTTCTAAACTCTGAACTATGAATTCTTTCGAGGCAGTTCTCTAGTCTGTGTTATACAGGAAGTCAGACTAGATGGTTATAACAGTCCCTTCTGGACTTAACAGCCATGAATCTGAGTAAATTCCTTTATAAAAAAGGAATGCTACCAGTCAGCATTCCAAAAGGAGAGTAATAGACTCATAGATTCATAGACTTTAAGGTCAGAAGGGACCATTATGATCATCTAGTCTGACCTCCTGCACAATGCAGGCCACAGAATCTCACCCACCCACTCCTGTAACAAACCCCTAACCTATGTCTGTGTTATTGAAGTCCTCAACTTGTGGTTTGAAGATCTCAAGCTGCAGAGAATCCTCCAGCAAGTGGCTCGTGCCCCATGCTGCAGAGGAAGGTGAAAAACCTCCAGGGCCTCTGCCAATCTGTCCTGGAGGAAAATTCCTTCCCAACCCCAAATATGGCGATCAGTTAAACCCTGAGCATGTGGGCAAGACTCACCAGCCAGCACCCAGGAAAGAATTCTCTGTAGTAACTCAGATCCCACCCCATCTAACATCCCATCACAGACCATTGGGCATACTTACCTGCTGATAATCAAAGATCAACTGCCAAATTAATTGCCAAAATTAGGCTATCCCATCATACCATCCCCTCCATAAACTTATCAAGCTTAGTCTTAAAACCAGATATGTCGTTTGCCCCCACTACTCCCCTTGGAAGGCTGTTCCAGAACTTCACTCCTCTAATGGTTAGAAACCTTTGTCTAATTTCAAGTCTAAACTTCCTAGTGTCCAGTTTATATCCATTTGTTCTTGTGTCCACATTGGTACTAAGCTTAAATAATTCCTCTCCCTCCCTAATATTTATCCCTCTGATATATTTATAAAGAGCAATCATATGCCCCCTCAACCTTCTTTTGGTTAGACTAAACAAGCTAAGCTCTTTGAGTCTCCTTTCATAAGATAGGTTTTCCATTCCTTGGATCATCCTAGTAGCCCTTCTCTGTACCTGTTCCAGTTTGAATTCATCCTTCTTAAACATGGGAGACCAGAACTGCACACAGTATTCCAGATGAGGTCTCACCAGTGCCTTATATAATGGTACTAACACCTCCTTATCTTTGCTGGAAATACCTCACCTGATGCATCCTAAAACCGCATTCGCTTTTTTAGCGGTCATATCACATTGGCGGCTCATAGTCATCCTATGATCAACCAATACTCCGAGGTCCTTCTCCTCCTCTGTTACTTCCAACTGATGTGTCCCCAATTTATAACTAAAATTCTTGTTATTAATCCCTAAATGCATGACCTTGCACTTTTCACTATTAAATTTCATCCTATTACTATTACTCCAGTTTACAAGGTCATCCAGATCTTCCTGTATGATATCCCGGTCCTTCTCCATGTTAGCAATACCTCCCAGCTTTGTGTCATCCGCAAACTTTATTGCACATTCCCACTTTTTGTGCCAAGGTCAGTAATAAAAAGATTAAATAAGATCGGTCCCAAAACCGATCCCTGAAGAACTCCACTAGTAACCTCCTTCCAGCCTGATAGTTCACCTTTCAGTATGACGCATTGTAGTCTCCCCTTTAACCAGTTCCTTATCCACCTTTCAATTTTCATATTGATCCCCATCTCTTCCAATTTAACTAATAATTCCCCATGTGGAACTGTATCAAATGCCTTACTGAAATCGAGTTAAATCAGATCCACTGCGTTTCCTTTGTCTAAAAAATCTGTTACCTTCTCAAAGAAGGAGATCAGGTTGGTTTGGTACGATCTACCTTTTGTAAAATCATGTTGTATTTTGTCCCAATTACCATTGACCTCAATGTCCTTAACTACTTTCTCCTTCAAAAATTTTTCCAAGACCTTACATACTACAGATGTCAAACTAACAGGCCTATAGTTACTCAGATCACTTTTTTTCCCTTTCTTAAAAATAGGAACTATGTTAGCAATTCTCCAGTCGTACTGTATAACCCCTGAGTTTACTAATTCATTAAAAATTCTTGCTAATGAGCTTGCAATTTCATGTGCCAGTTCCTTTAATATTCTTGGATAAAGATTATCTGGGCTCTCCGATTTTATCCCATTAAGCTGTTCGAGTTTGGCTTCTACCTCGGATGTGGTAATATCTACCTCCATATCCTCATTCCCATTTGTCATCCTACCATTATCCCTAAACTCCTCATTAGCCTCATTAAAGACTGAGGCAAAGTATTTGTTTGGATATTGGGCCATACCTAGATTATCCTTAACCTCCATTCCATCCTCGGTGTTTAGCGGTCCCACTTCTTCTTTCTTTGTTTTCTTCTTATTTATATGGCTATAGAGCCTTTTACTATTGGTTTTAATTCCCTTTGCAAGCTCCAACTCTACATGACTTTTGGCCTTTCTCACTTTATCCCTACATGTTCTGACTTCAATAAGATAGCTTTCCTTGCTAATCCCTCCCATCTTCCACTCCTTGTAAACTTTCTGCTTTTTCTTAATCACCTCTCTGAGATGCTTGCTCATACAGCTTGGTCTACAACTCCTGCCTATGATTTTTTTCCCCTTTCTTGGGATGCAGGCTTCTGATAGTTTCTGCAACTTTGACTTGAAGTAATTCCATGCCTCCTCCGCCTTTAGATCCACAAGTTCTTCAGTCCAATCCACTTCCCTAACTAATTTCCTTAATTCTTTAAAGTTAGCCCTTTTGAAATCTAAAACCCTAGTCCCAGATCTATTTTTGTTTATCCTTCCATCTAGTTTGAACGGAATTAGCTCATGATCACTCGAACCAAGGTTGTCCCCTACAACCATTTCTTCTATGAAGTCCTCACTACTCACCAAAACCAAATCTAAAATGGCATCCCTCTTGTTGGTTCTTCAGCTACTTGGTGAAGAAATCCATCAGCTATCACATCCAGAAAAATCTGAGCCCTATCTTTATTACTAGCACTTGTCCTTCAGTCTATATCTGGGAAGTTAAAATCTCCCATGATCACACAATTCCCATTAGTGTTTACTTCATTAAAAACATTAAAGAGGTCTCTATCCATATCCAAATCAGATCCTGGTGGTCTGTAGCACCAGGGCCGCCCAGAGGGGGGGGGGCAAGAGGGGCAATTTGCCCCAGGCCCCGAGCCCCACGGGGGCCCCCATCAGAGTTTTTCGGGGCCCCTGGAGCGGGGTCCCTCACTCGCTCCGGGGTGCCCGGCAAACTCTTGTGCAGCCGGGCGCAGGAGCTTCTGCAGCTCCTGGTCTTCGCCGGCGGGGGGGTCCTTCCGCTCCGGGGCGGAAGGACCCCCCGCTGGCGAATTACCGCCGAAGACAGAGCGGGACCTGCCGCCGAACTGCAGCCCGGTCTTCGGCGGTAATTCGGCGGCGGGAGGCCCTTCCGTTCCGGGACCCGCCGCCGAAGTGCCCCGAATTACCACCGAAGACCGGGCTGCGCTTCGGCGGCGGGTCCTGCTTCGGCGGTAATTCGGTGGCTGGGGGGGCCCCGCCGCGGGTCTTCGGGACACTTCGGCGGCAGGTCCAGGAACGGAAGGGCCCCCCGCCGCCGAAGACCCCGGGCCCCCGGAATCCTCTGGGCGGCCCTGTGTAGCACACCCCAAGCACTATCTCAGGGGAGGCTCTAGTAGCTTTCTTTCCCAATGTGATTTTTGCCCAGTCAGACTCTGTCTTGTCCATTCCATCACTTCTTATTTCTTTACAGTTAACCTCATTGATATACAATGCTACTCCACCTTCATTTCCCTTCATTTCTGTCTTTCCTAAACAGCACATAGTCTTCAATACCTGTACTCCAGTCCCTGACTACTATTCCACCATGTTTCTGTTATCCCTATAATATCCGGTTTCACTTTCTGCACCAGTAGCTCTAGTTCCTCCATTTTGTTACCTAGTGTGACAAAGTGGGGGGTTTTCTTGGGTTTTCTGTGTTTTCCAGTGGGTTGCATGCAGAGGGAGTGGGACTCAGTGTCCCCGGGTGTTACTGGTTTAACAAGGTGAGGGGAGAGGGAGTTTGTTGTTACAGAGGACTGGAGAGGGAACTTGGGATCCCGGCCGATGGCCTGGAGGATGGAGACCCCAGCGACTGGTGACCTGGTGACCTGGAGACGCAGCTCAGGAGTCACAGCCGGTTCTGGCCAGTGGGAGGACAATGGGCTGCAAAGGGAGGACCCCGGTGACCTGACCAGCCAGAGGGGGCCAGAGGAGGGCTGAGAGGAGAGGAGACCCAGGCCTTCCTGTTTACAACCCTGTTTACCTGGAGAGAAGACAATGGACAGAGGCGGGGCTTGGGGCCGGGGATATCGGAGGCCCAGCTGGGAAGCAGGGGGGCTCTGGGCTGGAGAGGGGGAGCAGGCAGAGCCCACCTGGATGCAGGGGGACTGGGATATGCTGTGCTGAGGGAGGCCAGGCCTGAGGCCCTGAGAATTTCCTGTGCTGTGTTCAACTCTCAAACTCTCCTGTTTTATGCTGGCTGAGAGTCACTCCAGTCTAGAGAACAGGGTTACATCAACCCCTTCAGGGGTGAGGAGGCCCGGGGGGTCCAGAGTGCGTGGACTCCCTGAGGGGGCCCGTGGCGAGAAACAGGTGTGCTAAGGCTGAGAGAGGTGCGGCTCTAGGAGGTGGAGGGGCCTGACCCCGGGAGAGAGTGGACCCCTGAGAAGGACTGTCTCACTGAAAGGGGCACTCCCACCGGAACGCACGGGGCCACGAGTGGGCACGATCTGTGAGTCTGTGACACCTAGGCTCCTCGCATTAGTGTACAAACATCTTAATGTTTGCCCGTTGGCTTCACTGACATTCTTTACCCGGTTAGGCACAGACATTCTACCACCAGTATCACCAATTAGACTGGTATCTACACTACCCTTCCTCCTTATGTCCATTCGCCTGCCCACGGCTGTATCTTTTCTTACTTTGTTTTCTTCCCTCTCAATGTTAAATTCCGGCGTGGAGATTACCTGGACATCTCCCAACCATCTCCCCCAAATTCCTAATTTAAAGCTCTCTTAATCAGTTGTGCCAGCCTCCATCCTAGACGTCTATTTCCCTCCTTACTCAGGTGAAGTCCATCCCGAGAGAACAGTCCTCTGTCCATGAATGCTTCCCAGTGGCTGTACATCTCAAAGCCCTCCTTATAGCACCACTGTCTGAGCCATCTGTTGATCGCCATAATCTTGTCACACCTTTGTCGCCCTTCTCTAGGAACAGGCAGAATCCCACTGAAGATCACCTGAGCCTCGATTTCCTTAAGCGTCTTCCCCAGTCTGGCATAGTCTCCCTTGATATGTTCCAGCGAGAATCTAGCCGTATCTTTCGTTCCCACATGAAGGACAATCAGTGGATTCTTTCCTGCTCCTGTTAGGATTCTTTTCAGCCTCAGGTCCACATTCCGTATCTTAGCACCCGGCAGACAGCACACCCTTCTGTTCTCCAGATCAGCTCTAGTTACAGGCCTGTCTATTCTTCTCAGTAAGGAGTCCCCAATTACGTAGACCTGCCTTTTCCTGGTGACAGTATGATTCTCTGGTCTATCCCCTGCTCCCTCTGGCTGCAAATCCTCTCGATTTCTATTGTCCCTTGCAATCCTCCGCAACCCATCCCATATCCTCCTGGGCTTATATTTGGTGTTGTCTCCATTGACTCTTTGCCTCTTCCTATAGGACTAGCTGCTCTTCTCTCCTTCATTGCCCTCTCACCTTCAGCGACCGCCTGCTGTGCCCCTTCTTCATTTTCCAACTCTGCAAACCTGTTCCTGAGCTCTATTTCTCCTTCACTGGCTCGTCTTTTCCTCTGCTTGGTTCTCTTAGTCACATGCTTCCACCGTCCACTTTCCTCACCCAGCAGTCTCTCCTCAGAATTCGTTGGTCCTGCTTCCATCTGCAAGTCTGAGCTTATCCCTTCAGCCTCCTCATATCTTTGCTCCATCATCTGCTCGGACCCCCTTCTAAACTCTACCAGAGTTTCCACCTGCATCTCCAGTCCTCGGATCTTTTCTTCCATCAGCTCTATCAGTCGGCACTTCATGCAGATGAAACTCTTTTCAGGTACCCCCTCCAGGATCTTGTACATGCCACAGATTCCACATCCAGTCATCCTCATTGTGTCTTTCACTGCTGCCTCTATCGGTCATCACCTTCCCACCTAAAACCTCTTAGTCCAGGAAATGCAAACTAAAACAAACCCCCAACAGGCACCAGAACACCGGCAGAACACCACCCACTCCCTTCACTAGCCTGTCAGGTCTCTGCCTAGGTCTCTGCCTAGGTCTCTAAGTCTCCCCCGCAAACTCCCACTGAAACTCCCCTGTTTACAGCTCTGTTTGCGGGCTTCTGTGCCGCTGCAGCTGAATAAGGTGGTGCTAAATGGGACCCCCTCACAACTGAGTCCTGTGATTTTACACAGCCTGGGTCTGTCGTAGCAGATCTGTTATGAGACCAAGGCTCAAGGTAATGAGAATCACTCCTTTGGAAAGTTTTCACGAGGATCTCATATGTGTTTAGAACCCCTGGAGTCTAAATTTCACATAGTGCTTAATGCTGCCTGTGGTGGCTTTTGGAGTTGCTCTGTAATAGTTCATGATTCTTCTTCGAGTGGTTGTTCATGTCCATTCCAAGCAGGTGTGTGCATGCCACGTGCACGCCTGCTGGAAGATTTTCCCCTAGCAGCGTCCGTAGGGTCGGCCCTGGCGACCCCTGAAGTGGCGCCACTATGGCGCCCTATAAAGGGGCCCGCCGACCCTCCACCCCCTCAGTTCCTTCTTACCACCGGTGACGGCTACCTGGAACTTCTCTTGCGCATAGCAAGTTAGCAGTGTCCTATCCTCGTGTATAGTCTGTGTATATAGTTAGTATATAGTTAGTTTACTTAGGTCATTTGTATATAGTTCTTAGTAGTTGGGGGGTCCCCCCCCCATGTTTTCGTCGCCCGCTGCGGCATGCCCGGGTCCCCCGGGTTTAAACTCTGCAAGGACTGCAGGAAATTCATGCCGAAGAATGACCCGCACTCTGCTTGCTTGAGGTGCCTCGGAGAGGGCCACCAAAGGGACCGGTGCTATATCTGCAGGGGCTTCCGCCCGAGAACTCTCAAAGACAGAGCTCAAAGACTTAGAGTCCTCCTGATGGAGGCTGCCCTGCGGACCCAGAACCGGCCGAGGCGGTGCCCAGCACGTCTTTCTCAGTGCGAAGCGCCCTGGCACCGGCATCAGGACTTAAGGCCCAGCCCAAATCATCTAAAACCCGGCACCGAACGGAGTCGAGTCATAGGAAGTCGGCCTCGGTGCGGCACCACTCACCGTCTCCGGTGCCCGCTAAGAAGAGGAAGCCGGTGAGGGAACAGTCACCCCACCAGGACCCCCAGAGGCCAACGCCGTCCGCGGGTGCAAGCGGACAGGCTGGGCTACAGCCCTCGTCTGCTCTGTCGACTCCCGCACCACAGAGAGGGCGGTCAGGTCCGGACCGGCCTAGATCCCTGGACCTTAGCAGAGACTTGCGCCTCCCCTCGACACCGGAGGCATTCGAGGCGGCCTCAGACTTGATGGGACTCCCGGCGCCGGCCTCCTCGCACCGTAGTAGGGAGTTGCCTACTATGGCCCATCTCCCAGTACAATTGAGGAGCAAGCCAGCCATGCTGTCGCCTCCCTCCCCGCCCCGCGCTGCTAGGGCGGCACCGGACCAGATAGGAGGCTCCCCGCCACCTCAGCATCGCTCTCCAATGGCACAGGGTGCTACTTCCCCCAGGTCCTCTTACTCAGAGACTTCAGACTCAGAGGCAGACTCCTACCGCTCCAGCCGGTCGTGGAGCAGATCGGTTTCGGGGGTGAGCCACCAGCATTACCCACAGTGGCAGCAGCAATGGCATCCACCCTCAAAGTGGCCGTTTTGGACCCCCTGGGCCTACCACCAGTCGGTAGGCCAGGCGTTTGGTCCTCGATCAAGGTCAGCCTTGGCCTTGGGGGGGGAGGGATAGCTCAGTGGTTTGAGCATTGGCCTGCTAAACCCAGGGTTGTGAGTTCAATCCTTGAGGAGGCCATTTGGGGATTGGTCCTGCTTTGAGCAGGGGGTTGGACTAGATGATCTCCTGAGGTCCCTTCCAACCCTAATAATCTATGATTCTATGATTCCTCGGCGTCAGTGGCCCCGGCGCAGTTGCCTCCTCCACCGGCACCGTCGCTGGGCAGGGGTGTGCCATATCCAAGTTCAGCATCCCCCTAGCCAGGCAGCGGCACCGGCAGCGACTACAGTTCGGGCTCAACAGGCACCGCCCAATACGCCAAGCCGCTCACTGGCGACCCCGGTACCGGTCGCGGTGCCGCATTTAGAATCGGAACCGGCCCTGCAACCACAGTACCGTGTGCCGCAGGACCTCAAAGGGCTACATGCACCTGAGGAAGGGCCGATCCAAGTAATTTTCTCGTCTTCCTCCCCAGACAAAGCGGTCTCGGGCACGGCTGCGGCACCGGCGCTGGAGGACACTCGGGTCCTCCAACAACTGCTCCGGAGAGCAGCTCAGAGCCTCGCAATCCAGGCTGAGGAAATCGAGGTGGACGCGGATCTAGTAGTAGACATCCTGGCTCCCTCAGGGCCATCCAGGGTGGCTCTTCCATTGATCAAGACCATAGCGGATACGTCCCGCACTTTATGGCAAACGCCAGCCTCACTGGCCCCTACTGCCAAGAGAATGGAACGGCGTTATTTTGTCCCCTCAAAGGGGCACGAACACTTGTACACTCCCCCCCCTCCCCCCCGGACTTCCTGGTGGTGGACGCAGCCAACCAACGGGACCGTCAAGGGTTTCAGTGGTCAACACCAAAGAACAGGGACGCCAAAAGACTCGACCTCTTTGGTAGAAAGGTATACTCTACAGCAGGCCTACAACTCCGTATTGCCAACCAACAGGCGATTGTAAGCCGATATGGTCATAACACATGTTCAGCCATGTCGAAGTTTACGGAGCTCCTTCCCCAGGACTCGAGGTCAGAGTTTTCGGCCCTGGTGGAGGAGGGGAAACTGATCTCCCAAGCCTCTCTCCAGGCTGCCCTAGATGCGGCGGACTCAGCCTCACGCACCCTGGCCACGGGCCTGGTCATGAGGCAGGGAGCCTGACTCCAGGTCTCAGGCCTTCCCTATGAGGTCCAGCAGACCATTCAGGACCTCCCCTTCGAGGGGCAGATGCTATTTTCAGAAAAAACGGACAAGCGTCTCCATAGCCTAAAGGACTCGAGGGCCACGCTTCGCTCGCTGGGCTTGCATACCCCTGCGACCCAGCGCATGCAGTTTAGGCCGCAGGCGGCCCCATGCCCCTACCAGCCTCAGACTCGCCAGGAGCTAGGACGCACGTGGGGCAGAAATGGCAGGAGGCGTCACCAACGCCACCCCTCCGGCCAGGCGTCCGGTCAATCGAGACCGTCATTGGGGCCTAGGCCCCCTGTTTGATGGTACGGTCGAGGGCGACCTACCTATCGAGACTCTGGATCCTTCTACCCCTACCTTTGGGTCATGTCTGTCCCCCTTCTACCGTGCCTGGTCCCGAATCACATCGGACAGCTGGGTGCTCCGCATGGTAGAGAGGGGATATTCTATCCAGTTTTCCTCCCTCCCGTCCCACCAGCCCCCCTCCCCATCCCTCTTCAGGAACCCATCTCACGAGCAACTTCTAATTCAAGAAGTGAAGCCCCTCATGGAGGCAGGGGCGGTGGAGGAAGTCCCTCGGGAGCTCAGGGGCAAAGGCTTCTACTCCCGGTATTTCCTAATACCGAAGGCGAAAGGGGGCCTGAGACCCATCCTGGACTTGCGGCGACAGAACAAGTTTGTACGAAAGCTCAAGTTCCGCATGGTCTCCCTGTCCTCGATCATTCCCTCCCTGGATCCAGGAGATTGGTACGCCGCCCTCCACTTAAAGGACGCTTATTTCCACATCGCCATAATTCCCCAACACCGTCGGTACCTCAGGTTCGTCGTGGCCGACGCCCATCTGCAGTTCACGGTGCTCCTGTTCGGCCTGTCAGCTGCCCCAAGGGTCTTCACGAAGTGCATGGCAGTTGTGGCTGCCTTCCTGTGCAGGTGGGGCATCCAGGTATTCCCCTACCTGGATGATTGGCTCATAAAGGGCCACACCAAGGAGCAGGTGGAGGATCAGTTGTTGTTCATCAGGCGGACCTTTCTCAATCTCGGCCTCCTCTTGAACGAAGCAAAGTCCACCCTGTCTCCTACGCAACGAATAGAGTTCATAGGGGCGGTTCTGGACTCCACCCACGACAGAGCGTACCTTCTGGAATCCAGGTTCCACGCGATTTCCGAGCTCATCTTCGGACTGCAACGCGCCCCGATTACCACAGTGCGGGGCTGCCTCCGGCTGTTGGGTCACATGGCGGCATGCACCTATGTGGTAAACCATGCCAGACTCCGGCTTCGCCCGCTACAGTCCTGGTTAGCAACAGTATACCGCCTGGCCAGGGACCCCTTGGACTCAGTGGTGTCCAGTCCCCACTTGGTGCTGAGCTCGCTACGGTGATGGCTCGACCCGCAGAAAGTGGGCTTGTGGTCACCGGAGGACCTCGAGTTGCATATCAATGTCAGGAAGCTGAGAGCAGTTCGCCTGGCTTGTTTGACCTTCCGGTCCCACCTGGCTGGCAGATGTGTTTCAGTCCTCTCGGACAACACATCGGCAGTCTTTTATATCAACAAACAGGGGGGTGCACGCTCCTCTCCCCTGTTCAGGGAAGCCCTCATGTTGTGGGATTTCTACGTCCAGAATGCTACCCACCTGACAGCGTTCTACCTTCCGGGGGAGCAGAACAGCCTGGCGGACACCCTCAGCTGCTCGTTCCGGGGTCATGAGTGGTCCCTCCGACGGGACGCGGTACGCTCAATCTTCCAGCTCTGGGGCTTTCCCCAATTAGACCTGTTCGCCTCGAGGGAAAACAGGAAGTGCCCACGGTTCTGCTCCCTCCTGGGCCGCAGTCCGGGGTCTCTGTCGGACGCCTTCCTCCAGTCTTGGGGGGTCGGTCTGCTCTACGCCTTTCCTCCGATCCTCCTGATACACAGGGTGATTTTGAAGATCCGCAGGGACCATGCATGGGTAATCCTGATAGCTCCGGCGTGGCCGCGCCAACATTGGTACATGTCACTCCTGCACATGTCCGTTCAGGCACCCCTGACGCTGCCCCTGCTTCCGGACCTGATCACGCAGGACCGGGGCTCCCTCCGCCACCCGAACCTGGAATCTCTCCACCTCACAGCCTGGATGCTCCATGGCTGAACCCGGTGGAGATGCAGTGCTCCCAGCAGGTCAGACAAGTGCTGCTTGGTAGTAGGAAACCATCAACCAGGGCCACCTACCTGGCCAAATGGAAGCGCTTCTCCATATGGTCAGGTCAGCGAGGTCACAATCCACTGGGGATCCCAATCCCTATTATCCTAGACTATTTGCTCCACCTCAGACAGCTGGGCCTCTCCCACTCCTCGATTCGTGTTCACTTGGCGGCCATCTCAGCTTTCCATCTGGGAGAGGGGGGTACCTTGGTGTTTGCGAACCCGCTGGTCGGGCGTTTCCTCAAGGGTATGGACAGGCTATTTCCGCATGTTCGTCAGCCAGCTCTTGCCTGGGACCTGAATCTGGTCCTCTCCGCCCTCTCGGGACCTCCCTTTGAGCCCCTGGCTTTGTGCTTCCTGTTGTACTTGTCGTATAAGACCGCCTTCCTGGTGGTGATCACCTCGGCCAGGAAGATGTCGGAGCTCAGGGCATTAACATCCGAGCCCTCGTACACTGTCTTTTATAAGGACAAGGTCCAACTTAGACCTCACCCGGCCTTCCTCCCCAAGGTCGTCTAACAGTTCCACATGGGACAAGATATCTTTCTCCCAGTGTTTTATCCGAAACCACACTCTTCCAGTGAGGAGCGGAGGTTACATTCCCTGGATGTCCGCAGGGCCTTAGCCTTTTACATTGAGCGTACCAAGCCGTTCAGATGCTCGACTCAGCTCTTCATCACGGTGGCTGATAAGATGAAAGGGCTCCCGATCTCCTCTCATGGATCGCGACCTGCATCCGGGAATGCTACCACATAGCTAAGACCTCTGTCCCTCCGGTCACGGCCCACTCCACTAGGGCGCAGGCCTCCTCTGCGGCATTCCTGGCTCAGATCCCGACTCAGGAGATTTGTAGAGTGGCCACATGGTCCTCCATCCACACGTTCTCGTCGCACTATGCCATCACGCACCAGGCTAGGGATGATGCAGCCTTCGGTCGTGCAGTACTCCAGTCAGCAGTGAACTCCGACCCCACCACCTAGGTTCAGGCTTGTGAGTCACCTGCTTGGAATGGACATGAACAACCACTCGAAGAAGAAAAAACGGTTACCCATCTTTTAGTAACTGTTGTTCTTCGAGATGTGTTGTTCATGTCCATTCCAATACCCACCCTCCTGCCCCTCTGTCGGAGTGCTGGCAAGAGGGAACTGAGGGGGTGGAGGATCGGCGGGCCCCTTTATAGGGCGCCGTAGTGGCGCCACTCCAGGGGGCGCCAGGGCCAACCCTACGGACGCTGCTAGGGGAAAATCTTCCGGCTGGCGTGCACGCAGCGCGCACACACCTGCTTGGAATGGACATGAACAACACATCTCGAAGAACAACAGTTACTAAAAGGTGGGTAACCGTTTTATACTGTATGTTGTCTGTGATGACTATACTGATTTAGCTCCATAGAAATATAGGCAGGAAGGAAGAGAATGGCTCAAGGTAGACACCTCTCAGAAAATATTTGAGTTGTTAAGGGACAATGCCAGAACTACTTGATCTTATCTCCCACGCCAGCCAACCAACAAAAGTGGTTTTGACCAGAAAGGCAGAGCCCAGGAACAGATGAACAAAAGAACTCTGGGAGAATTAGAAAGGACCCTCTCCCTCCAGAGGCAACCATTGTTTGAGGAAACCAGACTGAGTCCCAGAACCCTGCTATGGGAGTCAGAAGTAGTTAGACATGCCTAGGTTACCATCAGAATATGGTAGGCTATAAGATAAGATAAATAATCATAATACATGCATGTTTATTATTTATTACTGTAGTACCCAGGTGCATCAGTCATGGACCAGGGGCCCTGTTGTGCTAGGCTGTTTTAAAATCATTATCTCTAATGCTTTGAGCCTAATCTAAACAAAATACTTTGGTTTTAAGGTTGCTGTTTTGTCACTATTCACCACTGATCACAAACTCTCAAAGGGCAGAACTGCAGGCAGGGGCTGCTCCAGGCCCCAGCACGCCAAGCGCGTGCTTGGGGCGGCAAGCCGCGGGGGGCACTCTGCCGGCGCCGCGAGGGCGGCAGGCAGGCTGCCTTTGGCAGTTTGCCTGCGGAAGGTCCGCTGGTCCCGCGGCTTCCACAGACAAACAGCCAGAGGCAGCCTGCCTGCTGTGCTTGGGGCAGCAAAATCCCTAGAGCCGCCCCTGACTGCAGGTGCCCAGACCTACTCAGACGTGTCAGATAAGTACAAGCAATATACAGGGTGCTGTAGCCCAGGACCTGGTCTAAGACTGGGAGAACTGCAGAATTCTACCCCCAGAGAGGTAAAGGCACAAGGCCTGACACCCAAGGGAGTGCACTCAGAGGCTAGAAAGGGGACACAGGTGCAGCCACGCCT
Organism: Mauremys mutica; assembly: GCF_020497125.1. Classification (NCBI taxonomy): domain Eukaryota; kingdom Metazoa; phylum Chordata; order Testudines; family Geoemydidae; genus Mauremys; species Mauremys mutica. The sequence goes on from NC_059080.1 coordinate 43,355,674, forward strand.
GTAGCTGTGACACTGCAAAGCATGAACACTTTGAATACATTTAATTAAATATAGAAGATGATCTAAATGCTTGTTCACACGTCTTTCGCTACTGGAGACCTGTTGAACAGATTCTTCTTGGACAACTGTTTTAAAAGTCCACATAGGATAAAATTCAATAAAGACAAGTGCTAAGGAGAAAGGAAATCCAAATGCATAAATACAAACTGGGGAATAACTGGCTAGGCAGCAGTGCTACAGAAGAGGAGCTGGGAGTTATAGCAGATCACAAATTGAATGCGTGTCAGCAGCGAGATGCTGTTTTGAAAAAGACAAATGTCACTCTGGAGTTAATTAACAGTAGTGTCGTAGATAAGAAAGGGGAGGTAAGCGTCCCACTCTACTAGGCACTGGTGAGACCTCAGCTGGTGTCCAGTTTTGGGCACCACACTTTAAGGTGTGAACAAATTGAAAAGAGTCTGGAAGAGAGCAACAAAAATGATCAGAGGTTTAGAAAACCTGACCTAGGAGGTAAGGTTGAAAAAACTGGGCATGTTTAGTCTGGAGAAAAGAAGACTGAGGGGGGACTTAACAGTCTTCAAATATTATTCAGGGCTGTCATAAAGAGGACGGGGACTGATTTTTCTCCATGTCCACTGAATGCAGGACAAGAAGTAATGGGCTTAGTCTGCAGCAAGGAAGATTTAGGTTAGATATTAAGAAAATCTTTCTAACTATAAAGGGCAGTTAAGCCATGGAACAGGCTTCCAAGGGCAGTTGTAAAATGATGAGATGACCTCTCAAGGACCCTTCCAGACCTACATTTCTATGGTTTCAGCAGCAATCAAGGAGAGGGAAAGGCACATGCAGATACACTGCATCTACGCCAGAAGCAGACATGCTGACTAACCAGAGGCAGTGGAACTCGGAGACAGACAGTGCTAGTGCCCCTGCAATGGAAATATGGTGAGGGCTCTGCCATGTAAATTCATGCATGCCAGGCAAGAATGGGACGCAGAAGGGCTGGAGGGACTGCCACAGAGCCCAGGAGCAGGTTGGGAAGCAGTAAATGGGAGCTGGAGCAAGCCTGGGAGCAAGTGGGAATTGCTGAGGCCCTCCTTCCCAGCCTGGAGTTATCTGCCCCCCCACAACCTTCCCTTCTATCCCTTCACCCACTCACCCCCCATTCACAGTAAGTCTTCACCTCCTGTAACTAATTATGGAGATGCTCTAGCTGCTCCATAGTTGAGGCTGCATCAAGATTTGCAGTTAAAATAGGGCTAAAATCCCTCTATTTCACATTTTCCTTCATACATTCCAAGGCCAGAAAGGACCTTTGTAATCCTCTTGTCTGACCCCCTGTATAACACAGGCCAGAGAACTGCCCCACAATAATTTCTTAGAGCAGAGCTTTTTATGAAAACTTCCTTTAAAAATTGTCAGCAATGGAACGATTGAATTTAGTCCCCAAGTTTAACCAAGTCGCTCTTCAGGGGACAATTGCATTTCCATATTTTGTTGCTCAATGATTTATTCCCATTCGTAGAGGGAATGTTTAAAATGCCTCGCCTGCATCTCATGTTTTCTCAATCCCCTATAAATAGAGAATCACAGTGGGTGAAATCCTCCCCCGTCCAGAGGGACAGTATCATACTAAGGTCTATGCTCCACTTAAGCCTTATGTGAGGGCTTAATGGAGATTAACAAGGAGAAGTTTAAGGGTTGACTTGATTACAATCTTTAAGTACCTACATAGGGAACAAATATTTAATAATGGGCTCTTCAGTCTAACAGAGAAAGGACTAACATGATCCAATGGCTGGAAGTTGAAGCTAGACAAATTCAGATGGGAAATAAGGCGTACATTTTTAACAGTGAGAGTAATTAACCATTGGAACAACTGACCAAGGATCATGGTGGATTCTCCATCACTGAGAACTGTTAAATCCAGATTGGATGTTTTTCTAAAAGATCTGCTCAAGGAATTCTTTTAGGGCAGTTCTTTGGCATGTGTTATAAAGGAGGTCAGATTAGATGATCACAATGGTCCCTTCTGGCCTTGGAATCTATGAATCTGTGAATGAGGCCTTGTGCTGACTCTGCACAATGGAGAGTTTAGCAGAGAAACTCTACACAAGCTCCAGATTTTGCATGCAGATGCGTCCTCATGGCAGCTCAAACACAGCGCAGGTACACTTAACCACATAGACCCTTCATCATTATCATCTACAGAGTTCTCCAAAGCCTAAATCCAACAGCTGCTCATGTTCACCAGTATTGCCAGGCCTCCTTCCTTGAGTCCTCAGATGCACTCTGCACAAACACCACTGCCAACTCTGGATGTCATTGAGTAGGGGGAGGCTATGGAGTATGTGGAGTATTAGGTAGCTATGTTCCAGTCATATACCCCGTAAGTAATATGTTTCACCAGGGAAATACAAAGCTGCAACTATCAGGCCAAATCTTTCAGATCCGTGTCAGCATCTGTGTTCTCTGTAAGCTGTGTGGTTGGGCAGCCACCCAGAAGAGATTCAAGTGCCGCACAGCTGATTAGCAGAGCCACGCACATCCAGCACTGTGTGTTCAGTCACCTTCCTCCTGCAGCTGCTCCTGGGACCCTCCTGCTGGCTGTGCAGAGAGAGAGAGAGAGTGTGTCTGTGTGTGTGTGTGTGTGTGTGTGTGTGTGTGTGTGTGTGTGTGTGGTGGGGTGCTGATGTCAGGGTGTCCCCCTCCCCTGTACTCCATCTCCTCAGAGCAGAGCAGAGGGGAGAGCCTGGCTCAGGACTCAGAGCTGCTGAGGTCTGAAGACTCCAGCTTCTGGGCAGTGAGTGAGTGCCTTTCTTAAAGAGACGGCGCACAGTCTGAGACTTCCCCAGCAGCCAGCTCACACTCTCTGTCTCTCTCTCTGTCTCTCTCAGACACACACACACACACACACACACTGTCTCATTCACACTCACCTACCAACACATACTTGTATTATTGTTGTTACTTCTTGGTACTTCCTACAATGCACATATATTCTCTGTAATTTTATTCTTTCAAAGTGTGTTCTTTTAGTGTTTTGATGGTCTATGCATTTCATAATTTTTATTTCTCTTAAACTTAAATTTAATTCGTTGAGTAGTGAGTCCTAAAATGCCTAACCTGTCCTGATTGGAGTAATTATCCCTATAATAACTTTAAAAATATATATATTATATAGATATATAGGTTTTTTGTTTCTACTGGTGGCGCACATCCCCATGTACCTTGGTGCACATAACAAAATTTATTCTGCACATGGATGGAAAAAATTAGAGGGAACATTGGTCAGCATGGACTTTCCATGATCAAAGAACTTAGGTCACCGGACCATCCTTGAAAATACTTCAGCTAAACATTGAAGGCATGTGAGCTGCTAGACACTTTATTCTCCCAATCTTATCCTCTAAATAGAACACAGATGTAATCTACCTTCAGGAGATACATATCGACTCCCTTTCTGCCAGCTGCCTCAACTTCAAAGGTTATGACCTTATGAGTTTCTCTCAGTAGAACAAGTATGGCCATGCGACCTATGTTAGAACAGATCTTGTAACCCAGAACCACTCCCATCTAACTCAGACCTTTGTGATATTGTGAGAGTCAGTCATTTCAAAGCGATGACTGTGTACAAGCCCCCGATCCAACCCTGGCCTACCCCAAATATTCTTCTTAAGCTCCTATATCCTGCCATCTATACTGGAGATTTTAATACCTCTCACATCACCTGAGGATTCAAAGTCAAATCAAAGTGAGGTTAATCTTTTGGACTGGGTCTTGCTCCATCACCCAAAACAACAGGTTACTTTTCATTCTACCAGACAGAAACACCACTACTCCGCTAACCTCACCTCGGCCACCAGCACAGGCAATCATCCATTACAAACTATACATGGTGTATTGAAAAACTTTGCATGTAGTCAACATTGTCCAATCCTTACCAAAGTTGGAGTGGCTGTACCTATTGTGCGCACCAATAAAAATCGTCACTGGAACAATAGGAAAGCAAACTGGCCCAGCTTTACACAATTCACCGACCTCTTCATCACTTGTATCCCACACAACATCTCTATTGAAGAAGTTTACATGCATCTCACAAGAGCCATTTACAAAGTTGCCAACAAGTCAACCCCAACAGGTTTTTCTAAGACTTCAATTTCCAGTCTAGATGAGGAGTGTACCGAACTCCTCAAGCACTATGGAGAGAGTAGTGATCTAGAGCAACTTCTAGAAGAGCAAGATGGGAGCAGGCTACCGCAGAACTAAACATGCCATGATCCAGTCAGAAAACTAGGTGCTCCTCAGAAGCCTCCAGCACAGCACCATTACCTAGTCTCTGCAAACAGCGCTGCTACACACCTGATAATGCCACAAAGGCGGATAAGGAGAAAAAGTCTGACGGATAGGTGAAGAAGAGATGGCGGCAATACAAACAGTGCATACCTGAAACCAAAGAAGACTTCCAGCCTTTCACCACCGGGATCAAAACCTTGAAAACAGGTAAAGCCTATGGGCTTGATAACATCTTCCTGAATTCCTGAAGAACCTGGGAAAAACTAGCAGACAATGGCTAGCCATCTTTCTATTTAGAGTCTCTAGAATAAAATACCTAAGATGTGGCAAAGCAAAATAGCTTTGCCAAAATCTGAGAAAGACCACCAACATGCAACAAGTTTCTGCCCCATCTCTTTGCTAAGCTGTGTGTACAAATTACTTGAAAACCTTATTCTTCATAGAATTACTCCCACTCTTGGTGATATCCTGAGTGTGGATCAGGCAGGTTTCAGACCAAGAAGCAGTACCTGACAAAATGCTGGCACTCACCACCAACATCGAGAATGGCTTCCAGGTCAGGCAGAAGACAGGCGCAGATTTCCAAGATCTTACTGCTGCATATGACACAATCAGGCATACACTGTACAAACAGTCATTGGCCTTACCAATATGGGTTGTCATGGCTGTGGAACTGCTGCAGTTTCCAAGTTTCACTCGGGCAAAAACAAACCCCCAGCTCTGGGTGCCCCCAACACAATAGTCTACCTGAGGTCTCAGTTCTAGCAACAACACTTTTCAACCTGTGTACAACACCACTGCCAGACATTTTATCTACTCAGATCAATCTGTAAACTCAGGGGTCATACCCTTTGACTGGAGAATTGCTAATATAGTTCCTATTTGTAAGAAAAGAGGGAAAAGTGATCCAGGAAACTACAGGCCTGTTAATTTGACCTGACATATATGCAAGGTCTTGGAACAAATTTTGAAAGACAAAGTAGTTAAGGACATAGAGGTGAATGGTAATTGGGATAAAATACAACTTTGTTTTACAAAAGGTAGAGCATGCCAGACCCACCTGATCTCCATCTTTGAGAAGCTAACTGATTTTTTTAGACAAAGGAAATGTAGCAAATCTAATCTACCTGGCTTTCAGTAAGGCATTTGATACATTCCCACATGAGAAATTATTCATTACATTGGAGAAGATGGGGATTAATAGGAGAATTGAAAGGTGGATAAGGAACTGGAACTCCAGCAGTTCTGAAACTATAACAGGTCATATTGAAAGGTGAACCGTCAGGCTGTAGGGAGGTTTCTAATGGAGTTACCTCAGGATCGGTCTTTGGACCTATCTTGTTTAACATTTTTATTAGTGACCTTGGCACAAAAAGACTGAGTATGCTAATAAAATTGGTGGATGACAAAAAGTTGGGAGGTATTGCCAATGTGGAGGAGAACCAGAATATCATACAAGAAGATCTGGAGGACCTTGAAAACTGGAATAATAGAAATGGGATGGAATTTAATAGTGTAAAGTGCAAGGTCATACACTTAGGGACTAACAACAAAAAATGTTGCTATAAACTGGGGTCGTATCAGTTGGAAGTGACAGAGGAGGAGAAAGACATGGTGTATTAGTTGATCACACAATGACTATGAGCCACCAATGTGATGCGGCCATGAAAAAGGCTAATGCAGTCCTAGGATGCATCAGGCAAGGTATTTCCATTAGAGATAGGGAAGTGCTTGTAGCATTATATGAGGTACTGATGAGACCTCACCTGAAATACTGTGTGCAGTTCTGGTCTCCCATGTTAAAGACAGATTAATTCAAAGTAGATCAGGTGCAGAGAAGTGCTACTAGGATGATCTGAGGAATGGAAAACCTACCATATAAGAGTTTGGCTTGTTTAGCCTAACCAAAAGAAGGCTGAGGGGAGATATGATTATCCCTTTGATGTATTTATAGAGAGCAAATAACTTCTCTCCCTGGCTGGTATTTAAGTTAAGCGCCAATGTTGACACAAAAACAAATGGATATAAACTGTACATCAATAAATTTAGGCTTTAAATTAGATGAAATTTTGTAACTATCAAAGCAGTGAAGTTCTGGAACAGCCTTCCAAGGGGAGTAGTGGGGGCACAAAACCAATTGGCTTCAAGACTGAGCTTGATGAGTTTATGGAGGGGATGGTAGAATTTGACTGCCTACAATGGCACATAGCCCATCTGTGACTGCTAGCAGCAAATATCTCCAAATGCTAGTGATGGGACACTTTACGGGGAAGGCTCTGAGTTACTAGAGAATTCTTTCCCAGGTGTCTGGCTTGGGGGTCTTGCCCACATGCTCAGGGTCTAAATGATTGCCATATCTGGGTTCAGGAAGGAATTTTCTCCTGGGTCAGATTGGCAGAGACCCTAGGGGGGTTTCGCCTTCCTTTGCAGCATGGGGCACAGATCACTTGCATGATTAAATTAGTGTAAATTGTGGATTCTCTGTAACTTGAAGGCTTTAAATCAAGTTGTGAGGACTTCAGTAACTCAGACAGAGGTTGGGGTCTATTACAGGAGTGGGTGGGTGAGGTTCTCTGGCCTGCGATATGCAGAGGAGATAAGACTAGATGATCATGATGGTCCCTTCTGGCCTTAAAGTCTATGAGTCTATAACATCTGTCTGGCACCTAGAAGCCCTGAATGCCAAGATGAACGATGTGTCCCACCGTTGTAAATGATGGAGACTTAAACGTTTCCAGCTGCTTCCATCTATACCACATAAAGTCCTACAAATAGCTTAACAGTTTCCTGAATGGACACATTATGGACCATGACCAATAGCCCGTGTTTCTAGATGTTCACGGGACCATACCTTGACTTTCAAGGAACCCCTTACCAAGACCTTGCTGAAAATAATGACAAGAAACGAACTGATCAGCAGATTAGCTGGTTCTACATAGAGAGCCAATGTGCAAACCCTAAAACTCTAGGCTTGCCTTGTGCTACTCTGGGGCAGCGAATGGCTCCCTGGTGTGGCTGGCTCTTTTCACACAGGACTAGTAGACACTCAGCTGAATGAAACAGGTATCATGAGACCAACCAGCCCTGAGTGGCTGCCGATCTTGTCCAACATCGTCCCTCCTGGCATCAGGTGACACATTGCCTTGCAGAATCTGCTCCTTAAGGAACAAGACATGCCACATCTATCCCTGTTTAAAGGGGTGTTTAATCCACCATGCCATGCAAGGCGCCCTATTTGGACAATTTCACTAAGGAACCCAGGGTTATCATCTCCAGGTGGCATACGAGGGGACAAGAACTAGCTTCCAAAGTAGCCAGTGCCTATCTCGTGAGAGATCCAGCAGACCAGCCCTCTGTTTTTGGCCTTTCACGCCATCTTTGGATAAAGGACAATCGCTCCAGAAGTGAAAGCTTATTCTCAAATCAATTTGTTAGTCTCTAAGGTGCCACAAGCACTCCTGTTCTTTTTCCAGAAGTGGAGTGATCAGATGTGCTGCTAATGACTGTACGTGGGGTCTTTGTAACTCCCCCATTTGCTGCTGTGACCAGTGGCCTCTCAGCAAGGGCAGCCTGGCTCCTTCATGGACTCGCACAACATCCTTCCCTCAGCTATGGAATGATCACAAGACTGAGAAGATCCAGACAAGCATATGAATCTGTGTAGAGGCAATCACAGTACAGATGGAAGTAGGTGAGAGAAGGGATATGCTGTGGAGAAAGTCATGTCGAGGCAGAGGAAGAGGGCTGGAGAAGAGCTTCCCAAGTTTCTCAGAGCACAGATAATCCTCAGCCTCACTTCTCAAGTCAGCTGGGGCCCCCTGAGTGGGCAGGGCTGTCCAGTGGGGCCTGGTGGAAGAGAGCTGCACTAACATGTGGGCTTGAAAATAAACTAGCAATAATCTATGTAATCTATTTACAGATAGGAAATGCCCAGCTTCAATGGTCTACAAAGCCTGCAGCAGACCTTGTCTGGACAGTGCACTATATGACAAAAACAATCCACAGGGTTTTTTTAAAGATGTTTTTACCATTCCATAACTCACTGCAAGTCTTAATGTTTTCCATCCAGAGCTAGGGCTAGCTACATTCATTCACCTCCTTTAAATTGGTGTTGAATATTTTAAAGGCTTCACAGGGTCAGACCTTCGTCTGCTGTCAGGCAGCATCATTCCATGTAGTGATCCTCTCAGCTGTGGATCTGGCTGGCAGCCTCTATCATGAAGAAGGCTAGGATCTTCAAAGGAGCCTAAGAAATTAGGTACTCAAATCTCATTGAAATTATGTGGGGTTTAGGCCTAACCCCCACTGGTGCCTCTGATGATCCCATCTGAAGTTCCTCCCCTCTCACTACAGCCAGGTAGTTCCCATTGCCATGGGAGGGAGGGGTGTCCCCGCAATTCAGGCACATACTGCTGTTCCCATTACCATGATGCATGGTACAGTAGAAACATACTAGCCTTCTGTGAGGATTTGGGGCCTTTGTACAGTTTATGAATTTTGATTGCTATTATGAAATATCATGAAATGACTGTGTGGTGGAAAGCCTGTATGTGTGTAGATTCATCACTGCTGACAGGACACGCAGCGGGTACATTCCTGAGTGAGGACAATGGGAAAGTATGTATATTTAAACAATTGTGCTTTGCCCATAATAGCTCTACCAGGTGGGTTTGCTCAGCAGGGGGAAGATCCCCGCCCCCTGCAGACAGAGGAGGAATTAAGGCGGGAGCAATGGAATGACATGACGTCAGAAGGAAGAAAGCCAGGTGATCCTGTGGGATTTCACTAAGGAGTCACACAGTGTAGCTGAGGAACAGCCCTGGAGGAACTGGAAGCTGGGGAAGGAGACTCCATGAGGGAAACACCATCCAGAATGGGAAACCCAGCCTGTGACCTGGCAAACCCGGTGGCAGCTCTTGCCAAGTCTCTGTGCGTCAGCTGAGCACTGACAAATTCATAGGTGGAAACCAGCCTAGCTCACCTGTTTTTTAGTATTGTTCAAGCTAGGTGCTGAGCTTGTAAGAATGTGTTTAGTCTCCATAAAAGTTTTGCTTTATAATTGGAAAAATGCACTATCAAGACTAAATAGGCCATTGTGGAGCATCACAAACACAAAGGCTGGTTTAATGGCCCTCTTACATCCCTGAAGGTGCTAGGCATGAGAAAGCACATCCCACCAGCTTGAGTTCTGGAAGGGGGAAATAAAGCTAGCCAACATGAAGATTTTTCATCTCTTTGCTGTTTGGACTCTTACACGGGCTGGAGCTGAGAAACAAAAAACAGCAATCTCCAGGGTTAGCCCTAAAGGCCATTCAGTGCTGACAGATTGCTACATCTCTGTCATTTTTTGGAACCATAAACTGAACTCATTTGTGTATACATCTTGCCTGCTTTAACCTGTAAATAACTCCTTTCTATTTCCTAGTTAATAAATCCTCAATTTGTTTGCTCTAGGACTGGCTATCAGTATTGTCTTTGGTGTGAGATCTAAGATACAAATTGATCAGGGGGAACTGACTGCTCTCTTGGAACAACCTGAGTATTTTGTGATCCTTGGTGTCAGTGATCGCTAAGTCCAGCTTGCCTGGGTGGCAATTAAACTGGAGAGCCCACGAAAGCTTATGCTCAAATAAATGTGTTAGTCTCTAAGGCAGTGGTCCCCAACCTTTTTCGTCTGGTGGGTGCCAGACGATGAGCCATGGAGGACCGTGGTGGCGGACAAGCATCCGCCGAAATGCCGCCGACAAGCGGCGTCATCCAGAGGTGTCGCCGCCGAATACTGTTTGTCAGCAGCAAGCAGTGTCATCCAGAGGCGTCACAGCTCCCCAGCTGCCCAGTGTCTCCTGCAAGTTCAGCAGTGACCCAGACAGCTTACACCTCAGCATGGAGTCTGGGGGGAGGCTGTGTTTGCGTACGGGGGATTTTGAAAGGTTAGCACTGGACACAGGGGGATTAGGCAGTAGGTTCCAGTTGTCAGAAGTGAGTGTTAGCCACTGGGTCTGCACCCTAACAGTGTATCTAGGGACCCCAAGAACACCTGGGCTTCCAGGGTGCAGAAGTTTGGATTCCCCTGGCTGCAGTGCAGTGGGGCACCCAATCAGATCAGCTACACCTTCACTGACTACAATGACCAGGTCTCATCCTCCAACTGGGACCTGTCTGAAGGTTCTGGCTGCTCTGGAGGAGGCATTGTCCACAATAATGTCTCCATTTAGCAGAGTGATTCAGAGTTTTGGCTTAGGTTTTACCTTTTGCTTCACAGGGAGTTAGTTTTTAAATGGGTTCATTCTTTAACCCAGGTATTCCCTTAGAGGGCTACTGAGTATTTCCCCATTTGTTTCAGTTCAACCCTCCAGAAAATCTTGTTACGACAGGTCTGCACCCCTTTCAAAGGAAGATATTTGACTGGCGAGCCTCATTGTAGGGTTAAGTATCGGCTGCCCTGAGACACGCAGAAGAGTTTGGAGCCATTGCTCTGAAATCCTTGGTTTTGGTTTGGGCTGTGTCACTCACACCTCTAGATCCATGTCAAGGAGCATTACATTCAAATCCAGAAGGCTGCCTGCCCAAGCCAGGGACCAGGGCAATCCGGAAACAAAGGCAGTGAAGGAATTTGTAATTAAATTGCCATTAGATAGGTAACAGATTGTCTGGCAGCTGACAGTGAGTGAAAATGCTCCATTCTGTCATGTTTTATCAGCATGAAAACCATTTGCAAGTGCTATAATTACATTCCTAATTGTCAATGTGATTAGGGCCCTACTGCTGTTCATTAAATGGGTGTCACCCTCAGCCAGCAATCTGTAGGGGAGAATATTTAATTAATTGACTCATGCATGGGGGAGGGGAGGAAATGGCCAAAACAAGGAGTTAAATTGTTTGAGAGTCAGGATTTCAGCCTTGGATTGTATTGACTTCAAGAGGAGCTGCTGAGCAAACAATGCTTTGGAAAAATCCAGTTACTGATTTAGGTTCCTAATTTTAGGCACCCCGTTTTGAAAGTGTTGGCCATAGTCTAACATGGGAGATAGCTTGTCTGATTAAAGCTGGTGCAACTGATGTGGGTGTCTCCCCCTCAAAGGTGGGCCCGGAGCAACAACCAGCAGAACCAGAGCTGAACTCTGCCAGACTGTGGGATGCTCAGATACGTGGTTCCAGCCCATATCTGGGTAGTTTTGTTCTCAGAGAACTGAAGAGTGTTTTATCTGCCGCTACCTGAATTCAGGGCTTTCCATTTCTGTTGCAGAAAGCTTACACACATTTCACTTTGGGTTTTTGTTAGTATTCCATGCTCCACATTAGCTCTCAGTGTGCTGCCCACAGGTTGCCAGGCAGAGCAGAAGAGGCTCCAGCCATAGCAGAAGGGGCCTTTATCCCTTACTCAGCCAGGGAAGAGCCAATCTCTAGTGTGACTGCACTGAGGTCTGTGGAGCTGCCCCAGGAATTAACTTGTCTCTCAGTGTTTGCTGGAGGGGGTGGAAATTTTTCCAATAAGTTTTCACTGAAAAAGTAGCCTTTACACATTTTGGAAAATTCAGCACATTATATTAAGAGTGATCTTACAGAAGTGGGTTGTGTACCAAAAACTCAAAGATGTAATTAAAAAAACTTTAACGGGTGTATTTCAAGCAGCACCAAAGAGTTGAAAAATTGAAGTTTCAAAAAAATCTTTTTGAAATCCTCACTTTTTTTCTTTTCCACGGCCCTGAGTTTGCCTGATGCATTCAAAAGTGGAGAGTTTTTCTGGAGATCCCCAAGTAACTTACAGGAGTCAACATTATGGGCCAGATTCTGGGGTCTGGACCAGCTGTGCCGGGCACAGTGCCATGGAGACAAAGGTAGTATTACACAACCTATACAGCTCCAGACTGAGGTTATCTGGAGGCTAGTTGAACTCCTGGCATAAGTGAGAGCACCCTCTTGTACGCGAGCTGCCTATGGGAGCACACACACATTTCAGCCATTCCCTGTCTTGCCCAGCCACACCCTCTAAACTAGGAACAGAGCCGTAGACCAACTCTGCCATGCTGGCATTCCTCCAGTGCAGGAGGGATCCCCAGCTGGCCAGATCAGTTGGATTTCTGGCCCCTTTGCATTGGCGGAGTGGCAAACAGGGCTAGAGTGCAACAAAGAATGGGGCCCTTAGATGAAAACAATCCATTCTGTAGATTGCCACGGACTCGCAGGGGCGAAAGAAAATGCAGGCCTGTTATTTACCAGGCTGCACGTGGCAACAGACTATATTGGTAAGGGATGCAAGGAGAGTGTGGGTCACGATGCAAACTGCAGACACACACACACACACTAAACTTAATCAATTTAAAAGTTTTATTGGGGATAATTACAAGGGGTAAGGGGGCAGCGTATGATTAGCTAATAGAGTTAATGAAACTTAAAACACACAATGACTAAAATATCTACTAACAATATTTATAAACAAAGATGCAGCATTTAGTAATAACTGATACTTACAAATACAAACCAACGCATAACGACCGGCAAACGTAGAAGCTCTATTTGAAACACGTGAGCTGAGAGAGAGGCTTCGAGGTGATCAGGCTCGGTTACAGGTATACACAGGACACACGGGTATACACAGGATACACGGGTATACACAGAATACACGGGTATACACAGGATTCATTTTCTTTCTCCTCTCCCTGCCTGCACATGGCAGGCAGGCCATAAAGTACCCACAATGACATCATAGAAGTGTCATAGGGGACGGGGCCCAAAACCTGTTTGTGTTCGTTTCTGATTGGCACAAGCAAAGTTTACACCATGTAGGGGAGCTGGTGCCTTAAAGTCTGGCTTCGCCCCCAAAAGGTGAGGAAATGCATATTGTCTTAGAATGCGTTCAACACTGAATGACAAAAGAAGAGGCCAGGGCAATACCGGTATGGGCAAGTTCTATAGGATGCAGACAGGAACTCATCTCAACACATTCTACAGGGAGACTGAGGGTACATCTATACAGTGTTGGATGTATTGGGGGTTGATTTATTGCGTCTCGTCTGGACATGATAAATCGATCTGATAATTGACTCCCGTACTCCTCCTCAGCAGGAGGAGTAAACGGAGTCAACGGGGGAGCCGTGGCAGTCGACTCGCCTCCGTGAAGACGGCCAGTATCTGGAGATACTTCGACTTCAGCTACACGAAGAGCGTAGCTGAAGTTATGTATCTTAGTTCGAACCCCCGCACTAGTGTAGCCCAGGCCTGAGTGACTTCCCTCCCAAGACCCACCAGTTTTCAGGCTGTGTTCCTCCTATTGCAGAACTGGAACATTGCCAGAGAAAGGCACTATATGAAGGCATCAGGGAAAGTGTGGGCCCCTTACTGAATGGGGGAGGTAACCTACTGACAGATGATGTGGAAAAAGCTAACGTTCTCAATGCTTTTTTTGCGTCTGTCTTCATGAACAAGTTAGCTCCCAGACAACTGCACAGAGCAGCACAGTATTGGGAGGAGGTGACCAGCCCTCTGTGGACAAAGAAGTGGTTCAGGACAATTTAGAAAGCTGGATGCGCACAAGTCCATGGGGCTGGATGCGCTGCATCCAAGGGTGCTAAAGAAGTTGGCGGATGTGACTGCAGAGCCATTGGCCATTATCTTTGAAAACTCATGGTGATCAAGGGAAGTTCTGGATGACTGGAAAAAGGCTAATGTAGTGCCCATCTTTAAAAAAGGGAAGAAGGAGGATCTGGGGAACTACAGGCCAGTCAGCCTCACCTCAGTCCCTGGAAAAATCATGGAGCACGTCCACAAGGAATTAATTCTGAAGTACTTAGAGGAGAGGAAAGTGATCAGGAACAGTCAGCATGGATTCGCCAAGGGCAAATCATGCCTGACTAACCTAATTGCCTTCTGTGAGGAGATAACTGGCTCTGTGGATGAGAGCAAAGCAGTGGACATGTTATTCCTTGACTTTAGCAAAGCTTTTGACTCATGGTATTCTTGCCAGCAAGTTAAAGAAGTATGCGCTGGATGAATTGAATAAAAGGTGGATAGAAAGCTGGCTAAATCATTGGCTCAACAGGTAGTGATTGATGGCTCCATGTCTAGTTGGCAGCCGGTATCAAGCGGAGTGCCCCAAGGGTCAGTCCTGGGGCCGGTTTTGTTCAATATCTTCATTAATGATCAGGAAGATGGCATGGATTGCACCCTCAGCAAGTTTGCAGATGACACTAAACTGGGAGGAGTGGTAGATACGCTGGAGGGTAGGGATAGGATACAGAGGGACCTAGACAAATTAGAGGATTGGGCCAAAAGAAATCTGATGAGGTTCAACAAGGACAAGTGCAGAGTCCTGCACTTAGGATGGAAGAATCCCATTCACTGTTACAGACTAGGGACCGAATGGCTAGGAAGCAGTTCTGCAGAAAAGGACCTAGTGGTTATGGTGGATGAGAAGCTGGATATGAGTCAACAGTGTGCCCTTGTTGCCAAGAAGGCTAATGGCATTTTGGGCTGTATAAGTAGGGGCATTGCCAGCAGATCGAGGGACGTGATTATTCTCCTCTATTAGGCATTGGTGAGGCCTCATCTGGAGTACTGCGTCCAGTTTTGGGCCCCACACTACAAGAAGGATGTGGAAAAGTTGGAAAGAGTCCCGCGGAAGGCAACAAAAATGATTAGGGGGCTGGAGCACATGACTTATGAGGCGAGGCTGAGGGAACTGGGATTATTTAGTCTGCATAAGAGAAGAATGAGGGAGGATTGATAGCTGCTCTCAACTACCTGAAAGGGAGTTCCAAAGAGGATGGCTCTAGACTGTTCTCAGTGGTACCAGATGACAAAACAGGGAGTAATGGTCTCATGTTGCAGTGGGGGAGGTTTAGGTTGGATATTAAGAAAAACTTTTTCACTAGGAGGGTGGTGAAGCACTGGAATGGGTTACCTAGGGAAGTGGTGGAATCTCCTTCCTTAGAGGTTTTTAAGGTCAGGCTTGACAAAGCCCTGGCTGGGATGATTTAGTTGGTGCTGGTCCTGCTTTGAGCAGGGTATTGGTCTAGATGACCTCCTGAGATCCCTTCTAACCCTCATATTCTATGATTCTATGATCTGATCTCTCCATCAGCATGTGCACCCGCACCTCAGTTTCTCCTCATTGTTCTGCATTCTCCCTTGGCTGATAGGATCTTTAGGCCCTTCAGAGCCCAGGGAAGTCAAAACAGAAAACACCAACCAGACCTTCTCTCCTCAACCCTAGGACCAGGGTCATCCCTACCTATTCGCAAAGTACGCAGCTGTGTAGGGCACCAGGAAATTTGGGGCACCTATGCAGCTGCGTGCTGCTCTGCCTCTTCCCCAAAGCCCCCGCACTTGCTTTGCCCCAGCCCCACCCCCACTCCAGCCCTTCCCCTGAGGACTGCAGCATGGGTTGGGCCTGCACTCACCAGGTGGCAGTAAGTGGAGTGACCCAGCCCCAGCCCACTCTGTACCGCACCGCCAGCTCCCAGCCGTGTTGTCGGTGAGTGCTGGGGGGCGGTTACCCCCTGCCGCCCAAGCCTGGGAGCCAGGGGAGCAGAGCGGAACTGGCTGGGGCTGGGTCGGTCCACTTCCCGCCGCCCCATGAGTGTGGGGTCAGGCCTGCCCTGCACTCACCAGGTGGCAGGAAGTGGAGCGACCCAGCCCCAACCCGCTTTGCTCTGCTGGCTCATGCTGGGGGGCGGTTCCCCCCTGCCCCTCAAGCCTGCTCCTACAGGAGGGGCTGCTGAGTCCATGCCTTGCCCCACTACAGCCTCAACCCCCCCAGGCTCCAACTAATGAAACAGCCTCAAACACCCACCTCATTGTCCCCTAAGGCTACTTCCTACACAGCTTGGCTTGCCTGCCTCTTGGACTTCCTCAGACCCAGCTTCGAGTCTCCAATCAGCACTATGCCCTCCTGGCTGGATTATCCCCAAGCACAGGACTCTTCCAGGTTCCGCTCGGCAAGAGCAGGTCCCAATCCCTCTCCAGGCTTAAGTACCTGCCTTCCTGAACCCAGGTGGAAACGCCTGCCTTCGTTGGCCAGCAGAGCATGTTGTATGGGGTGGAGCTGGCTGTCTGCCTGGCTCTCCTCCCAGAGGATTAACCCCTTCCCTGCCTACTCCAGCATAGGGCATGGTCACCCTACCAGAGGAAACAACAGTGCTGAGAGGCCTGTCACCCAGGAACCATTTCCCACCCGCCTGCCCTGGATGTTCAGCCAGTCCTGCCATTTCTTCCTCTAGTATTTCTAGGTCTTCCTGCCCAGGCAGCTAACCCCCACCCTCATGGAATCCCACCTTATTTACTGTATGTTCCTCCTTCCTGTTAGGATATAGGTATCACTGCTCTACAGCCAAAATGCTTCTGAAATAAATGTAGTCAAACTTTACTAATTCTGGGTCACTGAGAACGAAAATGATGCTTAAAATTGTTGATTGGCTCTAGTTTTCAAGACGTGCTATTGGGTCAGTATATACGACCCTTGACTTGGGAATAGCGGAGGATAAGTGAGTTATAAAGGGAAGGGATCTTAATTTAAACCAGAAATGACTAAAATACATCTTTGACTGGATCTATGAATAAATCTATGACTGGGTTTGGACAGTACTTGCTTTTTACGCAAAACAATGAATGATGCAATCTGAAGCTGGTATTGCGTCATACATGATATGAATTGCATCATGTTATTCCTAGAAGTCATGGATGATGCAATCATAACGAAGCTTACATCACTCTGCTGAACAAATTGCCCTATATCAGCGCTAGAAATCATACAGTGTCGTGCTCTCTTATTTGTCAGTGTTTGATTTTGCAAAGGGACACATTTGGTAGGTAGCAGTTTTAGACCGAGCTGGATGAGTCTTAGAGGGGTGATTAAGAAAAAACAGAAAGCGTACAAGGAGTGGAAAATGGGAGGGATCAGCAAAGAAACCTACCTTATTGAGGTCAGAGGGTGTAGGGAAGCAGTGAGAAAGGCAAAGAGCCGGGTGGAGATGGACCTAGCGAAGGGGATTAAAACCAATAGCAAAAGGTTTTTTAGCCATATAAATAGGAAGAAAACCAAGAAGGAAGAAGTGGGACCGCTTAAAACTTTAAACGGAGTGGAGATTAGGGATAATCTTGGAATGGCACAATATCTGAACGAATATTTTGCCTCGGTCTTTAATGAGGCTAATGAAGGGCTAAGGAATAGTGATAGAGGGACTGATGGGAATGAAGATATGGGGGTAGACATTACGGTATCTGAGGTAGAAGCCAAACTTGAACAGCTAAACGGAAGTAAATCGGGGGTCCCGGATAATCTTCATCCTAAAATATTAAGGGAATTGGCGATGAAATTGCAAGCCCGTTAGTGATGATTTTTAATAAATCTCTAAACTCGGGGGTTGCACCGTTTGACTGGAGATTAGCTAATATAGTTCCTATATTCAAGAAGGGGAAAAAAAGTGACCCGGGTAACTACAGGCCTGTTAGTTTAACATCTGTAGTATGCAAAGTCATGGAAAAAATTTTAAAGGAGAGAGTGGTTACGGAGCATGAGGCCAATGGCAACTGGGACAAATTACAGCATGGATTTACGAAAGGTAGATCGTGCCAAACCAACCTGATCTCCTTCTTTGAGAAAGTAAGAGATTTTTTAGACAAGGGAAATGCGGTGGATCTAATATATCTTGATTTCAGTAAGGCGTTTGATACGGTACCGCATGAGGAATTACTGGTTAAATTGGAAAAGATGGGGATCGAAATGAAAATCCAGAGGTGGATAAGGAGCTGGTTAAAGGGGAGACTGCAGAGGGTCGTATTGAAGGGGGAACTGTCGGGTTGGAGGGGGGTTACCAGTGGAGTTCCTCAAGGTTCGGTTTTGGGTCCAATTTTATTCAATCTATTTATCGCTGACCTGGGAACCAAGAGTAGGAGTGGGCTGATAAAGTTTGCGGATGACACCAAGTTGGGAGGTATTGCAAATTCGGAAAAGGATCGGGATATCCTCCAGGGAGATTTGGATGACCTTGTAAACTGGAGTATTAGTAACAGGATGAAATTCAATAGTGAGAAGTGTAAGGTTATGCATTTAGGGATGACTAACAAGAACTTTAGTTATAAGCTGGGGACGCACCAGTTGGAAGTAACGGAGGAGGAGAAGGACCTAGGAGTCCTGGTTGATCGTAGGATGACTATGAGTAGGCAATGTGATGTGGCCGTTAAAAAAGCTAATGCGGTCTTGGGATGCATTAGGCGAGGTATTTCTAGTAGGGATAAGGAGGTGCTAGTCCCGTTATATAAGGCGTTGGTAAGACCTCATTTGGAGTATTGTGTGCAGTTTTGGTCTCCCATGTTTAAGAAGGATGAATTCAAACTGGAACGGGTACAAAGAAGGGCCACTAGAATGATCCGAGGAATGGAAAGCCTGTCGTATGAAAGGAGACTTGAGGAGCTCGGTTTGTTTTCCTTAACCAAAAGAAGGATAAGAGGAGATATGATTGCACTCTTTAAATATATCAGAGGGATAAATACCAGGGAAGGAGAGGAATTATTTCAGCTCAGTGCTAATGTGGACACGAGGACAAACGGATATAAATTGTCAGTCAGGAAATTTAGGCTTGAAATTAGACGAAGGTTTCTAACCATCAGAGGAGTGCAATTCTGGAACAGCCTACCAAAGGAAACAGTGGGGGCGAAGGACCTCCATGACTATAAGATTAAGCTAGATAAGTTTATGGAGGAGATGGTATTATCATAATATCATAACGGGCTTAGTCAATAGGTCAATTAAGTGCCACACTGGTAATTAGTACAAAGGGTCAATGATAGGATATTGTTAGCCTTTTTCCAGAGGGTCTGGCTGGAGAGTCTTGCCCGCATGCTCGGGGTTCAGCTGACCGCCATATTTGGGGTCGGGAAGGAATTTTCCTCCAGGGTAGATTGGCAGTGGCCCTGGAGGTTTTTCGCCTTCCTCCGAAGCATGGGGCAGGGGTCGCTTGCTTAAGGAGTGGGTGGATCGGCTTATGTGGCCTGCATCTTGCAGGAGGTCAGACTAGATGATCATAATGGTCCCTTCTGATCTTGAATTCTATGATTCTATTATTCTGTTTAGCCAAAGTGAGCAGAGATGGTGAAAGTGAAGTGACTTTTGCATCACAAAAGTGCAGTATAACCACTATGGTTAAGAAAGCCTATCACCTTTATTTTGGCTGCAAAATTGGAGGTCAGGACAAGAGGTGGGCCCCACACATATGCTGCAACACTTGTGCAACAAATCTTCGCCAGTGGTTGAACAGGAAAAGGAAATCTATGCCTTTTGCAGTGCCAATGATTTGGAGAGAGCCAACAGATCATACCAGCAATTGTTACTTCTGCATGGTGCCTCCAGTTGGGAAAGGTGTGTCAAAGAAGAAAAAGTGGACTGTGCATTATCCAAACATTCCATCAGCTATACGCCCAGTACCCCATGGAGAAGGACTGCCGGTTCCTGATGCACCAGAATCATTCTCACTTGAGTCAGATGAGAAAGAGGAAGAGGATGAAACTTCTGGTCCTAAACCATCAATGTCACAGGACCCACATTTTCTCCCATCCTCCTCCTCTGAATCACACCTCATAACACAAGGTGAACTGAATGACCTTGTCAGGGATTTGGAACTACCCAAGAGTAAGGCAGAGCTGTTGGGCTCCAGACTGGCAAGTGATGTTAGGGTTTCCATGTTCCGTGACCGTCAAAAGGATCTTGTCCCATTCTTCTTCATGGAAGGTGATCTTGTAGCCTGCAACAACATCGATGGTGTGATGGCAGCCCTCAACATCGTTCACGATCCAGATGAGTGGAGACTGTTCATTGATTCATCGAAGACGAGTCTTAAAGCTGTTTTATTGCATAATGGCAATGTTTTGCCATCAATTCCAGTTGGTCATGCAGTCCATATGAAGGAAACCTATGACAACATGAAACAACTTTTGAGGTGCATAAACTATGACCAACATCAGTGGCAGCTTTGTGGCGATTTGAAGGTTGTTGCTCTCTTGCTTGGTCTGCAGACTGGATACACAAAGTACTGCTGTTTTCTCTGCAAATGGGATAGTCGTGCAAGAGATTTCCACTACATCAAGAAAGATTGGCCACTCCGACAATCATTGGAGCCTGGGAGGAAAAGTGTTCAGCATCCACCACTTGTTGAATCAAGGAAAATTTTGTTACCACCCTTACACATCAAGCTGGGTCTGATGAAGAACTTTGTCAAGGCCATTGACAAAACACAAGCAGCTTTCCAAGGTTAAGTGAAGCTAAGATAAAGGAAGGTGTTTTTGTTGGTCCTCAGATTCGTGAACTTCTTCGAGATGATGCATTTGACCATGCACTGCGTGGCAAGGAAAAGACGGCATGGAAAGCCTTCCAGTTAGTGGCAATACATTTTCTCGGAAACAACAAGGCAGACAACTACAGGTTGTTGGTGGAAAACCTCCTCAAGGCATACAAATGCCTTGGTTGCAACATGTCACTAAAGATACATTTTTTGCACTCTCATCTAGATTTTTTTCCACCGAACTGCGGAGCAGTGAGCGACGAGCACAGCGAGCGATTTCACCAGGACATTGCAACAATGGAGAAACGCTATCAGGGCAAATGGAGCCCATCAATGCTTGCAGACTATTGCTGGACAGTGACAAGAGATGCTCCATTTAATGAATACCAGAGACAAGCCAAGAAGCGCCGAGTAGACACTGAATAGGACTAAACTATGTACATAATAGTTTTTTGCCTTTTGTTTCATAATAAATTTTAGTTATATAACCCTTTTGCTGATTTTTAAAGTGTTACATAAACAGGACAGGTGAAATATTATCATGTAAAGCAACCATAAACACATGAAAAGACCTAGGTTTACAATTTATGATTAAAACTCTACTATCTACACAATATACATAGACATAAAATGTAAAAACTTAAATGTCTTAGAAACAGTAGCCAATCAGTTGTTTTAATTGTCATATTTGAATTCAGCACATCAAAATACATAATAAATAGCACATTTTATCTCTGAAGCAGACGACTTCTCAAAAATTGTAGACCAGTGATTCAGGCCTGTCTGCAAAGGCCTATACTTTAAGAATTTATGTGTATTCTTATCACTTAGCTAGTTATAGAGGTATAAAAGAAAGAATCAAAATCACTGTCTGTCTGTGTAATGGCCTTCTCTTACTGTGACAGTCTGAGGCCTGGTTCTTAGGCTAAGGCCTTCAGCTAAGCAGCAGAGGCCAGCCATAAACTGGGAAATGTATGGTCACATCCTCACATTCCAAACTAGTCACATTGAAATAAGGTGCTATTGGGCTGTTAGGAATACAATCCTGTCCTGATATTCCTATCACCTCCAGAGAAAGGGAAAGAGCCTAGAAGATGTAAAAGGAAACTTAGTTTAATAGCATCCTGTCTGGCAAGAACTCACTTATCAATAGCTGGGATGTGAAATCCTCATTTCTGTATTGTTCTATCACTGTAGTCTCCACTTCCCTATTGTTTGTCTGTATAATCTCTGTCTGGTTCTGTGACTGTTTCTGTCTGCTGTATAATTAATTTTGTTGGGTGTAAACCAATTAAGGTGGTGGGATATAATTGGTTAAATAACCATGTTACAATATGTTAGAATTGATTAGTTAAATTTCAGTAAAATGATTGGTTAAGGTATAGCTAAGCAGAACTCAAGTTTTACTATATAGTCTGCAGTCAATCAGGAAGTAACGGGGGGGAATTGGGATCATGTTTTGCTAAGGGTGGGAATGGGAACAGGGGATGGAACAGGAATAGGGACACAGGCAAGACTCTGTGGTGTCAGAGCTGGGAAGGGGGACACTAAGGAAGGAAACTGGAATCATGCTTGCTGGAAGTTCACCCCAATAAACATCGAATTGTTTGCACCTTCGGACTTCAGGTATTGTTGCTTTCTGTTCATGCGAGAAGGACCAGGGAAGTGAGAAGGTGAAGGAATAAGCCCCCTAATGCTTCCGCCAGGGCTTTCTGGCCCCACACTGTCCCCTCCCCTCCATACAAAACAAAGCTGTTCAAATCAGCTTCCTTGCCTGTTGCTTTGGCCAACTCACCCCTCCTTCCATCCTCCTTCCCATCCAACCTTTATATCCCTCTTTTGCCTACTCCTCTTTCTTCACGTAGAACTCGGGTTCCTTGTTCAACCTTTCAAGGGTCTTCACAAGTTCCCTCCCATTGCTGCCAACTCTCATGATTTGGTCACAAGTCTCCTGCTATCTAGTATTTTTCTTAAAGCCCCAGCTCCTGGAGTCCTGTGATTAGATGAGACTCTCCGCTTGCACTGAACAAGAAAGGACGTTTCTAACCCTCATGGTTGCAGAGAAAAGCTGGAAAATGTGACCCAAGTGCAGCCCTGAAGGATCGGAAATCAAAAGGCAAGGAAAAAGATCTCAGGATGGTTAATCCAGCCGCATGATGCTGGGGGCCTGATTCATGATTTTTGAATGCTTGAAGCTGGCAAGACTGCCCTCCCCTCTGCTCCGCCAGTGGTGCCAGCTTTGCTCCATCCAAAATCGCTATTTAGTATGATTATCAATAACTGTCATAAAAAATGACTGTGGTATTGCAGTCATGCCTCGAGACTTCAGCTGAGATCAAGGGCCCCTTGTGCAGGGAGCTCTGCAGACTCATGGCAAGAGACAGTCTCTGCCACAAAGACTTTGCAGTTTAAACAGAGAAAGGGTGGAAGGGGAAAGAGAGCCAAAATACTTACCTGTTGTCACAAAGAACAAGGAATAGGTCTCAGCATGGGGTCCTGTCCACCAGACCACACTGTCTCTCATGGTGTCTTTTATGACACCCCAGATGCAGAGAATGCCTTCTCTGAACTGCAAGGCAAATCTCCTCCTTCACATCTTTTCTCCAGACCACTTCAGAAACTCCTACAAAGAACCAGGCACGGTCTGATGGCCACGCTGAGAGGCAATGGAAGAGAAGAGAGAATCATAGAATCATAGAATATGAAGATTGGAAGGGACCTCAGGAGGTCATCTAGTCCAATACCCTGCTCAAAGCAGGACCAATTCCCAACTAAATCATCCCAGCCAGGGCTTTGTCAAGCCTGACCTTAAAAAACCTCTAAGGAAGGCAATTCCACCACCTGCCTAGGTAACCCATTCCAGTGCTTCACCACACTCCTAGTGAAAAGGTTTTTCCTAATATCCAACCTAAACCTCCCCCACTTCAACTTGAGACCATTACTACTTGTTCTGCCATCTGCCACCACTGAGAACAGTCTAGATCCATCCTCTTTGGAACCCCCTTTCAGGTAGTTGAAAGCAGCTATCAAATCCCGCTCATTCTTCTCTTCTGCAGACTAAACAATCCCAGTTCCCTCAGCCTCTCCTCATAAGTCATGTGCTCCAGCCCCCTAATCATTTTTGTTGCCCTCCGCTGGAATCTTTCCAATTTTTCCACATCCTTTTTGTAGTGTGGGGCCCAAAACTGGACACAATACCCCAGATGAGGCCTCACCAGTGCCGAATAGAGGGGAATGATCACGTCCCTTGATCTGCTGGCAATGCCCCGACTTATACAGTCCAAAATGCCGTTAGCCTTCTTGGCAACAAGGGCAAACTGTTGACTCATATCCAGCTTCTCATCCACCGTAATCCCTAGGTCCTTTTCTGCAGAACTGCTTCCTAGCCATTCAGTCCCTAGTCTGTAACAGTGAATGGGATTCTTCTGTCCTAAGTGCAGGACTCTGCACTTGTCCTTATTGAACCTCATCAGATTTTTTTTGGCCCAATCCTCTAATTTGTCTAAGTCCCTCTGTATCCTATCCCTACCCTCCAGCATATCTACCACTCCTCCCAGTTTAATGTCATCTGCAAACTTGCTGAGAGTGCAGTCCACGCCATCCTCCAGGTCATTAATGAAGTCACATCATTGCATCTATTGGTTATTTACCTCTCCCCAGCTCTTTATATGTTGCTCATCTTCTTAGGCTTCTTCATCTATGCTTTGAGCTAGACTGTAATTCCCAGCTCAAGCAGATGTGCCGGCACTAGTTCTGATTGAGCTAGCATGGGAAAACTAGAGCAGCATAGCCACGGCTGTGAGAGCGGCAAGAGGGATATGGGTGGTGTGATGGGGCAAGGCCAGATGGCTACAGTAAAATAGTGAGGAACAGGTATGTTAGCCCCAGGCTAAACAAATCCCTGGTACCATGGTAACCAAATGGCAGTTGCTCCAGTTAATCAAGACACCTGGGGCCAATTAAAATCCTTCTAGAAGGCAGTGGAGATAGCTACATTGATTGGGATACCTGAAGCCAATCAAGGGCTGGCTGGAACTAGTTAAAAGCCTCCCAGTTAGTCAGTGAGGTGTGTGTGTGAGGAGCTGGGAGCAAGAGGGAGAGGGAGAGCTGTGCTGTGCTGTGCTGTGCTGTGCTGCTGGAGGATTGAATAGTACAAGCATTATCAGACACCAGGAGGAATGTCCTGTAGCGAGGATAAAGAAGGTGTTTGGAGGAGGCCATGGGGAAGTAGCCCAGGGAGTTTTAGCTGTCATACAGCTGTTACAGGAGGCACTATAGACAGCTGCGATCCACAGGTCCCTGGGCTGGAACCCGGAGTAGGTTCCCCCCAAACCTCCCAACTCCTGATCAGACACAGGAGGAGTTGACCCAGACTGTGGGTTCCACCAGAAGGGAATATCACTGAGGTGAGCAAATTTTCCAATAAGCGCAGGACCCACCAAGGTAGAGGAGGAACTTTGTCACAGTGGTTACATTAGATAGGATAAACATGTCTAAGGCCTGCTACACTATGCGTTTATACCGAATTTAGCATCGTTAAACCGATTTAACCCTGCACCCGTCCACACAACGAAGCCCTTTATATCGATATAAAGGGCTCTTAAAACCGATTTCTGTACTCCTCCCCGACGAGGGGAGTAGCGCTGAAATCGGTATTGCCATGTCGGATTAGGGTTAGTGTGGCCGCAATTCGACGGTATTGGCCTCCGGGCGGTATCCCACAGTGCACCATTGTGACTGCTCTGGAAAGCAATCTGAACTCGGATGCACTGGCCAGGTAGACAGGAAAAGCCCCGCGAACTTTTGAATTTCATTTCCTGCTTGCCCAGCATGAAGCGCTGATCAGCACAGGTGGCCATGCAGTCCCAAATCCAAAAAGAGCTCCAGCATGGACCATACGGGAGATACTGGATCTGATCGCTGTATGGGGAGACAAATCTGTTCTATCAGAGCTCCGTTCCAGAAGACGAAATGCCAAAGCATTTGAAAAAATCTCCAGGCTCTGATAGACAGAGGCCACAGCAGGGACTCAACACAGTGCTGTGTGACAAGCATAACGGAAAGCCAAAGAATCAAATGGATGCTCATGGAGAGAGGGAGGGGGGACTGAGGACTCGAGCTATCCCACAGTTCCTGCAGTCTCTGAAAAGCATTTGCATTCTTGTCTGAGCTCCCAATGCCTGAAGGGTCAAAAACATTGTCACCAGTGGTTCAGGGAATATGTCATCAATTTACCTCCCCTCCCCCCCCCCCAAAGAAAAGGGGAAAAATCGTTTCTCGCCTCTTTTCAATGTCACCATATGTCTACTGGATGCTGCTGGTAGACGGGGTGCTGCAGCGCTAAACAGCAGCATCCTCTCCCCTCCTGCAGATGGTATGGTACACTATGACTGATAGCCATCATCATCCTGTGAGTGCTCCTGGCTGGCCTCGGTGAGGTTGGCCGGGGGCACCTGGGCAAAAATGGGAATGACTCCTGGTCATTCCTTTCTTTAAGCTTTGTGTCCTGGAGATTCAGTCCTGGCAGATGGTGCAATAGGCCTGGTAACTGTCCTCATCATAGCAGCTGGAGGCTGTGCTCCTCTCACCCCCACCCTTTAATGAGTAATGGAGATGTCCTGCCTGGAATATCATAGCAGCTGGAGGCTGCCTCCCCCTCATTTTATCTCACTAAAAAGTCAGTGTTTCTTATTCCTGCATTCTTTATTACTTCATCACACAAATGGGGGGATAACTGCCATGGTAGCCCAGGAGGGGTGTGGGAGGAGGGAAGCAACGGGTGGGATTGTTGCAGGGGCACCCCCTAGAATGGCATGCAGCTCATCATTTCTGCAGGATATCTGGGGCTCTGACCTGGAGCAGCTGTGCTCTCTGGTTCTCTAGTAGACTTGCCCCATATTCTAGGCAGGAATGCCTATTTTTAGACAAAACATAAAGAAGGGAATGACCTAGGAAGTCACTCCCATTTTTCTCCATGTGCCCCCAGCCAACCTCAGCGAGGCCAGCCAGGAACACTCATGACAGCAGCAGATAGTACAATATGACTGGTAACCATCATGGCCAATTTCCAAAGCAGCAGACAGTGCAATAGGGCTAGTAACCGTCTCTGCTACCTTGCAAAGGCAAATGAATGCTGCTGTGTAGCACTGCAGTACAGCATCTGTCAGCAGCATCCAGTACACATATGGTGACAGTGAAAAAAAGGCTAAACGGGCTCCATGGTTACCATGCTATGGCGTCTGCCAGGGCAATCAAGAGAAAAAGGGCACAAAATGATTGTCTGCCATTGCTTTCACGGAGGACGGATTGAGTGACGACATTTACCCAGAATCACCCGCGACACTGTTTTTGCGCCATCATGCATTGTGATCTCAACCCAGAATTCCAATGGGCGGGGGAGACTGCGAGAACTATGGGATAGCTATGGGATAGCTACCCACAGTGCAACACTCTGGAAATCGACGCTAGCCTCGGTACATGGACGCACACCGCCGAATTAATGTGCTTAGTGTGGCCACGTGCACTCGACTTTATACAATCTGTTTTAAAAAACCGGTTTCTGTACAATCGGAATAATCCTGTAGGGTAGACATACCCTAAGAGAGAGAAGTCCTCATGCTTCAAAGCATAGGCCAATCACCAGCTGACTGGGCTTAGGAAGAAACTTCCTTTGAAGCATCTGGAACTGGTCCCTGTCAGACAGCACACTGCACTGGATGGACCACTGATCTCATTGGGTAGGGTGGTTCTAAGCTGATGGCATAAGAAACCTATGCTAAAAACCAGCAGCTGCATTCCTAGATCTCCTCACTCTGCCCAAGGTGTCTGTGATGTTCTGGAACTCAGATACCGACAGGTGAACAAAGAAGGAACTTGGCAGCACCCTATTTTGTTCTGATATATATTTGGGTCTGATCCTGCTCCCAATGGGACCTTTGCCATTGAGTTCAATCACAGTAGGGTAGTAATATGAATTTTTAGGGTATCTACTTTTCACATCTAGCATTTAAAAGAGGATCTGTATAGATATCACACATAGATGAAATAAAGCACAGGATAACTCAGTGGTTTGAGCATTGGCCTGCTAAACCCAGGGTTGTGAGTTCAATCCTTGAGAGGGCCATTTAGGGATCTGGGGCAAAAATCTGTCTGGGGATGAGTCCTGTTTTGAGCAGGGGGTTGGACTAGATGACCTCCTGAGGTCTCTTCTAACCCTGATATTCTATGATTTGCACTAGGTCACACAATGAGGCAGTAGTAGAGTTGAAATAAAAAGCCCAGGTCACCTGACTGGTCCATTATGCTTATCTGCCCTTTATCTGTAATTCAGTGTCTATGTATAATCGCTAATAATTTAGGATATTTTAATGTTTTACCTTAAAAAACAACAGACACTTGACTAGAAGGAAATCACCTCCATTCTCCTCTTGGTTTTATGTCTTCATGTCTCTGTCACTGATGGCAGCACAAGCAGAATTGAAACAGAGAGGAACAAATCCATGTTGGAGGGGCTGGCTGCTGCGGGGAGCTGGTAGAGCTACCATACCTTTGTTAGGAGCCCTTACATGACCTCTGGAGCACCAAGGTTTCACACTCTTTCTTCCTAGAACAGAATATCTGCAAATAAATATACTTGTTAGTTTATGCACCTGGACATGTGCCTCTGGCAGACTGTGATTAACTCTGACAAGATGGGACAGGCACCAACCTCCCATGCTGGCTTGCAGTAGAACAGAGAGGTAGGAGAAACAGTGCTACCTTGTCCTGGTCTCCTGCTGTGAGGCTGATGTGTACTGCATGACCAGTCACTGTCTGAAGGGGAGATGGATTGGGGTCATTGCAGGGATCTGGAGAGCTGAGGGCACACCTGGGGCAGCTAGAGGACTGAAGGAGCAGACAGGATGATGGAAAAGGCCTGGAGTGATGCTGGCAAACCATCAGATGCTAGCAAAGACCAGACAAACTCACAGCTAGAGACCAGCCCAGGTCACCTGTATGTTAGTTTTGCTCAAAATATGTATTAGTCTTATAAGAATGTATTTAGTGTTTAGACTCTAGGAGATGCTTGCAAGTTGCTGCATGCATTAATCTCACTTGTAATGTCGGTATTCCAGGCTAGAAGAAAATACATAAAATTTGCTTTATAACTTTGACAATGTTTGCTTTGAACTTGTGAACCCAGGTATGGGAATCCTTTCCACCGCCCATCCTGGTGGACTATCAAAATGTAAGTGGGCCATTATTAGACAAAAGCTTTAATTGCCACATCCACCCATGGAGAAGTATGGGCAGACTGTCTTGTCCCATTGCTCTGAATGCTAGAAAAAGGAAGTACAAATAGCTGATGTGAAGATTTTTCATCTCTTTGCTGTTTGAGTTCTCACAGGGCCCAGAGAGGCCAAACTGAAGCCAGAGATCCCCAGGAGACTGCCTCCTGGGGCTGGCCCGAAAGACACTTTGAACTGACAGATCACTACAACTCTGTCACTTTTAGGAGTTATATGATAACTCCTTTGTGTATACATGTTTGCTGGCTTTAACCTGTTAACAAACCCCCATATCTGGGCCGCCAACCACATTCACTGGCTCTTGGATCCCATGTGTAACGAGGCCTTCACTTGCCCTCGCAACAAATCAGCCAGAGACTCCTTCTGAGTGCAATCACCACTGCTTTTTATTTTCAGTGTCAGCTTCCCACCACCTTCTATTTACAGACTGCTTCAAACCAGCAATCTGGGGGACAGCTAGCTTCTCCAGCCAGCAGGAATACCCAGCCTTTGACTCCTCCCTCTCCTTTCTCTTCCTATGTCAGCCATATATAGCTCCCTGGCTAATAAGGCCTGCAGGTGCTTCTCTTCTAGCAATTAGGTGTGGCATACTCATCCAGCCTCAATTAATGCTTCTTAATTGGAGCTGGGCTAACAGAGGCCTGGTTCAGGATCTCCTGGCCAGCACCCTGTTACAAGCCTCCATGGAGAAAGCAAAGTATAGACACTGGCCCATCTAGGCAGTTGAGCTTGCTGGGAATAATACTGTCTAGACAGGGAACTGTGCAGCCTGGAAAAGAGTCAGGTCCAGAGGGCGAGAGACATAGGTCTCTACCCAAGAGAGGTGATGGCTGAGGAACCAGGAGCCTAGAGTGGGTGCCTTTGGTAGACCATGAAGGGGAAATACTGGTGCAGTTGCTCTGAATGTGACAATGTACATGTCTGGGTAGGGGGATAGTGTGAGTGTGAGTGTGAGTGTGAATGTGAGTGTGTGTGTGTGTGAGGAGCAAGTCATTAGGAGAGATACAGGCACGTGTTTGTGCAGTCATTGCATGTTGTCAAGCAGAAATAACATCATAATTTGCTTGTCTATAGCAGTTTCCGTTAGATCTTAAGGTACCTTGTAAAGTTAACTAATTAAACTTCAATACTTGTATTAGGTAGGGAGGTGCTAATAAAACCATTTTACGGCTGGGGGAACTGAGGAAGAGCGAAGTTAGATTATTCTCATGGTCACACAGCAAGACAGTCAGGAACACAGCCTAGGAGCCCTGACTCCCAGTTCTTTGACCAGAGACTAGTCACTAGGGAACAGAGCCTCCCCAATAGAAACTTGGCTATGAAATGCAAGTTATCAGGAGACACCTGCGATGGCTCACAGTAACCCAGAGAATGCAATGGATGAACGCAGAACTACGGCAAAGTGTTCAAAAATATAAATGTAGACTTTTTGCTGTTGGGTTAAAATTATGCTGCTAACATGTTATTTGGTGGTTATTGTGTATCTTTTTAAAATGTGTCAGAGCTGCTGAAAGGTGGTGACAGATGCCACAGGTGTCTCTCAGATTGAAATAAACACAGAAATTCATAGTTACAGCAAGTACAGCGGAAGCGCCCTAACATGTGGGGGTGGGGGAGGAGGGGTACAAGTGCCCAAACTGTGGCACTGCCTGCCATGCCACTTGCACGAGGCCCTGCCCCTGCACCAACCCTTCTCCCCAAGACCCCACCCTTGCACTGTCCCTTCCCCAAGTCCCCACCCTCACACCACCCCTTCCCCCAAGACCTTGCCCCTGCACCACCTATTCCCCTGAAAGCCTGCCCTGCCCTGTCTCCCCAAGCCCCCACCCTTTCTCCCTGAGGCCCCACCCTCACACCAACCCTTCCCCCAAGACCCTACCCCTGCACCGCCTCTTCCCCCTTTTAAAAGTTGGGGGGCCAAGCTTGTTCCAGCTCCCCTGCTTTGAAACCATGAAAAAAACTCATAGGCCTTACAAATTCTATCCCTGAGCTTTCCCAGCTCATCCGGGGCGGCTCTAGGTATTTTGCCGCCCCAAGCACGGCAGGCAGGCTGCCTTCGGCAGCTTGCCTGCGGGAGGTCCCCGGTCCCGCGGATTCGGCGGCACGCCTGTGGGAGGTCTGCTGAAGCCGCGGGACCAGCGGACCCTCCACAGGCATGCCACCGAAGGCAACCTGCCTGCTGCCCTCGCGGCTACCGGCAGAGCGCCCCCCGCAGCTTGCCGCCCCAAGCACGCGCTTGGCGTGCTGGTGCCTGCAGCCGCCCCTCAGCTCATCCCAGGCCTCTTTAGTAGTCTGGGATTGGCAGCTGTGATGGCAGGTAGCTCTGAGGATTCTGGGATTGTTGGTGTTTGGCAATCTTGTGTGTAAAGCTAGAAGATGAGCTAACCCTCAGGAGCGACCCTACAAGTGCACAAAGAAAGGGCCTCAGTGCTGTAGTAGGAAGAGGGTCTGAAACATAAGCCCTTGTATCAGAGGTCTCGTATGAGGCCTGAGGCCTAAACTAAAGTAGTGGTCAAAACTTTGCTGTTATAAAGCAAAGTTAAGTTGTGAGCAAAAGGCAGGGCCTGCTCACAGAATCTGTCAAGAACTGGGCTAATATTGCAGAAACACATATTTCTAAGGAGTGCTAAACACAAGAACACACACTCAGATACATTCCAGAAGAGTGGTACCAGAATACCCCGATACCAGCACATTCCCCAAAGATAACAGGAACACACTGACCCATCCTAGAGATAAGGTCAGGATGATAGCATGATGGATAGAGATGTTTTGATCGACACAGGAACCCACAGGAACAAGGCAATGGGTGGAACCCAAATACATCAGAGGGTGGCACTCAGATACGTCAGAGGGCAATACATAACTTGTTTATATCAGTGTATAAAGATATATCTTAGAGGGAGTGTCTTTATCTGGCTGAGGGGAGAATGGAAAGTCCCGCCATTCACTGAACGGGTCCATTGTCATGGGCATACATGTGTAAGTGTACCTGTAACCATTGAGCCAGGGCATTAGCACCGTGCTTTCTCGGCAATAAACCTGACCAAGTTCCTTCACTGAAAACCGAATCTCTGGATTTACTGGGAAGTTCGATCAGGCTATCTGGCCAGAGTCAGTACAGCACACAGAAAGAAAACACACATGCAGCCAAACATGTGACCACAGATGTGTCATCTGAATTCAATGCTGCTGTGTTCAAGTGATCAAAGATGAATAATGTGGGTTAGTGACGGCGTGTTTCCTGTCAAAGAGCAGACGGTAATGAGGGTTTTCAGGAGGGTGACTTCTGCAGAAAGAAGCACCAGAAACACATTTCAGTCTAATAATCCTGTTAAATTAGAAACGACTGAGTTCAGCAGGATGGGGCCCTGTCAGAAAGGAAGACAGAAGTGATGAGAAGGGAACTCATTGAGAAGATTAAAAACCAGAAGGGAAAGGCACATTAAAGAGAGGAGTAATTCTGGAAGGCAGGGGACCATAGATGAGCAGAGATGTCTCTCTCCATCTTAGTGTCTTGTCCAGTGTCCATCATTGTTGTACCTACATGCGGTTAGCCCATGCCACTCAGACACGCAAATGTTAGTGTCTCCTACACGTTGCACAGGGCTGTGCACACAAATGTTTCAAAAACAATCATCATACACAGTTTTCCCATGCATTAGTGTGCTTTCATTGTGCCCCTGTTAGTGGGACGTGCACTTTACACGGTCTGCACTTAAATCCCCTGAAAAAATGAAATTGCCCTGTATAGTACGGTGCACTGCAGTCTCCCTGCTATGGGACGTGGTGTTGTGATGCTGTACTTTCATAAAGGCTGAAGTGTGAAAAGACTGTTAAGACACCCACCCCCAGTTTACAAATAGGGATGGCCCAAGTCCCCATGTAAGAGGGAGGGTGCCTGGGGCCAGTTTGATCCTGCTAAGCACAGTGCTATAGCTCAGTGGTCCCCACACTTTTTTTAGCATCATGTGCCCCCTTATCCCTGTCTGTGCTGCCCCCTCAAGCCCACGAGGTAAAGGGGCCGAGGCTGGGTCTGCAACTGGGGCGTGGATTCGGGGCCAGGAATAGGGCTGCAAATGGAACCACAGCCAGGGGCTGAGGCTGGGGGGTGAGGCCAGGGCTGGATGCAGAGTAGTGGCTGGGAACAGGGCCAGGTGCAGGGCGGAACCTGGGGCTGTGGCTGGGGGTGGGGCAGGAGCAGAACTGGAGGAGGGGCAGGGGCTGGGTGGCACTCCCTCCCCATCCTCCATGGGGGCTGGCCCAGTCCCTGCTATGCTTGCCTGAACGTTCCTCCACACCCCCGTAGGGGGACATACCCCACAGTGTGGGGATCCTGTTTTAACTGAATGTGTCTCTGGCTAAGCAAGCTGGTGCAGCAGTGGTATCCACTCTGTGTCACTATTCCACAGGCAAGCAAGGGACAAGAGGGTCCCACACTTGGTTTACGTCCAGCATTTGCAAACGTGAAAGTCCAGGGTAGGGTGAAAGGGGAATCATAGAATATCAGGGATGGAAGGGACCTCAGGAGGTCATCTAGTCCAACCCCCTGCTCAAAGCAGGACCAATCCCCAACTAAATCATCCCAGCCAGGGCTTTGTCAAGCCTGACCTTAAAAATCTCTAAGGAAGGAGATTCCACTATCTCCCTAGGTAACCCATTCCAGTGCGGAAGAGGGGGGTCAGGCTGGTGGTGGGGAAGGGACATGTCAGGCTATGGTGGGGTGCCATGGACAGTTTTGCTGCATCTCAGAGGTGGTGACCCTACATGGGGTGGGTGGCTGAAGAGAGCCAGCCAGACCGTGGCGGGATCTGCGCAAGCTGGACCCCTCAACACTCTCAGGTGTTGCAGGACTGTTCTGCTTTGACCCACAAAACCTCCTGTCCCACATGGCTGGCTAGGCTTGGCTCCCCACTCCTGCCCTCTGGCACATGAGATCACAATGCTGCTCACTCCAATTTGGCCTGGCACCACCCTCCCATCAAGGACCCTGGCCAAACCTGAGTCATGCTGCGACCCTGTGCAGACAGGCCAGGTTGCACCGCCCCGAGTTGGGAGCTGATTCCAACCATCCCTGAGGACAGGAGCAGCAGGAACCGCTGCTGGGGGGTGAGTGCAGGTGGGCTCACTCTGCAGCTTGCCCCCCTGACCTCCCTCCCCTTGGGGCCAGCCCCCATCGCCAGCCTCCCTCCCTCAAAGACAGGACCCTTCCTGCTTTACCAACTGGAAATGTTGGGAGGTATGTGGAAGCAGAGAGGGGGCCGGAGAGAGGGGGGCTGTGGGCAGCTGTCACCGTAAGGAATTGCTGGTGGGGGGCATGTGGAAGGCAGGGGCAGTGAGGTTCATGTTAGGGAGGGCGTTGAAGCCAATGGCTAGAGTCAGAGTGGTGACATCAGCGTCTGAGGATTGCTGTGCTGCTTCATGGTGGCTGGGTGTCTGCCCCATCTGGCTCTGCCCTGGTGCTTCTCCCTCCCAAGCCCACATGGCTTAGGCCTGGTGCCCTGGGATTTCTCACAGAGTTCTGGGTTTGGAGACATAGGAAGGAATAGCAGAAGCTGGGTCTCAACTACCACCACGAGCGGCGCCAGAGTTTCTGGCGCCCTAGGCAGAATTTGGGGGGCGGCATTTTGTGCGCTCCCCATGGGGCGCGTGGGAGCTTCCAGTTCCATTCCCATCATGCCACCGAAGAAGGACCCTCCACCGAAATGCCGCAGGCGACAGCGGCAGTCATTGAGCTGCTCAATTGCCTGCCGCTGTTTTCCGCGGCACGTCAGCAGAAGGTCCTTCTTCGGCGGCGCGGGAGCGGAACCGGAAGCTCCTGTGTGCCCCGTGGGGAGCGCACAAAATGCTACCCCCCCGAATCCTGGTGCCGTAGGCGACCGCCTAGGGTCGCCTAATGGAAGCACCAGCCCTGACTACCACTTCTCCTCTGGTGCAGCTGTCCCTGCTGTGCCTGCTTCTGAGTTGGCTCTCACTGGCTGACTCTGCCCCCCCAGTTGGTTCTGTTGTGGAGGCCACATGGCTGGGAGGAAGTGAGGGGCTACATGGGGCCTCGTGCCCCAGGGGGATGGTCTCATCTGCACAGTGCTGGGTCTAGGGGATGCTTGGGGGAGGAAGTGTTGTCCTATTGTAGGAACCATGGATGGCTCAAGAGTCTGGTGGATGCATGTCCTCTTGACTTGCTTTTCACATGGGACTGGGGCCCCGCTGGATCCTCCCTGTATTCCTGCCCCCTCCAATCTGGCCTCTTGCCATGCCGTTGCTCTGCAGGCTGGGCTGCTCCTGCCTTGACCAAGAGCGACATCACACGTTCCATTGCTGGTTCCCCAGGTGCCAGTGAGAGGGACTCGAAGCAGGATTCCCCTCCCCTGCCCCGGACAGCACAACAGGCCATCGCTAAGCCTGGCGAGTTATCTTTGTTAAATAAACACTGAGTGGCTGGTGGGACGTTCCTGGCTGCCCTTTATCCAGGTATTTTGGCATGTTTCTGCAAACCGCTGACTTGCGTGTAATTGTTTCTGGCAGCGTTCACCTCAGTCATAACAGAGCTTTCACCAACGGTACAGCTCATTATATAATTATCACTGATGTGTCACAGCTGATGTCTGGTCTTCCAGGTTAGTGCTCCCGGGTGAAATTAACATTTACTTTCATACCCCCTGGGATCCTGACATGAAAATAAATGTCTGGAAGTCTCAATGTTATTCAGCACAGTCACCATGCTGATTAAAGGTTCTGCCACTCCATATGATCTTGCCTGGTCCAAGGCGTGTCCCCTAGTATTCCCGGCCCAGCTATCCAGGACCTGTTCTTCTCCAGCCCTCTGTGTCTTAACCTGCAGCTGCACAGCCACTGGACTCGTATGGCTGGTGCTATGCACCAGAGGCCAGCCCTCTTCTCTCGACAAGGCAAATAGCTGGCAAAATCCCAAAGCGATGTGGCCTCCTTGTAGATTGAGTGCACCCAGATGGATATCTGGTAAGGTGCACAAGATGGTCTGATTGTAGAGTCAGTTTTTGTTCATCATGTCAGCAAAACCTTTTGATTTTGATGTTATCATTGGTTATGTACCAGCATTCCTTGGTACACGTGCTTCAGAATTCATTGGTCTTCCATTCTGATAACATACCTATACCAAGAGAGCCACTGAAGCTGAACCAGTGCCAACGGAAGTGGTTGCTGGGTTTGGTGGTTGCCTGACAAGGCAATAGAGCTGGCAGCTAGGCAGTGATCTGCGACCAACACTTTAACAGGGGCTTCCTCAGTGAATGCAATGGATGGTATTCCTGGGTATAGTACCATCACCCTGCCAAAAATGTGCATCCAGCTCCGCTTTTGCCTAGAACGTGCCCTGAGTATCTCTAAACCTCTGACTGCTAGAAGTTGGGACTGAACGACAGGGGATGGATCACTCAATAAATTGCCCTGTTCTGCTCACTCCCTCTGAAGCATCTGGCACTGTTTGCTGTTGGAAGACAGGACACTGGGCTGGATGGCCCATTGGTCTGATCCAGCGTGACCATTCTTATGTTCTTAACATCCCAGCCATTTTTAGTTGGTGGCCCACAAAATGACTGACTAATGGTCCCAGGACCCTCCCTATCTCATAATCCTTTGCACATGGACAAGAGTGTGGGAGTTGGGATAGGGGATGGTGGGCTGCGGGGTAGTGCTCTTGAGTGGAAGGACTTGGGCAGCACACTCCAAGAGGCTGTGAAGCCATTGCTGCAGTCCCTTGAAGTGGCAGGTAGTATTGGGAGTGGGATCAGAGCCAGAGGCAGACATAGCAGCAAGAGGGAGGCCGAAGGGAGCAACCTGTTGTTTCCCCTGCTGGATCCTAGCCCCTGCAGAGTCTGTCATGTGCCAGCAGTGCAGGGTGACACAGCTAGTGCTTGAGAACTGCTGCTCTAAACTCCCCATGCTTTCCTTTCCCCAGCATTTCCTGAAGTCTCCCCTCAGTGCCTGCCCTACCAGTGGTGGCCACCCCCTAGCTCTGGGGTGGCTTGTGGCTGGGTGGGTAGGGAAGCAGACCTTAGCTAGTGTATGAGGGGATGCAGAGTGAGTCTCCTGGTGACTGACTGGGGTGAGGGATGAGCTGGAAAGAGCAGGACTCCAGGCTCCCTCCCCATACCAGCTTCCCAAGCTTCAGACTGGGACCGGGCAGCCAGGGTGTAGGGAGAGAGACAGCTGCAGTTGTTTGTTATTGCTGTAGTGCCCAGAGGGGGCCCATTGTTCTGGGCGCTGCACAGAGTAAGACAAGTTCCTTGCCCAGGGGAGTGTATAGCCTGAGGCTCCCAGCACCGAGAAGGGAATTCTTTCAGCAGCTCCTGCAGCCACGGCCAGTGCAGTCTCAGAGGGGGCTGGATGGCTCACAAGCACAGCTCTCCTTGGCCTCTCTTACCAACTTTACTGCTGTGCAAGTGGCTCCTGCTCTCTCTCCGCAAGCCTCTGTGCACAGGGCTGGTCTGAGCGTGGGGCGGTTCAATTGTGCGTCTGTCATGCCCCTTACACAAACTCTGCATCCTTGTCTAGGTTCCCACCAGGCTCTGTAGATGTGCAGCCAGCTGCCTGTTCCTTTTCAGCCCCAGCATTCTGTTTATATCAGTTACGCCTCCAAGGCTCTTCACAAGGAGAAGCCCGGGCTAGGAACTTGCCTTTATAAAGAACATGGAGCTGCTTCTTCCTTGGGTCAAGACGGTTAGCAAGCAGCTGAGCAATTTCACCTGGAGTGAGCCCCCTCTGGCTCTGCAGTAGCAAGAGGGATGAGTGGGGTCCGGCTGTCTTGGTCTTACTGCCTCTGTTAGCAGTGGCACATAGGTTCACACATCTAATGTTGCTGGTAGCTGGGGTCAGAGCTCTGCTAGCTCAGCCTTGGGAGCACAGCAGCAGCCTGAAGCCCAGAGGCCTAGCAGAGGGCAACTCAGTGTGCCCTCTGCCTGCCCAACTTCCATTACAATGGAGCTGCCCTCATGCTCCTCTCCCACTGGCCATAGGGGTTGGCGAGGAAGAGCCATTTCCCCATCACAGCACCCCCATCCTCCCTCCCCAGAAGAGGAAGGCAGGGGGCAGGCATCCCTCAGCATGCAAAAGAGGGAAAGTATTTCCTTGCTATGCTGCCCACCCCCAAAAGGCCCCAAACTGCGGCATGCTCCCTGAAACAGATAGGCCTGGCCCCCAGCTGAATACACTAGAATGTATCTGGCCCTCTGAGTCCACCTGGCATATTGCGGTGCTGCCCTCCTGGCTCTGGGTACATGTAGTTCATGGTGCTTTTCCACTAACCTCTTTATCTTGTAGAAAATGGAGCTATTGCAAACACTGATGAGTGGCCTGATTCTGGAACCTTCCACACTGAGACCTTTTAACATCCTCCCAGGGCATTATTCCTGCTATTGTCCCCTCCTTGCCTGGAGGCCAACCAGAGCCCTCGCTTCCCACAATGGGCCTCCAGTTCTTTTCTGACCCAGCTTAGAAAGGAAACCCTCTTTTTCTTTGTAACCTTGACTCAGATATGAGGGCATGTCTCTACTCTGTGCCCTGCCTCCCCCTGAGACCAGAGTTCAGCTTTCCCCAGTGAACGCCTGCTCAGATGGGCTTAAACTAAAGGAGCTTTCCTTGGCAGTTTTAAAGAAAGAAAGAAAGAAAGAAAGAAAGAAAGAAAGAAAGAAAGAAAGAAAGAAAGAAAGAAAGAAAGAAAGAAAGAAAGAAAACCGTTTAATAACAGATAAATGCAAATAAGCTTAAAGAAAGAGTGCGTATGACATCTCTAGACTGGCTTTAAACCAGGGGTGGCCAACCTGTGGCTCCGGAGCCGCGTATGGCTCTTCAGAGGTTAATATGCGGCTCTGCCTCCTTGCATAGGCGCTGACTCTGGGGCTGGAACGACAGATGCTAACTTTCCAATGTGCCGGGGGGTGCTCACTGCTCAACCCCCTGCTCTGCCCCAGGTCCTGTCCCCACTCCACCCGCAAGGCCCGTGCCCCTTCTCCTGAGCCTGCCATGCCCTCACTCCTCCCCCTCCCCCACAGAGCCTCCTGTGCATGCAAAACATCTGATTGTGGCAGGCGGGAGGCGCTGACTGGTGGGGCTGCTGGTAGTTGGGAGGCGCTGGGGGCTGGAGGGCGGGAGCTGATGCGGGGTTGCTGACCTATTACTGTGGCTCTTTGGCAATGTACACTGGTAAATTGTGGCTCCTTCTGAGTCTCAGGTTGGCCACCCCTGCTTTAAACAGTCCAAAATCCAGAGATCATGGACCTGCCTGGATTCCATTCCAGCCGGCTGCTCTGCGATGCAGATTGCCAGCCCCTGAATGCTGTCTCCTATCTGTAGTTTCTGGTAGGCAGGCCCTAACTTTCAAGTGAAAAGACACTGTCCCAGAACTTCAAAGGTATTTACATTTGTAACTCCCATTGAATCACTGGTACCTAAATGCCTTTGAGAATCTGGGCCACTCCCCTTTCATGTGCTTGTCTGTACTCAGCTCCTGGTAGCAACTGATCAATTATTTCTGGTTAGGAAGTTCACTACTTCCACTAAAACAAAACAATCCATTTTGAGTGTTTGTTACTTCCAAATCAAAATGCCAGGAGCTGTCAGATTACAATCTCTGCACGTGCCCATTCCCACTAGGTCGTTTTTGTAAGGGAACTGTTGTCCCCTTCCTAACACTCAATGGGGTGTTTTTGTTGGCTAGCTGCCAGTACCAAAAAAAAGGGGAAGTGTCGATGGGAAATCAGGATCCTGAGACCGACAGGCCCCAGGAACAATGGGGAGGCCAGTGCTCCAGGTCAGCCTGATTGACAGGGTGGGCAGGCTAATCAGGGAATCAGGAGGCCAGGGGGGTGGGTCCCGTCCTTCCTGTGAGCTGGAATTCCCTGGGTCAGACAGAGTGGGGCTGAGCTAAGGAGAGAGCAGGGGCCCAAGCTGAGTTGGGGAGCAGAGCTGTGCCAGCCAGAGGAGCCAGAAAAGCAGCCCAGGATGCAGGTCAGTGCTGGGAGCAGAGTTGGATGCAGCCCACAGAGCAGACCTGCACTGGAAGGAGAGCTGTAGCAACCAGAGCCAGAGGGGCCAGAAAAGTAGCCCAGGGAGCTGGAGGCAGAGCAGCAGCCGTGTGGAGGCAGAGTGATGGAGCTGGAGCTGAGGCTGGAGCAGTCCAGAGCCAGGTGCAGTGAGCAGCTGGGGAGAGCAAGGGCTCAGCAGCAGGCCCAGTGCAGGGAGACGCCCCAGCCAAGATGCCTGGCAGGCCAGACTTGGAGGGGAATCGGTACCCCGACGAGGGGGCTGATGCTGGGAAGAAGGGTCCTGCCACCTAGAGCCTGAGAGCATGTGGCCACCACCAGAGCTAGTGTCCAACACGCAGCATCCCTGCAGCACAGCCAGGACCTGAGAAGGGGCCTGGGACATATGAGGAACAGACTGAACTCCCCTTACATTCCAGAGACGCTGGTTGTGATGTCCCCATGTCGCAAAGCAGGGTGACATGTTTTTCTTTAACCTTTCCTGTTTTTCCTTATTTTTTTATAATTGATTGCTGTTTAATAAATTGTATTTGCTTTGAACTGTATGTAATGATCAGTGGGTCAGGGAAGCATCCAGTTCAGAGAGAGCACCACGGGGTGGGGGACACCCTACTCCCTGCCCTAAGTGACCACGGCAAGGTTGGGGGGTCAAGACCCCAGGAATCCTGGGCCCAGCCTTGTTGGGGTTACGAGGACTCAGCCACACAGGAGAGTGGAAGGGGAGCCCTTGAGGAAGGGGTGAGCAAACTATTGCCCAGGGGCCACATCTGGCCCTTCAGACATTTTAATCCAGCCCTTGAGCTCCCATTGGGGAGCAGGATCCAGAGCTTGCCCTGCTCTGCACAGCTCCCGGAAGCAGCAGCATTTCCCCCCTTCCCGGCTCCTACGCGTAGGGGCAGCCAGGGGGCTCCGTATGCTGCCCCCGCCCCAAGTGCCAGCTCTGCAGCTCCCATTGTCCAGAAACCACAGCCACTGGGAGCTGCAGGGGCAGCGCCTACAGATGGGGCAGCATGCAGAAGCACCTGGCCATGCCTCCACATGGAAGGACATGCCGCTGCTTCCGGGATCTGCTTGAGGTAAGCCTGCACCCCTGATCCCCTCCTGCGCCCCAACCCCCTGCCCTAGCCCTGACCCCCCTCCTGCCCTCTGAGCCCCTCAGTCCCAGTCCAGAGCATCCTCCTGCACCCCCAACCCCTCATCCCCATCCCCACCCCAGAACCCACACCTCTAGCTGGAGCCCAGACCCCCACCCCCCTGCCCCAGTCCAGAGCCCCATCCCACACCCTGAACTCCTCATTTCTGGCCCCACTGCAGAGCCCTCACCCCCTCCCAGACCCCAACCCCCAATTTTGTGAGCATTCATGGCCCACCATACAATTTCCATACCCATATGTGGCCCTCAGGCCAAAAAGTTTGCCCACCCCTGGCTTGTGGTCAGGCAGGCCTCTGGGTAAAGGAAGTGGGAGTGAGGACTCAGATCCTTTCGCTAGCCCATTTCACTGGGGTATTGTATAAGCCAGAAACATTCCGCACAATAGTGGTATCATTCCCCCACTTACATTTTAAATAGTTACTACTTACTCCCATGAAAGGATAGCTGGTCTCATTTCATGTACTGCATACCTGCCAATCAATCACGCCTGATCCAAACCAGTGATTCTAAAACAACATCATGCACAATGCTTTGACATGTCTAACAACCAAGACCTACCAGTTTTAGGGGCTCTATTCCACTTGAAATTTAAAAGTCCCTATTATAGTTCTAGGGAGGATTAATATGGACTGGCTCAGAGAGCATAATACCAAGAATGTCAATCACATAGATGCCATCTATCACAGGCTCAGGTTGGAATTTTCGGCTCTGTCCATTTATAAAATGTTATGTTTTACCTGGAGCAAATTCACTAGTTAAAGTATTATTCATTAATGGACAGGGGAATTATGTCACATTGTATTGCTGTTTGAGATTATCCCACAATTTGTCTGCTAACCTTGTCGTTAATGGATGGCTACAAATGGGATTATTTTTAGATAGTTTTTCACTGTCATTAGCTCAGCTATCATTTAAATTCTGGCTTTGTTGCTTGTTCTGTACACGGACTCTGAGGGGTGCAGAGTAGAACTGGGTGAAATTATTTGGACGAATAGTTGATTTGCCCCCCAAAAATGCAGTTTTGGGTCAACTGAAGTGATTTGTGAATTTGATATGAATGTGCACTATAGTTTTGGACAAAAAAAAAAGTTAGGCTTGATTTACAAGGGGACACAGGCTCTAGTCACAAAGAAAGGTGCAAATGACAGGGACCCCCTTATACCCAATAACTCAGTGGTTAGTGTGCCGACCTGGGCTGTGGGACTCCAGGTTTGAACCCCAGATCTGGAGCAGGGACTTGAATACAGATCTCCTCCTCCCAAGTGACTGTCCTAAACATCTGGCTCTTGTCTATTCTGGGCTGGAGCTCTCTCAATCTCTCCTGCTGAACCTGTTTGACGTGGCGTAAGTAATGAAATAGCCATGGGAGCAGGGATGTGAGTCCCCTACATATCAGGTGGGAGCCCAAAACACTGGACTTTGGCATCATTCACTCGTGCTTGTGCGCACTCTCTCACAGGTGATGTATACACAGTGACACAGCTTCTGCAGGAGAGATTGAGCGAGCCCTACACCAGACTAGTTAATTGCCTGGTGGTTAGGACACGCTGGGGCACGGACTCGAACTTAGGCCTGGTCTTCACTTACAAATTAGACTGACCTAGCTACGTCTGTCAGGACTGTGAAAAATAGCATTCCCTGACTCCTCGGTGAGTTTGACTTACCCCACAGTGTAAACGCAGCGAGGTCAATGAGAGAATTCTTTCATCGACCTAGCTGCCACCTCTCGGAACGGTGTACTAACCAAAAACCCCCATCTGTCGATGTAGGAAATGTCTACACTATGGCATTACAGTGGTACGGCTGCAGCACTGGAGCTGTCCCACTGCAGTGTAGACATGCCCTTAGGTTGCCTCGCCCCCCAGGTGAGTGTCAACCACTGGCTCAGAGCCATAACGGGGTCCCCCCCACCTTCTGTTTGGTGACTCTCGCCCTTCATTTCCTTTGCTGTGATTTAAAATAAGGTTTAAAATGCCCAGAAGTGAAACATTTTGTTTGACCCCAAATGAATTTTTTTGGCACCAAAAATTCAATTTTGTTTCAGCTCCAATTGATTGGGGAGAGGGGGGTGAACTACCAGCAAACCGACAAATCAGTTATTCACCCAGTTCTAGTTCTGAGCCCCAGGACCCCTGTGCAGGCAGTGGGATGCAATTGGATCTTGGGCAGCTCTGACAATCATTTTATATTCACCTTTCAGGGAATTTAAAATTGACTTTCTTTGCTATGTTTAAACAGCCAATTCTGTACAATTTAGCCTCACGCTGGACACACATTCATAAACCGAAAGCTCTAATCTGCTCTGCTTCATGGATTCAGCTGCTTTTGTGTTTAATCCCCTACATTCATTAGCCACTGCCACAAGCCTGGAGTGGGATTTTATGAATATGTTGAAATGCAGGATGCCACTTAGGTAATCACAGTGCAGTTACAATAAGCCATCAGTACAACGGATTGACAATGGCCCAACACAGAGGTCCAGTCTGGCATGGCGTACTGGCAAGAGCCGGTACGCCATGCCGGACCGGACTGACTTCCCCAGGCTGGCAATTTAAAGGCCCCGGGGCTCCCCGCAGTGGCTGTAGCCCAGGGCCCTTTAAATCGCCTCCCAAACCCCGCTGCCGGAGCCCTGGGGTAGCTGCGGTAGGGCTCTGGCAGTGATGTAAAGGGCCTGGGGCTCCTGCCGCTGCGGGGAGCCCTGTCCCTTTAAATCACCACCCGAGCCCTGCCGCCACTACCCTGGGGCTCCGGCAGTGGGGCTCGGGCGGTGCTTTAAAAGGCCTGGAGCTCCCCGCAGCAACCGAAGTCCCTGGCCCTTTAAATCGCCGCCTGAGCCCAGCTGCCGGAGCCCCCGGGTAGCAGCGACAGGGCTCTGTCGATGATTTAAAGGGCCCAGAGCTCTGCTGCAGTAGCGGTGGCCAGAGCCCTGGGCCCTTTA
Source organism: Mauremys mutica (assembly GCF_020497125.1). Taxonomy (NCBI): domain Eukaryota; kingdom Metazoa; phylum Chordata; order Testudines; family Geoemydidae; genus Mauremys; species Mauremys mutica. Next base: position 43,399,641 of record NC_059080.1, read on the forward strand.
AATCACCCCTGAGCCCCGGGGCTCCCAGCCACCTCTGCAGCTGGTAGCTCTGGGGATGATTTAAAGGCCCCGCCACTTCCGGTTGAGGCCATATCTCTTCTGGTTGAGGCCACACCCCCGCTCATGACTCTGGCGTACCGGTAAGTCCCTTAACTTACTTTCACCCCTGGCCCAACATTAGGGTGATCACCCATCTTTAATTGGGCAGGCCAGTCTCAAAATGTACATTTCAAGTCCCAGTCCCAGGCTTAATGACTCCGGGAAAGCATTTGTCCTGTATTTCTTGCAATGCCATTCCACACCTGCCCGAGGCTCAGGAGAGGCACCAGCGTCTTTCCACGGGGGGAGGACTGAGGTGGGCCTTAGTACTCAGGTGGGCCCAGCAGTACTCAGAGCCGCCCAGGGAGCCTAGGCTGCTATGGGGAGTCCTGGAGTCCCGGACCTTCCACCTCCCCTGGGCAGCATGCCATGGAGGGCGGGGACACAGGTCAGGGGCTGCTCTTGGGCACCCCGGCACCCAGGTGGAGGGGCAGGACTCCCCACACAGTGGCCCAGGCTCCCTGGGTGGTTCTTACCAATGCCGAGCTCTGGCTTTTGACCTGGTCATGGGGCAGGGCTTCAGGGGAGAGGAGAAGAAAGAGGCGGGGTCAAGGAGGGGGACAGGGCTCCTGCATGTGTCCTGTTTTTGCATTTTGAAAAGGTGGTCACCCTACACAGCATGCGCCTAACCCTGCAGTCCTTGCTCTCGGGGCAGAGGGGTGCAGGAGAGGACTCAGTCTGTCTTTTTATAGCACCACTCCTCCGAGCACCTCAAAGCACGTACATTAATTAACCCTCACAACTCCCCTCAGAGTGTGGAAACACTGTCCCCATTTCACAGGTTAAGAAACTAAGCCATAGAGGGGGGAACCGACTGGCCCAAGACCACAGCTGTGGTATGCTGGGAATGGAACCCAGCATTCGGACTTGCAGCCCCCTGCACTCACCACTTGTGCCTGCCCCCAATCCCATAAGAGGCCAATGCTGTAAAGAAAACTTTCTCTTCTGGGGTCTTTACAATGGCTGGTCACATGCCCTTGGGCAAGGCCCCTCTGTGCTAAAATGGGGATAATGGATTTTACTGGCTTTGTTCCTTTGGGACACACTGCAAAGTGCCCTGTTTGTGAAGTCTGCTGCAGAGGCCGGGGTGTGATGGGGCTGGAGCTGTATCGGGAGAGGAGTTTTGGATGGTGTCTTGGAGGGGGCTCAGGTCTGCTGGCTGGGGTTTGGGGACAAACTGCTTTTTAATTCAGTGTTGTTCCTAACGTGCTGGATAGTTGCTGTCATGGGAGCATTGGGGGCTCATGGAATGCAGGCTGGGGCCCTGCATTGCACAAAGTGCTCTCTGACCTTCCTGAGAAAGCTGCTAGGGGAGCCAATGTGTAGCAATTCAGTGATGGCTGATGGCTCACAGAGCTATGTTGGCGCATGCGCGTGTAGGGCTCCTGGCCCTGTTCGGCCCCTAGGCAGGTTTCAGCTAGTGTTCAGTCTCTCTTTCAGACAAGTGATATTAAGCCAATTCCCAGGAACAGCCCTTCCGAGCTGTGCGTGGTGTCTGGACCCCACCCACTGACAACTTTGTGATGAGATGCTCATTCTGTAGCCCGCTTGCCCTCTCTGCCAGGTTCAGGGCCTTAAATCACGGGCACTTGCATCACTGGCAGGAGAGGGGTATATTACTAGCTCTCATGCTATTTGAAAGGGGTTTCAGCCTTACATGGGGTTCATCGGTAATGAGGGGTGTTCTTCCCAGCTAGTCCCAGCAGCAGACGCCTCTGTTCTTGGGCCATGCTGTTCTGGGCTGATATACCTCTGTTAGCTAGCATCGTTCGAAGGCAGTGTTATGCTAATGGTTCCCAGGCTGATCTATTAGCATAACCAGGGCTGGCTCCAGGCACCAGCTTATCAAGCAGGTGCTTGGGGCGGCCACTCCGGAGTGGGGCAGCACTTTCAAGGATTCGGCGGCAATTCGGCGGAGGGTCCCTTACTCCTGCTCGGAGGGAAGGACCTCCCGCTGAACTGCCGCAGATCGCAATCGCGGCTTTCTTTCTTTTTTTTTTTTGACTGCTTGGGGCGGCAAAACCCCTAGAGCCGGCTCTGAGCATAACACTGCCTTCGAACGATGCTAGCTAACAGAGGTATATCAGCCCAGAACTGCATGGCCCAAGTAACTCCAGAGTAACAATTTCCGGTTGATTTGGTCCCCCTGTGACATTCAGCCCAGGGTGTTTGCTAAGCTGCTGCTTTTCCAGAATCAAAGTTCACTTTTCACCTTTGTTCTGTAAAGTGCTTTCACTTTCCTACAGCAACCTGTGATGCGAGTGCACATTGTATCAATCAGCGATAGACTTTCACATGTGACCATCAAACAATGGCCTGTGTTCCCTGGAAAACAGAGCTGGAAGTTGTTAGAGAAAGGCACCAAATAAGAGAAGAAAGAGGCAAAGAAACATTGCTCTCCCCTCTGGGTAGATTTGGGAACTTGATAGAAACTGTACAAAGACGATGATCAGAAATTACATTATAGAAATGCTCCAGCACATGGGAAAGGTTCCTGTATGGTGGAAAGCACTGAGAAATGTAGGACTAGTCTGTGCTGAGTTTGGTGTGAGTGTGTGAGAAGGGCAGGGAGAGGCAAGGAGAATTCTCATGTTGAGACTGGGTAGCAGTCTGCGATTGCCTACAGAGTTACTAGCTCCCCAAAGCGGCAGGGAAGGGACAGGTGAAGGTCCTGTGCTCCCTCCTCGCCAGCCAGGGAGCAGCGTTGTGCCTGTGCACCCCCACATGGCCACCTATTGAGGCCTCCAGCATGTAATGCCACGTGATGGTACAAATAACACAATTGCAGTGCTGTTGTGCCTTTAAGTGTGGCCCTCCAAATGTGGATTGCCAGAGTTTCAGGATTAATGTGTTGGACGCAAAGGAGATGAGAGCCTGAATCCATGACTTTTCCCTAGGGTTCACACAAGCAGAAGAGCCCCTGGCAGCTCCCTCAGGGCCTGAGGAGTTTAAGAGGACATATTATGGACACATGGAATAGTCAAAGACTATTGTATCAACTTTGTAACCATACTATGCATCCTTATGGCTAGGAACTGGATTCCTGTCTCAATGGGGGAGTTACAAGTTTTCTGCAGGAGCAGGGGGGTAACTATCGCCAGTCCCTAGGTGGGTAACAAGCCTGGGGAATGGTCACCCTATTGGGGTGCAATGGTGTAGACTGGTTTGGCCTCATTCCAGAGGCTTGGCAGACAAAGAACTGAGAACTCTATAAAGTGGCCACCCTGATGTGGGGCAGATAGGGCACATGCACTCTTTCCAAGAACAGATTGCCAGAGGGGCGGGCCATGCCGAGGCCCAGACGTACTCTGAAACCTGCCAGGGCCTCCATGTGGAAGATGGATGACTGCTGGTCAGCTAGACCTGGTGGTAAGCTGTTCCTTTTTTTATTGATGTATTTTCCCAGTGTAACTCCTTTAGAGGGGTTGCTCCTGAAATACAACATGGCACATCTAGGAGACTCGCCCCAGACGACAGCAGCAATGGCTACAGAAGCTCAGGAATCCATTTCCCAGCTTGCCTAGGGTCCAGGGTGGGATAGAGCACCACCAGAACTAGTCACTAGCCAGAACCCAAAGACAAAGGGTTTGGCTGAGTTTGGAGTGGAGCCATCCCGGCCAGGGAGTGAAGCATCACAGCCAGGGAGGACCCTTCCACTCTCCACATTCCAACCCTATGGAGGATTTTCAGTCCTTTTGGGATTTCTGGGACACTGAACAGTGTCATCTCAGCCCAGACCAGACACCCAGAAGGCTGAGGAGCATCACAGTCAGGCTTCCAAGAGCCAGCCTAACATGGAATCCAGACCGGAGGGCCACAAGGACAAGCTGACCATCCTTGGCACGGGTACTTTATAAGAACACCCCTGTTTGTTTATGTTCCTATTGTGCTCTAAGCCGGCCACCGATTCCTGTGCTTCATCACCATCAGAGACTGAGGCTAAACTCATTCTTTGCCTAGGCAGGTGCTGGGAAGGGGTGCCAAGGGGTTGTACTAGCTGTAAATATTGAGAGGGGTAGCGTTTATGTATTGTTCGATCTCTCATTATCCTGATTCTTTTCTCCAATGTCCCCATCCTGAGTTCCCCATACCTAACAAAGCCCCTGTTACTGTTTTATCACTCTGGGAGTTGTGATAGCTGTTTTATTTGTGTGTGTTCTGACTGACACTCCACTCTAGGACAGTGGTTCTCAAAGCCGGTCCGCCGTTTGTTCGGGGAAAGCCCCTGGCGGGCCGGGCTGGTTTGTTTACCTGCCGTGCCCGCAGGTTCAGCCGATCACGGCTCCCACTGGCTGCGGTTCGCTGCTCCAGGCCAATGGGGGCTGTGGGAAGGGTGGCCAGCACATCCCTCGGCCTGTGCTGTTTCCTGCAGCCCCCATTGGCCTGGAGCAGCGAACTGCAGCCAGTGGGATCTGCGATCGGCCGAACCTGCAGATGCGGCAGGTAAACAAACTGGCCCGGCCCGCCAGGGGCTTTCCCTGAACAAGCGGCGGACCAGCTTTGAGAACCACTGCTCTAAGAGACTGGGGTTGAATGTTTTCCCAGGGGACCAACCATTTGTGCGCTCCATACAAGGAGGGGTTTTCTTGGGTGGAGGCACCAGGACCCAGGAGAAGAGAGAGAGGGCTGCAGCCACACCTCATTAGTAATGCTTTGGTTCTGATTAAATAGTTCTTTGCTGTTGGTTGCTCACTGGGTAACCTGTCATTGTCCCTGAGAGAACAGGATGGCAGGTGCTGAACGAAAGTCAGACCTGCTGAGATCCTCACAGTGAACTGCAGGAGTCTGCAGCCTAAATACTCAATCTGTTGGGAGAGGATTGCAGGATCTGCCCTGAGGAAGGTGACAGCTGGAGGTCTCAGACTGAAGTGGGGTGCCCTCACAGAGGCCACAAAGGGGTCTGAGGCACAGTTACCTCAGGAACTGTGACAATCAGCTCTGCCATCTCCATAGCTCTCTCTGGTCCTGAAGAGCAATGAATCCTCACAGGCCCTGGCAGACACAGGGATTGGGATCAGGGAAACGATAACCCACCAAGTTAAGCAGCTAATCTTGAAAGCACGAGGGTCTAGATCCTCAGAGGTTTGCAGGCACCTAACTCCCATTGAGGATCTGGCCTAGGCTCCCAGCAGCCCAGGTCTCCACTCCCTTCTTATGCTCCTGCCTCTCCACAGCTTCTGCTTCTGCTCAGCAATATCCCCCCCTGCCAGTACTCCTGCTGCCAGTCCTGTTCCTCTCCCCGTACAATGACAGGGGCCCACTAGCTGCAGAAGCAGTGTCATGGTCCCTGATTCTCCCCCAACATACACCCCAATACACCCCTGGCCTGGCCAGCCTCTGGAGGGTTCCCCTCCTGAACTGGGACAACCCACCAGCTATCACCAATCGCCCAGTCTGGAGCTGTCTGCTCTCAGTTCCTCACAAACTATCCTGGGGCTGCAGACAGGGAGGTAAAATCAAGACACTCTCCACCCACCCCTGTGTATGACTTTACTGCCCATTTGCTGGGCACGTGGTGCACTTTAAAGTCCTGCTTCCCCCTCCTCCTGCCAAAGGGTGGAATGGGAGCCAGTGTCCTTGGACCATATGGCTGGACCCATAGCGCCTTGCGGACCCTCTCTGCAAAGGGCACTTGTCAATCTCCATCTCAGGATGGGGCAGGATCCGGGTAGTAGGAGGAGCTAGAAGAAACATCCGTTGCTCACAAACTGCTGGGATTTGGGGCAGAAACCAAATGTGGGCGTAAGGTGGCTTTCGCAGCCAGCTCCAAAACTGCCCATGCAGCCTGGACAGGGACAAACTGGCTGCTTCCTGGCTTCGGCTCTATGGACTGTCTGCCCTGCAATGTGAGCATCCCTGAGCTAGCCTGCTCAAAATAGCAGCTTAGCTGCAGCAGCAGGAGCAGCAGGCTGGGCTAACCACCCAAGCACAGTCCCACCCAGGACTCTTAAGGGCATGTTCAAGCCCATCCCACTGTCTGAGCTGCCATGACTACGTTGTTATTTTTAGCGAGCTAGCTGGATCCCAGCGAGCTAAGGTTTGCTCCATGCACTGCCATTGCACCTCCCAATGGCAAATTAGTGGACACCTTTGACAATAATATCCTTAATGGCTCTGTGCCTCAGTTTCCCATCTATAAAATGGAGGTAATAATATCACCTCACAGGGCTGCTGTGAAGATAAATTCATAGATTCTAAGGTCAGAAGGGACCATTGTGATCATCTAGTCTGACTTCCTGTATAACATGGGCCAGAGAACTGCCCCAAAATAATTCCTGTGAACTAGACTATGTCTTTTTTTTTAAAATCCACTCTTGAAATTCATTACCAGTTGTGAAGCACTCAGCTATTACAGCGCTGAGTGCTATAGAAAAGCTCAGGAGGAAACTAAGAAGTCCACATACAGCACAGGGTTTGGCTGCTGTGTGGTTAAATAAGGCAGCAAATGCACATTGAATGAAGTAGATGGAACGAAACATTGAATAGCGGCTTCATTCAATGAGTGGCATCTATGCTATGCACTGAATGAGGCAGGCATCCTATAGGAAAAAATAGCATGTGAGCATATAATTAAAGACTGTAGCATAATGCGTATGCACAAGGGGGGTTGATTTAGAGTTGCACAGGCAACTTTAATTCTGGCAGTGCCTAACTTTGCAACCTTAATAATGGTTCCTTTAACGTGGGATTTTTTTGTATGTAATATAGTCTTTATGTTGTAGAACTTTCTTCTCTGTACTTGACAGTGGGGCAGAGCTGAGGGGGAGGGATTGAATCCAGGCCACTACTACTAATGGCATAGACTGCAGAAGATAGTCTGCTCTTTTAGGAGGAAGATGACAAGCAGATCTGTTGATACTGGCTTCAGAATAATGTCATTATTGCAGGACAACTGATATTACACTTCCCGGTACTTCTGGCATACTTGGGGAGAGGGGGGCAGAGAGGGGATATGAGAGAGAGAGAGATGTCCCCTTGTGCAGACTTCTGGAGCAATTAAATCTAGTGTATGTTGTTTCTCACCTTGATTTTTGTCCTACATATCAGGCCCTTGCTGCTCCTCAGGGGTTCAAAAATGCGTATATAGCCCCCGTGCCCCATAGCTCGGTGCCTGGTTTGCTGTATGGACATACCTCCATAATTCCTGGCCTCTACTGGCTACATGCTGATCTGCATTCACATTAGCACTTCCCTCTGCTGGGCAAAATCAGACCAATAAAAGATATTACCTCACCCACTTTGTTTCTCTGTGATATGTGCATCCACTGCAGCTACAGAGAATAGACGTCTTCTTGTGTGTTTGTGCAATGCTGCTAGCCGTTGAGTCGACTCAGACCTGCTCATGAATTTGTGATTTGTTTGTCCCCTAGTGGCTGGAGTTTTTCTGCTAGCATAGGGGTGCCAATTTTGGTTGAACATATTCCTGGAGGTTTCATCACATGACATAATCTTTAATTAAAGATTCATCTTTAATTTCCAGAGATTCCAGGACAACCCTGCAGGGTTGGCAACCCTATGCTAGAATAACTTTTAGAACCATCTGCCAGGATTAAGTTGTTTCTGTGACATTACAGTGGCATGGTACAAATGCTGTCTCATGATGTCACAACTAAGGCCAGGTGAATTATCTATGCCTAAGCATTTGTAAACTGAGCAGCTTATGATTTCTGGACTTTAATACTTTGCCAAATGATTCCTGTGAATAGCGCCTGCTCAAGCCTGTTAAAAACTGGGAGTGTCTGACACTTAAGTTATGTTGACTAGTTTTGATTGGACACACAGGTCGCACGGTATGTTTATGTTGGCTGATTGGATGAATGCAACTCTTGTAAACACACATTCACAAACCTGATTCTGAATTCAAAATGGAATCTGTACATGGCTCCATATCCTGACATTGGAACTGCCTGCCCAGCGGTAGCCCCAACGAACATGCACATAGCTACACTGTGGGCAAGTTACCATTAATAAAATGGCAGAAAGCCCTTTGTTAATGCAGCGACTTAAGGCTGCCAGGTGATAGCTTATGCTCTTGCACAATGTCCAGTGCAGCAAAACTCAAAGTTTGAAACCCAGGAAATAGAGTTTAGGTAAATGCCTGTGCAACCTTAACACTTCCCCCTCCCTTCACCCTGCTCCTGGTGCTGGCAAAAGTCACTGGGCATTATCTGCAGGCTCTCCTGTTGCTTTCAGTGTTTTAGGTATAGTTGTACTGACCAGTGGAGGCAGCAGGTGGGGAGGTTGGTAGAGATGTGTCTGTGAGCTGAGGAGATCTGAGGACTAGTTTGAGGAGTATCACAGGGCTGTTACTGTGGTATGAAGTGGTCTGGCTCTGAGATCCGCCATGTGCGTGATGAAAGGAAAGAGGTGCATGCGGACCTTGAGGTTCCAATCAGCACTATTTCAATACAGGATTGTGTAGTTTGTGTCCGGGGCAGGGCACTGGGGTGATCTTGCCATCTGGATTGTCAGCAGTGAGGTGAGATATGAGCGCAGGCTATGGATTGACTGATGGGATGGGGAAAGTGCAGGGTTAGATGGTATCCTGTGTGAAGGGGCTGTAGCAAGGTGTGAAGTGGTTGTTAAATTTTACTTGTGTGGTATTCTGCTGGGAGAGCAGGCTCAGTGTTTGAGCACAGGGTAGCACCTGACCATTACCGTGAGAAGGTAGAGTGGAAGGGGGTGTCATGGGTATATCAGAGTGTCTCTCAAAAAGGCCAGAGTTATGGTTGCATGCTCAGGGAGAGGGGCTCAGACCCAAGCAGCGGGGTAGGGCTCTCCCAATCCCTGCACACACACAGAAGGGAAAAATTCAGGGCTGTCAGCCTCACAACTAAACCCTCAACTTACTCTGCTCCTCCTCACATTCTCCAAACCCTCCCCCTCCTCCTCACCCAACCCACCTAAGTCCTCTTCCCTTCCCTAACACCCATTCCCATTTATCCCCCAAAATAACCCCATCTCTCACTACTGACCCAACCCCCCTTTTTCCTTATTACCACCTAGCCTTTCACCCCCAGTCAACCTTTCCCTCCCAATGAGCATTCACAGGTGTAATTTATTTGCATCCAAAAATAGTTTCAGAACCTTCTGAAAATTCTGCTGTGCTCAGAGTCCATTTCTTTTAAAAAAATAAATAAATAAATAAATAAATAAATAAATAAATCTTTCCAGAGGTGGATTTTTCCCAGATGTGGACAGCTCCTTCCCAGATTTCTGGTTTCACTTTTCAAAGGTGCTAGAATCTGGGAACTTTCTCAGAGCCGTTTTAGTGTTTCTGGGGGCTGTATCTCGGGAACTCCTTGCTCAACCACATTTGCATCACTAACCCCACTCTGCACGCCAAATTTCAAGGCAATCCATGTAAGCACACAGGCTTCAGCGCACTTGGAAGAATTGTCCTTTAAACAGGAAGGTTCCCCAACCTTAGCTAGAGCAGAGCTGGCAACTGGCATGCCACGATAATATTGTATGAAATTAGAGGAGCATGGAGGAGAAGGGCTCGCCACATCCATCAGCAGCACAGCAACAGGCTCAGAGAGGTTTAAGTGGCATATTCATCTCAATGAGAAGTTCTCAGCTGAAAGCAAGCACTCAGTGGAGATGAATACAGCCTGAGACAACAGCTTTGAGACTGCATTGCTCCATTCATGGCAGTGGGTGGTCCCTTCCCTCCTCCACCAGTGCTGGAGAGTGTCTGACATGTCAAGTGTACTGTTCTCAGCTCCTCCCGCAGAAGGGCAGGGCTTCCCCAAATCCTGGCTTGCATGTGAGTTAAGGGGTAGGGAGATGGGTTCAGAACCTCTTGGAGGAACATGGCACCCCAGATTTCCAGATCACATGGTGGGGGGTGGGGAGAGAAGGGGTCAGAGCTCCTGCCCCAGACAGGCCAACCTTCCAGCACTCAGCTCACATGGGGGTAGGGACAGGGGCGGCTCTAGGCATTTTGCCGCCCCAAGCACGGCAGGCAGGCTGCCTTCAGTGGCTTGCCTGCGGAGGGTCCGCTGAAGGCAGCCTGCCTGCCGCCCTCGCGGCGACCGGCAGAGCGCCCCCAGTGGCTTGCCGCCCCAAGCACACACTTGGCATGCTGGGGCCTGGAGCCGCCCCTGGGTAGGGAAGGTAAATGGGCACGGCTTCCCCAGATTCTGACACACATGGGAGGGCAGGGAGAGGGGTTCAGACACCCCCTACAAGTGCAAATCTCCTATATCTGGGCTACAATGAGGTGGACACATTGGGGGCAGAGCCCTCAACAGAGGCTGGCGCTCCCCAGCTCTTAGCACATGCATGAAGGTAAGGAGAGAGGCACAGACCCCACAAGAGAGGCAGCACCCCACAGATCCTCTTGCCCCTAGCTCCCTGTCACTCACCTCCATGTCCCCCTTCCCAGTGTTTCTTCCCCCCTTCTCATTCCACCTAGCCCCCTCTCCATCAACCGACCCCACTACCCTTCTCCTACCCACCCATCCCCATTTATTTACCTCCCATAATCCCTTGCTTCACCCCCCCACTCACCCCATTCCCACCAACTCTTCCAGCCCCAATCACCTTCCTGCCCAGCAAACCATACATATGTAATAGTTTATTTTTTCATTTCCAAAATAGTTTCAGGGCCTTCAGAATATTCTGCAGACCTCAGATTCCATTTCCCCCAAATAAAAAAAACACCTTTGACAGCGGCAGATTGGAGCAAGCTGCCCCACTTTATTTCAGATTTCTGCCGAGGGTTCTCTCGGAACACTCAGTGCCTGGATGCTGCTTGATGGCTGGAACATTCCCCCTTGAGCCAGCCAGGTCCTGGGATGCAGAAGTTGGTTTCAAGCCACTTAGCCTGTCTCTCTGCACCTGTGCAGCGAGCCCTTTGGCAAGCTGCCAATCACCTCCAAGGCTGACATGCTGACCTTACAAACCAAATTCCTTGACTGAGAATGTTGTAATTTGCTTTCCCCCAAAGGGCGAGGGGCGGCATACATCCAGTGGGGCGTTTGAGACACTGGTGCTGTGAGCACAACCCTGCTTTGGGATCTGTGCGCAGAAATGAGTTGCCTAAATGCGTGAATGTTAAGAGAGGCTGTTTTTTCCTGAAGGTTGTATCATGGGAACAGCTTTAGAGTGGTACAGTTTAAGGCCAGAAGCAGAGGCGATGCGTGGGGAGGCTTCTTGGCTTGTACTGAGCATGCTCACATGGATTCTAACCGACACTGTTGAAGGTGGCTGCCTTCACTCTGCCCCTCCCCCCCGTATTGGCAGGGATGGGTCATCTCTAGCCAGCATGGACCACTGGATTGTCTAGTCTGACCTCCTGGGCATCACAGACCCCCAGCACCCGCACACTGAACCCAACCACCAAAATTCAACCAGGGTATTACTGTCCAGGGGAACCTAGGCTGTTATGTGCTGCAGGCAGGGAATAGGAGGGACTGAGGTGCACTGATTGTGAGATAGACCCAGATAATCCTGGCAAATGACCCATGCTCACATACTGAGAGGAAGGCAAAACACCCCCAAGGTCACTGCCAATCTGCCCTGGGGGGAAATTCATTCACAATCCCACATATGGTGATCACTTAGACCCTGAGTGTGTGAGCAAGAACCAGCCAGCCAAGCGCCACTCCCCCCCCACACACAACACAGAGACCCCTCAGAGCCCTGTCCCACTTTGCCCAATGTCCCATCTCCAGCAGTGGCCATCTCTGATGCTTCATAGGAAGAAGAACAAACCCTGCCCTCCCAGAATACACTGGGGAGGGGGAACCCTTCCTGACCCCCACATGTGGCCAGCGGAAGCCTTGAAGCATGAGCCTTTAGGAGCATAAGCCATAAAGTGGACGTGAACCCCTGTCTGCCGAACTGTACCCCTGCTGTCACAAGCCCCCTTGTCACACAACAGCACTCAGAAATGTCGTCAGCTTGCTCTCAGATCAAATTAAGTTGTTTGCCCCCTCTTGGGAGGCTGTTCCAGAACCTCACCCTTCTGATGGTTACAGACCTTCTTTTAATTGCCAGCCCAACTTTGTTCCTGGCTAGTGTCTCTGAGAGCCTGTGCACTCATTGGAATCAGTAGCATAGCTCCTGATGACATTGATGGGCAAAGAATTAAACCGACTACTGAAAACCCCACCTGTAAAACTTCCTAAGGTGAATGCTGCAGAAAGCTCTGTGCATGTGAAAACGAGACTAAAATGGGGAGGATTTTGCAGCCTTGGCTGTAGCAGTTGCTGGAAGGTATTGAAGTGTTGGCATCCCCAGGTTTGAAGATATGTGTGTGTCAGGGGAGGGACGACTGGCACACACTGAGGGAAGTGTTTGGCCTTGGGTTACCCACTAAACTGGTGCCAGAACCAGGGACAGAACCCAGAAGTCCAGCTTGCCAGGGTCTCCTTAGCTAACCACTAGACCTACCCTCCTTTTCTGGTCCAGGAGTCTGCGACCTTCTATGCCCTGCCATTCCTCTTAGCTATAGGGGAGACCTCCCGCCTCTGAAATCCCTGCTGCTAAATGGTTCTGCTGAAGTTACCCAGCTTTCTCCTGGCTTCGCCATGGCCAGTCAGGGAGCAGGCAGACTCCTTCCTTGCATTCACCTGACAGAGTTGCTGCCTGAGATGATCACAGTTTGTAGCTACACAAACGCTTCCAGCAGATGGAGGGAGCAAGAGAAGAAAATAGTCTAGCAGCAGGGAATATCTGGGCTCCCCTCCTGCAGCCCTGTCTGGGAAAACCTGCCCAATTCCAGCTCCTCATCTAGGCTGTGTATTTTGTAGATAGGAATCAGGGTGTAGGAGGGGTAAATCTGAGGCCCCAGCCCCTCTGGCTGAGCCCCACCACCTCCCTTCGGTCTGCCTAATGCACAAGCTGCTGCACGGCACCCGTAGTTTCCGAACATTGTTCCTCCTCTCCAACCTCTTCCCTCCCTCCCCCGAGGCCCAGTCCTCTCCCTTCCTGCTTCCATCCTCTGGTGATCATCCCTTCTCCCTAGCCCTGTTACCAATCTGCCTGAGGCATCAGGTGATCAGGCTGAGGCTGCAGGATCATTAGGGGAGGAGATGAAGGAGCACACCAAGTGACTAATTTTAAAGCTTTATTAATTAAATAACAGCAGTGAGTGCTGGGTGCTCCCCACATACTCAGAGGAAGGAAAAAAGCGTTAGTGCCCATGCCCTAACCCACTTTCATACTCACACATGCACGACACAAGGCTGGCCAAGCCTGGGTGTAACGTAAGAAGAAGAGGGGGAAGGGTGGACGAAAGTTCTGTCCTGTGCACAGGCCATCCATGGTCCGCTGTTGATCTCCGATTTGCTTCAGCTCTCAGGAGAGTTTTAAGTCCTGGGGTCTTTTTGGGGCGTTTCGTTCAGGGACCTCTGTCACCCGTGCTCTTTGTACCAGTCTGTGGCTTCCTCAGCTTTCCCAAAACACACCAGCTTCAGGGACACGAAACTGTTGTTTCCCCCCTTGCTGGCCTTCACCGTCTCACTAGTTTTTGCAATCCCCTGCAGTCTTGTTCAGCTTACTTCTCAGCAGTTGGCTAGGGGTTGGGTAAGATACAGATATGGCTGCAGGCTTCTTGGCTGCATAGAGTCTGTTCGAGTGCCGTGACCTTGGACTGGAGCCTGCATCTTATCTTCAGACTGAGCTGAAGCGTCGAGTTAACCCATTCTCTTCTCCCTTCCTCCCCCTTCAGCATCTCGCAACCTGCAAAGGAATCTTTCACTCCACACTCACACCGTCAGCCCTCCCCGAAATCCTTTCCAGTGCATCTCAAAGCATTAGCAATATACAATGCTGGTGCTTACCCAGGGGACCCCATGGGGGGAGCAATTTTATTGTGACAGTCCCCTCCTTGACCCCGAATCAACATTCATAGAATCATAGAATATCAGGGTTGGAAGGGACCTCAGGAAGTCATCTAGTCCAACCCCCTGCTCAAAGCAGGACCAATTCCCAACTAAATCATCCTAGACAAATTAGAGGATTGGGCCAAAAGAAACCTGATGAGGTTCAACAAGGACAAGTGCAGAGTCCTGCACTTAGGATGGAAGAATCCCATTCACTGTTACAGACTAGAGACCGAATGCCGTTAGCCTTCTTGGCAACAAGGGCACACTGTTGACTCATATCCAGCTTCTCGTCCACTGTAACCTCTAGGTCCTTTTCTGCAGAACTGCTTCCTAGCCATTCAGTGCCTAGTCTGTAACAGTGAATGGGATTCTTCCGTCCTAAGTGCAGGACTCTGCACTTGTCCTTGTTGAACCTCATCAGGTTTCTTTTGGCCCAATCCTCTAATTTGTCTAGGTCCCTCTGTATCCTATCCCTACCCTCCAGCGTATCTACCACTCCTCCCAGTTTAGTGTCATCTGCAAACTTGGCTGAGAGTGCAGTCCACACCATCCTCCAGATCATTCATGAAGAAAACCAGCTCCAGAACTGATCCTTGAGGCACTCTGCTTGATTCATAGATTCATAGATTCTAGAACTGGAAGGGACCTTGAGAGGTCATCGAGTCCAGTCCCCTGCCCTCTTGGCAGGACCAAATACTGTCTAGACCATCCCTGATAGATATTTATCTAACCTACTCTTAAATATCTCCAGAGATGGAGATTCCACAACCCCCCTAGGCAATTTATTCCAGTGTTTAACCACCCTGACAGTTAGGAACTTTTTCCTAATGTCCAACCTAAACCTCCCTTGCTGCAGTTTAAACCCATTGCTTCTTGTTCTATCCTTAGAGGCTAAGGTGAACAAGTTTTCTCCCTCCTCCTGATGACACCCTTTTAGATACCTGAAAATTGCTATCATGTCCCCTCTCAGTCTTCTCTTTTCCAAACTAAACAAACCCAGTTCTTTCAGCCTTCCTTCATAGGTCATGTTCTCTAGACCTTTAATCATTCTTGTTGCTCTTCTCTGGACTCTCTCCAATTTCTCTACATTTTCTTGAAATGCGGTGCCCAGAACTGGACACAATACTCCCGTTGAGGCCTAACCAGTGCAGAGTAGAGCGGAAGAATGACTTCTCCTGTCTTGCTCACAACACACCTGTTAATGTATCCCAGAATCACGTTTGCTTTTTTTTGCAACAGCATCACACTGTTGACTCATATTTAGCTTGTGGTCCACTATAACCCCTAGATCCCTTTCTGCTGTACTTCTTCCTAGACAGTCTCTTCCCATTTTGTATGTGTGAAACTGATTTTTCCTTCCTAAGTGGAGCACTTTGCATTTGTCTTTGTTAAACTTCATCCTGTTTACCTCAGACCATTTCTCCAATTTGTCCAGATCATTTTGAATTATAACCCTGTCCTCCAAAGCAGTTGCAATCCCTCCCAGTTTGATATAATCTGCAAACTTAATAAGCGTACTTTCTATGCCAATATCTAAGTCATTTATGAAGATATTGAACAGAGCCGGTCCCAAAACAGACCCCTGCGGAACCCCACTTGTTATACCTTTCCAGCAGGATTGGGAACCATTAATAACTACTCTCTGAGTACGGTTATCCAGCCAGTTATGCACCCACCTTATAGTAGCCCCATCTAAATTGTATTTGCCTAGTTTATCGATAAGAATATCATGCAAGACCATATCAAATGCCTTGCTAAAGTCTAGGTATACCACATCCACAGCTTCTCCCTTATCCACAAGACTCGTTATCCTATCAAAGAAAGCTATCAGATTGGTTTGACACGATTTGTTCTTTACAAATCCATGCTGGCTATTCCCTATCATCTTATCACCTTCCAAGTGTTTGCAGATGATTTCCTTAATTACTTGCTCCATTATCTTTCCTGGCACAGAAGTTAAACTAACTGGTCTGTAGTTTTCTGGGTTGTTTTTATTTCCCTTTTTATAGATGGGCACTATATTTGCCCTTTTCCAGTCTTCTGGAATCTCTCCCGTCTCCCATGATTTTCCAAAGATAATAGCTAGAGGCTCAGATACCTCCTCTATTAGCTCCTTGAGTATTCTAGGATGCATTTCATCAGGCCCTGGTGACTTGCTGGCATCTAACTTTTCTAAGTGATTTTTAACTTGTTAATTTATTATTTTATCTTCTAAACCTACCCCCTTCCCATTAGCATTCACTATTGTAGGCATTCCTTCAGACTTCTCGGTGACGACCGAAACAAAGAAGTCATTAAGCATTTTGGCCATTTCCAAGTTTCCTGTTACTGTTTCTCCCTCCTCACTGAGCAGTGGGCCTACCCTGTCCTTGGTCTTCCTCTTGCTTCTAATGTATTGATAAAAAGTCTTCTTGTTTCCCTTTATTCCCGTAGCTAGTTTGAGCTCATTTTGTGCCTTTGCCTTTCTAATCTTGCCCCTGCATTCCTGTGTTGTTTGCCTATATTCATCCTTTGTAATTTGTCCTAGTTTCCATTTTTTATGACTCCTTTTTATTTTTTAGGTCATGCAAGATCTCGTGGTTAAGCCAAGGTGGTCTTTTGCCACCTTTTCTATCTTTCCTACCCAGCGGAATAGCTTGGTTTTGGGCCCTTAATAGTGTCCCTTTGAAAAACTGCCAACTCTCCTCAGTTGTTTTTCCCCTCAGTCTTGATTCCCATGGGACCTTACCTATCAGCTCTCTGAGCTTACCAAAATCTGCCTTCCTGAAATCCACTGTCTCTATTTTGCTGTACTCCCTTCTACCCTTCCTTAGAATTGTAAACTCTATGATTTCATGATCACTTTCACCCAAGCTGCCTTCTACTTTCAAATTCTCAATGAGTTCCTCCCTATTTGTTAAAATGAAGTATAGAACAGCTTCCCCCAGTAGCTGTTTCAACCGGCTGCCAACTAGATATGGAGCCATTGAGCCCGATGATCTACCCAGCTTTCTATCCACCTTATAGTCCAATCATCCAGCCCATACTTCTTTAACTTGCTGGCAAGAATACTGTGGGAGACTGTATCGAAAGCTTTGCTAAAGTCAAGGAATAACATGTCCACTGCTTTCCCTTCATCCACAGAGCCAGTTATCTCCTCATAGAAGGCAATTATGTTAGTCAGGCATGACTTGCCCTTGGTGAATCCAATCTCACTGTTCCTGATCACTTTTCTCTCCTCTAAATTCTTTAGAATTGATTCCTTGAGGACCTGCACCATGATTTTTCAAGGGGCTGAGGTGAGGCTGACTGGTTTGTAGTTCCCCAGAGCCTCCTTCTTCCCTTTCCCCCCCACATCAGACTAGGCAGGATGCTGCCTTTCATACCCTGGATGCGTGAAGGTCATTAGCCTTCTGTCATAAACAGATAGTTAAGGGTTAAGGTCTCTTTTACCTGTAAAGGGTTAACAAGCAGTACCTAAGGAACACCTGACCAGAGGACCAATCAAGGGACAGGATAATTTCAAATCTCTGTGTAGGGAAGGCTTTGTCTGTGTTCCTTGTTTGCTCTGTGTGCTCTCTTTGGATCTAAGAGAGGCCAGACATGTCTCCAAGTTCTCCTGGAGTATTTCCTACTATCCAGTATAGTGAGTATTAGTTAAAAAGGCGGATTAGTCTTTTGAGTTGCTTTCTATATTTGCAATTGTGTGTTTGCTGAAGGAATTCTTTATTTCTGATTGCTGTTACTTTGATTATGCTGAGGAGGAGGGAGGGGAAGTCTCTCCAGTTTTTATAAGTTAGACCCTGTATTTTTGCATCCTGGTAATACAGAGAGAGTGTACTTTTTTTTTCTTTCTTTAATAAAATCTTTTCTTTTTTAAAACTTGATTGATTTCTTCCCTTGTTTGGATTTTCAGGGGAAGGGGAGGGGGAAAAAGTGAATCCCTCTTTGTTTGATTCAAGGAGTTTGAATCAAGGTATTTTTCCCAAGGACTGGGGGAAAGGAAGGGGAGGGGGGAAGAGTGAGTTCCTCCTGGGTTTGATTCACGGAGTTGAATCGGTGTGTATCTCTCCGAAGTAGGCTAGGAGAGAGAGGGAGGGGGGAAGTGGGCTGCTTCCCTTTGTGTTGAGATTCAGGTTTGAATCTGTGTTCCCCAGGGGAAGTTTTTGGGGGAACAGGGAGTGTGTCAGACACTTAAAACTGACTGGTGGCAGCGAAAACCAGATCTAAACTAGGATTTTAGTTTAGAGGAGTCCATGCAGGTCCCCATCTTGGAACCCAAAAGCTCCAAGTGGGGGAATAAACCTATGACACCTTCTATTTGGTCAGACTCAAACCATTCAGAAACTCTCACAGACTCTGTTTCAATTGCAAACATACCCAAAGGATCCACAATCTCCACCCACAGACTTTCAAGAGGGCTCTCTGGGTGTACCATTTCATGTTATGTCTCCGCTAACATTCAACCTCCTTCTAGAACAGGGGTGGGAAAACTTTTTGGCCAAAGGGCCACATCTGGAAATAGAAATTGTATGGCGAGCCATGAATGCTCACAAAATTGGGGTTGGGGTGTAGGAGGGAATGAGAGTTCTGGTTGGGGGTGTGGGCTCCAGGGTGGGGCCAGAAATGAGGAGTTCAGAGTGTGGGAGGGGGCTCCCGGCTGGGGCAGGGGAGTAGGGTGCGGGGAGGGGGTAAGGGCTCTGGCTGGTGGTGCAGGCTCTAGGGTGAGGCTGGGGATAAAGAGTTTGGGATCTAGGAGAGTGCTCCAGGCTGGTACTGAGGGGTTCAGAGGGCAGGAGGGGGATCATGGCTGGGGCAGGGTGTTGGGGTCTAGGAGGGGCTCAGGGGTGCAGGCTCCATGTGGCTCTTACCTCAAACGGCTCCCAGAAGCAGTGGCTATGACCCCACTCTGGCTCCTCCATGGAGCCGCGGCCAGAGAGCTCTGCATACTGCCCCATCTGCAGGCGCCACCCCTGCAGCTCCCATTGGCCACAGTTCCCGGTCAATGGGAGCTGCGGAGGCAGCACTTGGGGAGGGGACAGTGTGCAGAGCAGAGCCCCCTGACTTGTAGAAGCTGGAGCGGGGCCATGCCGCTGCTTTCAGAAACAGCGTGGATCAGCCCCCAACCCTGCTCCTTGGCTGGAGCACTGGAGTGCCAAAGCGGGGCAAGCCCCAGACCCCGCTCCTCAGTGGGAGCTCGAGGACCGGATTAAAATGGCTGGCGGGCCGGATGTGGCCCGCAGGCCATAGTTTGCCCTCCCCTGTTCTAGAATATTGACTCATTCTACAAGGTCATAGTCTGCTTCCATGGCATTATGCAAGAATGTTTCAGTAGCTGAAACTTGCACACCCGCAAGCTGGATTTTCAGTACAAACTTTCTCCAACCACTATGCTTTGGTTCACACCTCTAGATTAGATGCTGCAGTTGGCAAGGCAGTTCTGCCTTCAATATTAGATGCTGTTTCAAAGCTCTCTCTTCACTGTGGGGCTATGCAATGGGAGTCACCTGTGGAGCACCCAAAGGAACACACTTAAATAAGGAGATGTTACTCATCTTATGCAGTAACTGGAGTTCTTTGAGATGTGTGTCCTTACAGGTGCTCCGCTACCTGCCCTACTTCCCCTCTGCTTCAGAGTTTCCTTTGTGGGACTTTGCAGTAGAGAAGGAAGTGAGGGTGGTTCACCCATGCAGCCCTATACATTCATGGTATGGGGCACAAGGATGTATAGAGTGCATGCACAAGCTGAACAGGCATTGTTATAAAAAAAAGCTCCGATCAAAGTACAGGGGCCCATGTGTATCTGAAATGGAGCATCCATAGGGACACACATCTAAGCTTGATCTACACTACAAAGTTAGGTTGACATATGCCCTGGCCATTGGAGGAGTCCGGGCAAGGCACAATTTTGCCTCGAGCCCACCCAGGGACGCCAAAACTGTTGCCGGCTCAAAGAGCCCGAGGCGGAGCAACAGCAGGTTCGTTGCCCGGTGTGCGTCGCACTAATTATCACACCAGGGTGGAGAAGCAAAACCAGGTTTATTTGAGCCCAAATATGGTGCCAGGGAGAAAAGCATTCTCAAATCCTGCACACCCGCGCGCAGGCGGGGTCCCAGCATTTATACCCCCCTTGTTTGTGTAAGCCTTTTGTTCGGTTTTCCCCCTCACCCCTCCCTTCCCAGCAGCAGCTACATTAGGCATTACATTTCAGCGTGTTAGAAAAAGTTCTCATCCACAAGCTTATCTCTGGCCTTGACAGAACAAACGCATACAGATTTTCCTCCCCCTCTCTCCCCCTCCTCCCCGCCGCTTCTGCTGTTTCAAACTCCTGCATCTGCAAGCTGAAACAGCTGACAGTTACATATTTTGCTTGCAGTCTGTTAGCATCTTAGGCTGGTTAAAGTTCACAGCATGTAAGAACTTTGGTTCACTTCAGGCCCAAAGTCACAACTTTGGTTTACTCAGGCCTAGTGGCACCAACACCCCGTTAGGTCAAGTTAATACTGTATGTGTCTACACTACTGAATCCCTTCTACCAACCTAAAGGGCTTGTAAAGTCAACTTCTGCGAGAGGCATAGCACTTCAATCAACATCCACACACTGACATGGGGATAGCGTAGACACTGTGTTGTATAATTTGACTGAACTGGCCTCCTGGAGGTGTCCCACGGTGCTCTGCTGTGACCGCTCTGGAGAGCACTTTCAACTCCAGTGCATTTCAGTCAGGTACACAGGAAACAGCTGTCCCCCTGTTAAAGCCCCAGGAACTTCTGAATTTTCATTTCCTGTTTGATTGGCGTGGAGAGCTCATTATGCTCAAGGCCGCAAATGCACTCCAGCATGGAGCATACAGGAGGTGATGGATCTTATTGTTGTGTGGGGAGAAGAGTCTGTGCAGGCAGAGCTCCAATTCGGCAGAAGAAATGCTGACATCTGTGCCAAAGTTGCGCAGGGCATGGGGGAGAAGGGCTATACCATGGACACACAGCAGTGCTGCATGAAAATAAAGGAGCTTTGTCAAACATACCAGAAGACAAGGAAGGCGAACAGTCGCTCTGGTTCTGAGCCACAGACATGCCACTTCTATGAAGAGCTGCATGCAATTCTCAGCTGCGACCCCACCACTACCCCAAAACGCTTCATGGATACCTCTCAGGAGCTCCTGGCGACCTCGGGTAACAACAAGGAGGACACTGTTAATGAGAAAGAGGAGGAGGAGGAGGAGATTGTGAGTCAGGCAAGCAGAGGATCCATTCTCCCTGACAGCCAAGAACTATTTTTAACTCTGGAGCCCATCCCTTCACAGGACCAATTGTTGGCAGAGTGTGATGCCAGGGAAGGCACCTTTGGTGAGTACACATTTTCAATCAAACTGTAAGGGTTACGTGCTATTATTTTTAATGTTGAATCTGAACAAAATATTGGGATAGTGGTTATTGATGGCCACTCCAGCTATGCAGGGGTGCTCTCCAAAAAAGACAGGAGCAGCAAACTGACTCTTGCAGTAGCCAATGGTTCTGATTACATTTTGGCTTGCAGGGAAGTCCATTAAGGGTTGTTTCTTTTATAAAAAGATTTAACCTTGCACCAGAAACAATATATGCACTGTTAATGCTACCCTTGTGCTTTATATTCTTTGCAGCTGAAACCTTGTCCGTCGGCGCATCCTCCACACCGGGACAGAGACTTTCCCAGTTTTGAAGGCTGAAAAAGAAGACTCAGGAGGACATGTTCAATGAGTTAATGCGGGCCTCCAAGAGTGACAAGACGGAGCTCAGTGCATGGAGGATTATACTGTCAGAGAGCCTGCACAATAACCGCAAGGATAGAAGAGCATGCAGGGAAGAGGAGTGTGACATGCAGGATGAGATGGTGCGGATTATGAGGGAGCAAACAGACATGTTGAGGTGTCTGGTTGAGGTTTAAGAAAGACAGGTGGATGCTAGAGTCCTGCTGCAGCCTATGCTGAACCTGCTGCTATTGTCGCCAAGTTCCACATCCTCGTCTCCCAGATGTCCTAGGATGTGGCTATGGGGTCGAGGGGAAGTCCAGTATCCCTTGCACTCAGCACCAGGGGAGGGCACAAGGACCAGAACACACCCATTCCCACACCTTTGATTGTTATTGCAGTGTATCTGTAAGCAAACTGTCCTTGTTTTGCCCTTTTGCCCCAAGTTATCTTACTTTTCTTTGCTGTCTCTCAGTGTTTGTGAGCACAATAAAACTTAATGGATTGAGGAGAAAAGGCTCTTTATTCTTTCAGCGCACTGTGGTTACCAGGAATGTAGTTTACAGGGGAGTACATGCAATGAAGAAGGGGATAGCTTGGTAAGGAACAACACACATAAGTGTCACTTTACTGTGGGCCATTGATGAAACTAGTTTTCAAAGCCTCACAGAGATGCAGAGCCCCTCAATGTCCTCTTCATATTATCCTGGTGCCTGGCTGCTCAAAATTGGCTGCCAGGTGATCTGCCTCAATCCCCCACCCTGGCGGAAACATTTCTCCCTTTGTTTCACAGATATTATGGAGCACACAGCATGCAGCAACAACAATTGCTTTCACTGAGGTCTAACCTAGTTAGCAGCCTATGCCAGTGGGCTTTTAAACATCCAAAGGCACATTCCACCACCATTCTGCACTTGCTTAGCCTATGGTTGAACCAGTCCTTACTGCTGTCCAGGCTGCCTGTGTACTGGCATTTCAACATCACCAATGGTTATTTTGCAGTCTGGAAAGAAAGTTCCTTCTTGCAGCTTTCTGAACAGACCGGAGTACCTAAAGATGCATGTGTCATGTACCTTTTCCAGCCATTCCACGTTGATGTTGGTGAAACAGCTCCTGTGATCCACCAGTGCTTGCAACACCATTGAGAAGTACCCTTTTCAGTTTATGTACTCTTTGGCAAGGTGGTCTGGTGCCAAGATAGGGATTTACCGTCTGTCTGTAGCCCCACTGCAGTTAGGGAACCCCACCACAGCAAAACCATCCACTATGTCCTGCATGTTTCCCAGAGTCGTTACCCTTCTTAGCAGAAGTCTATTGATTGCTCTAGCAACTTGGATCACAACAGACACCATTGAAGATTTACCCACTCTGAATTGATTCCCTGTTGACTGGTAGAAATCTGGCATTGCAAGCTTCCACAAAGCTATTGCCACACATTTCTCAACTATCAGAGCAGCTCTCATTTTAGTATTGCTGTGCTTTAGGGCTGGGGAAAGCATATCACATAGTTCCTAGAAAGTGGACTTGCACACTTGAATGTTCTGCAGTTGCTGCTCATCATCCCATAGGTGCATAACAATGTGGTCCCACCAGTTAGTGCTTGTTTCCCAAGCCCAGAAGCAGCACTCCACTATATCAAGGTGATGTACAGCTGTCACCAGCATCTGTAAATTGCTCCGCTCCATAGCTTCTAGCAGAGCTGCTTGCGTGCCATCACGTTGTTCCACACAGCAGCTCCTGCTACGGCTAAGCAAATACTGTAAGATAAGAAGCAAGGTGTTTGTAATGCTTACAATAACAGTGTACAGCTGAGTGGGCTCCATGCTTGCCATGCTATGGCATCTGCATGGGTAACCCAGGTTAGGAAAAAAAGTGCAAGTAAGCATGGTCTGTTGAATTCTTCCCTGACAGCTAGCTGGGAGGGGGAGAGACTTTAAGAGCAATCTGTATTTACATGAACACACCCACCCTGCTTAGATATTCGGCAGATAGAGCGAATATCTAAGCAGATATTCAAAGTGATCAACTTTGGCTGGTGGTGGGTTACAAATCACCTTATTACTGAATGCAGGGGTGGTGAAATGCTGTTACCAATGTTGGCATTATTGTGAATAAAGAGGAGCAGAACTGTGCTTAACCTGGCCAAAATGAGGGGGTCGCCCTCAGCTGAAAGGACCTTATTAAGCCAGGGACTCCAATGCCTGAGTCCTATGAAAAGTAAGATGGGGATAGAGACAAGTGTTCTAGTTAGGAGTTGTAAATTTTTTCTAAGGACTCTTCTTGTTCAAAGAAAAAGTTAAATAGGGTTCATTAGGAGCCTCTTTTGTTATTTTAATTGTTTAATTACTGAGAGCTAAAATCACTTGAGAGGTAATAGTTTCTCTACCTAGCTGCAAAAACCTGGAAATCAGTAAGAGACTAATGTGTAGAGTTCATAGTAGAGCAGCAGGTGGTAACAGAAGGTGACTGATAGTTAGATGGCAAATAAGTGGCTGGTGAGGTAGTGAGCAGACCAAGAGGCCAGTACGGCAGCTGGTGGAGAGGGATGGAGGGCAAGTGCCCAAGCAGCAAGGTGCCTCCTTACCTCCACCCAGGGTGGGAAGTGAACTCTGCAGATGCACATCTGAACTCTAGATCTGCACTGACCAAGGACAGCGACTGTGAGTGGGGTACAAAGAAGGGGCAGGCACGTTAAAGGGACTTTTGGGTTGCTGGACTTAAGAACCTGAGGGGAAAAGGTTTATGTTTATGAACCCTGTTTGTGGTGTTTTCCCAAATTAACACCAAGTTACTTCCCTCCTTTTATTAAAAGTTTATTTTCTACACTCGGACTCTGTGCTTGTGAGTGGGGACTCTCAGACATGCCCAGGGGTGCTGTGTAAATTTCCGAGGTTACTGGGTGTGGGCTCGAGCCGATTCTGTGTTGTATCTATGGGAAGAAATCACTATATATTGAACCCAGCCCTGGTTGCTGCTGGCTCTGCCTGGCAGAAGAGTTACATTTTGGGGGGCTTGTCCAGGATGCCGGGGCAGTACCCCTCGCAAAGCACATCTTGAGTGATTCAATAAGTTGGGAAAACAATTCTGTTATATGTTGAGGAAATCACTGTTTGTAAAATGGCTAATATGTCAGGTTTGTTGGGCCCTGACTCAGCAGCCCCTAGCTCAGGAGCTGCAGACTTGGCCAGTGATTGGGCAAAAGCACTGGGGCAAACATTGGAAAAGGTTGTGCTGTCCCATGCTACGTCAAGCTTCCATTGTAAGCTAAAGTTATTTGCTGGGGGGTCTCATCCCAATACCTGGGGAAGAGGAGTTTTAACCCTGGCTGGAATATACCACTGAAATGGTGCAGAAGTGGGCTGTACCAGATGCAGAAAAGTGAAGATGTCTAGTAGAGAGCCGCAGGGGCCCAGCATTAGATGTGATTTGCACCCTGAAGCTCACTAACCCTGAGGTGAGTGTGAAGGTCCTCGAGCACATCTTTGGGAGCACACCTTTGGGAGCGTAAAGGGCTCTGAGCACAGTTATTGTATGTTCCTTAATTCCCAACAGCAAAGGGGCAAGAAGGTTTCAGCCTATATACAGAGGCTGGAGAGACTGCTTCAGGGAGCTGTCAAAATGGGAGCAGTGACTGCTGAGCAGATGGACCAGATTGGCTCAAATCATAAGAGGACCTCAATATCAGTATCCAATTCTACTTCATCTTCAGGTAAGAGAATGACTGGAACGTCCCCTGTGTTACTCCCAGCTGATAAAAGAGGTCAGAGAGGAGGAAGAAAGGCAGGCTGCCAGTGAGTTTTGGAAAGCCCAACCATTTGGGCCAGCCAGCACTGCACCTCTGCGAACAGCCACTGCACTGATGGTGAGCACCAGAGAGGAACTTGCCCAACAAGTGCAGGTCCTAACAGAACAGATAGCTGAGCTGCAAAGCACCATTGACCGAACTAAGACTTCCGGGCATAAGGAGCCTCTGGCTGTGGTGATGGAAAAGTCAGCATTTAGAGCCACCATCCCACCCGGGCAAAGGAGAAAAGGACAATTCTTCTGCTACCAGTGTGATCAGGATGGACACAGTGCTGCGAAGTGTCATAATGAAGAAAATCCCTCCTTCGTGTATGGAAAGCTGAGGACCAGTTGGGAGGGGTCAAGGAACTGCTGAAGGGTCTGGGGACGGGGGCCACGCAGGCCCACAGGACTTGAAGGCTTCCCCGCGAAAGACAGTCCAGCTGTGATCCCCTCAGGACTGATAGGTCATGGTGAGGATTGAAGAGACAGAATGTAAAGCAGTGCTTGACACTGGATCTCCAGTGATGATTATATTTCAATCATTCTACCAATGGATGCTTAGGCACCTGCTTATACAGCCACTGACAGCCCTTGGCCTGTGTGGCCTCAGCATGAATGAATACCCCTACCAAGGGTATGTCATAGTGCACCTGGAATTTCCAGAGGAGGTTGCTGGGGTAAGAGAAGAGGTAGACACGGCTGCCTTAATATGCCCTGATCCTAAAGGAAAGTCTGATGTGTCTGTGCTGATAGGGACCAACTCCATTGTCTTCAAGGTGCTCACAGATTACTGCAGACAACGAGCTGGGGCCCAATACCTAATCACCCTGATGATCCATATGCTTTGTGATGAAGCCTATAGAAAAATTGAGGGCACTAAAAAGGAGATGTCTGAGCTACCAACGGGAGCATTGAGGTATGCGGTCATGACTCCCTTTGTAGTACCTGCAAGGGCGGCACAAGAAGTGCTTGTCATGAGTACCTGGTTGAAAGGCAGTAGAGGGGTATTGGCAATGGTAGAGCAGCTGGCTGAAGGAGAGCTCCCTGAAGGAGTGCTCGTCCCCAATGGAGTCCAGCTGGAGCCCAGGAAAAGGTGATTATACTGATTGCTAATGAAACAAGCTGTGATGTTGATCCTGAAACCATTGTCAGACCCCAGTGTGCAGCTCAAGTTCTGGCAATAGATCCCTGCAAGGTTTGACTTTGGAGATTTGCCATTGTCTGAGGAGTGGAAGGATTGCCTGAGGAAGAAACTTTGTGAAAGAGCCAAGGTATTGTCACTGCATGAGTGGGACATGGGATGTGCAAAAGGGGGAGAGCACATCAGACTACACGACTCCTGACCCTTCAGGGAGAGACCTAGGAAGATTGCTCTCTCAGAGATGTAAGATGTTCGACATCATCTTCAGGAGCTGATTGCAAATGGCATAATTACTGAGTCCTGCAGCCCATACGCCTTACCCATTGTGGAGGTCTGAAAAGAAAATGGGAAAATCCAGAGGTGTATCAACTACCACACCCTGAACAGCTGTACTGTAGTTGACCAGTGCACCATGCCTCAAGTCCAAGATGCCTTAGACTGTTTACTGGGAAGCCAGTGGTTTTCAGTATTGGATCTTCAAAGTGGATACTACCAGATCCCTCTGGGAGCAGAAGACAAGGAGAAGACAGCCTTCATCTGCCAATTAGGATTTTATCAGTCTGAATGCATGCCTCAAGGGATTTCTGAAGCGCCTGCCACATTTCAATGTCTTATGGAGAAAGTTGTTGGAGACATGAACTTACTGCAAGTCTTAGTTTATTTGCATGACCTGATTATATTTGAAAGAACCTTGAAGGAGCATAAAGAAAGATATCTTAAAGTGCTTGCCAGTTTGGAGGCCTATAGATTGAAGCTTTCAATTGATAAATGCCAGTTCTGCAGACATACTCCTAGAAGAACTCCAGTTACTGCAGAAGGTAAGTAACCTCTCTTTCCCTCCCCTTCTTCTAGCTCCCATGGGTTTGTCTGTCCCATAATCATACTTCGTTGTAGGTGGCTTGTTGAGTTGCTTGAGTCTGAAGTAGAAATAGCTCAGACAGAATTCTAAAGCTCTTCTCTGGACATAAGACACAAGCCAACTTTATTTTTGTTTGACTCCATGGGAGAGGTCCCCACCAGGACTATAGGCCGGCTGGTCCTGTCTGCATCACAACAGCTGCTGCTTACTATACTGAGCTTTCCAAACTGGCAGGGAGACAGTGAATGAAAGTGCTCATGTCCCAGAGCAAAACCTGAACAGATTGTATGGCCTGAATCATTAATGCAGAAATGTTTTTCTGTAGTGCATAAGCTAGGAAAATAACTACTGGATCTGAGCAGTTTGAGTCTCGCTACCTACAAAGTAGCAGAAAGCAGCTCCTCAGACTAGAGTCCAAGTAGAGATAGCACTTAAATGTTATTGTCTAGAGAGCAGGTTCCCCAGTCGGGTACCAGAGCAGGGAGGGAAGTGTGGGTCTGTCCCTAGGTGCTTTGTATGCCACGTCTCTCCACCCCTTGCTACCTGCCCTTCATTTCAATGAATTTCCCGTCTCTCTTTTGTTCCAAACACATGCAGCCTTGCAGCTTTTCTGTTCGCAAGCTCTCCTTATAGGAAGGACTGTACTAAGCAATCAGATGCCATGTCATCATATTCTGCACTGCATGGGGGCTTTCTCTAGAGCCAACAGCCTGGCTGCTGTCACTGCCTGCTAGCCCCTAACACAGGACTTGGGGGCAGAAGTAGACCGTGACGCTTGGTGATCTGCACATTTATACTTAGACACAGCAGTCCTCTCTCTCTCTCTCTCTCTCTCTCTCTCTCTCTCTCTCACACACACATACACACTCACTCACTCACTCACACTCACTAACTCACTCAGGGCCGCACAGTGTCCAACATAGCTGGGCTCTGTCAGATGAGCGCTAGGATGGCAGCGTATATGGTTTGATCTATTGCACACGCTGTAGATTTGTCCCAATAACAAAGGCAGCTGTATAATCTCAGAGTGCTGGCTTTTAATGTTTAATGGGAAAAAGCCCTGAGCAAAGGAATAAGGTAAGAAATGTTTAATTTTACAGTGTTGGGTTACACCATATGTTGTCCATTTTATAAATATTTCAGAGACTTTGCTCAACAAGCTGAATCTTCTGTGGCTTCCTCCCTGGAGAACTGGGCATTTATTCGCTTCCCTTACCAGCTGGCATCTCCTCCCAGAGAAACTTTTAGCAATTATTGGTCTCTTCCCTACTGTGATGCTGTATGGAATATGTGGAACACTTTGTGAAATTGCAAGGAATCTGACCAGATGTGCCGTGTATGGTAGCTGTGAAAATGTTATGATTTGCCAAGTACGATGAACTTGTTTATATCTTTGTATCACCTTTGTATTGTGAGTTATAAGTATATCTGTATTTCAAAACTTGTGCTGTGTTTCTGGGTGACACCCCCCAGACCGATTGGCATTAACACTGCCTAGCCTGTTCGATGGCCCATCAAGGGTCATCAGTTGTACAAAGAACCCACTGAAAGAAGCCAGGGGCTACACTTTATGAGTCAGCGGGACCTGTAGGAGCATGCCGGTGGACAGAGAAGTCTAAGGCTTTTCCATGCAATCTGCTGTGAAGCTTGTGTTTGTGACACAGGAAGTACAAGCCGTATGGCAAAAGGAATATAAAGGGCAGCTGCATGATCTCCATTTGGTCTTCATCCTGCTTCTTACCTTTGGAGTAACTTTTCTACAAACAAAGCTCTGAACAAAAGCCTGAATGACCCATCCATGCTTTGGATGTGTTCCAGAGGGACTTTCAAACCCAGCAAACTCACCAACACTGCTAAGAACTTGATATATGGACTTTGTAGTCTTATATATGTACCTAATTGCTTTACCACTTAACAATTCTCATTCTTTCTTTTTTCTTTATAATAATCCTTTAGTTTTAGATACTAAAGAATTGGCTGTCAGCATGATATTATGCTAATAACTAATTGTGATAAACTCAGGACAAACAGCTGCAAGGGGGAGGGGGTAGAAAACAGTCCCAGAAAGTTAAAAGCCCCCCCCCTCCCTATCAACTGGGGAGGGGTGACTACAGGTCAATCAGGTTCAGCTGAGACGGGGTTACCAGAGATCAGTTAGGATCAGCTGATTCCAACTTTTTAAACCCTCCCCTGTAGAGAAGGAGTCAAGCTACCAGTAAGCAAGTAGCAGCAAGGGAGCAAGCCTCTCCAGGAGGGGAGGCTGTATTCCCTCCCATAAGGGAGAAAAACAAGCCCAGAATACTGGCTGAGAGAATTACGAACTGCCCCTGTGCAGCCAAGAGGGACTGTTTTACCCCAAGCCCGTCTCACCAAGGCTAAAAACAGCGCAGGCTAGTGAGACCGAGAAGGTGCCTTGCCACACGTGGGATCTGTGAGTGAGAATTCATGGCGAACCATCTCAGGGCAGGGTAAATCACCCCCAACAAAAAAATAAATAAAAATGGAGGATATAGTGAAGGCGTTGGTGCAGGCCACCGGGGCCCAACAAGAGGCTACCAGGGTTCAGACGGCTACCCAGCAGGAGTCAGTGCGAATACAGCAGAAGACAAATCAATTACTGATGAGCCAGGCGGCCCAGGATCGAGCCACCCTGCAAGAGGTTGTGAACCAGCTAAAGGCCCTGACCACTCTGATGCAATGCCCCCACGGGACCTGGCCTCTGCGGGCAAGCAGCTACTTACAGAAGATGACAATGGATGACAATGTAGAGTCATATCTCCTCGCATTCGAGAGAATGGCCCTGCGGGAGGCCTGGCCCCAAGACCAGTGGGCCAGTATCCTTGCTCCTTTTCTGTGTGGGGAGGCCCAGAAGGCATCTTTTGACATGACAACAGAAGCAGCTACCCCCAGCTGAAGGCGGAGATCCTGGCAAGGTCTGGCGTGACAACAGCTATAAGAGCCCAGAGGTTCCACGAGTGGAAATACCAGGACAGCAAAATGCCGAGGTCCCAGCTGTTTGATCCAATCCACCTAGCCCAGAAGTAGCTGCACCCTAAGACCCACGGCCCAGAGAAAATTGAGGAAATCATAGTTTTGGACAGGTACATGAGAGGGCTAACACCGGACATACGAGGATGGGTCAGTCAAAATGATCCCTCCTCCTATGACGAGCTAGTTACCCTTGTAGAGAGACACCTAGCAGCCCAAGAACTTCCTTGAACCACTGGAAAAGGAATGCACCAGAATAGGAGGCAAGTCTCTGTGCTGAGGGCCTGAGTTGCCGTAGCCCCGGGCAGAACTAAGGAGGGGAAGAAGGAGGCTGAAGAGCAACCAGAGATCACGGAGGGACTTGGGGACTGAGGGAGAAAGACTCGGGGGGGTAAGGGCCAACAGCTCAAAAAATAGGGGGCTGCCCCAAGCAGGGTACAGATGTTATGCATGTGGGGAAACAGGGCATATAGCTGCCCAATGCCCGAACCTAGAAGAGCCCATGCAATGCGACCTGGGAGATCTAGGAGGACCATGTGACCTAATATATCTAGTAGGGGTTGTGATGGTCCCCCATAGATATACTAGACCAGTTAAAATGAATGGCATAGAGACCACCACGTTAGTGGACTCGGGAAGTGCATTCATGCTGGTCTCAGGAAAACTAGTTGGGCAAGACCAACTATCCCAGGCAAAATGCACAGAAATATCCTGTGTACATGGGAATGTCAACTACTACCCGACCATCCCAGTAAGAATAGAAGTCCTGGGAAACCCCACTAAGGTGACAGTGGGATTGGTCCCAAAGCTACCATATCCAGCCCTCATAGGCCGAGACTTCCCAGGGTTTGGCAGCCTATTCCCCGGAGGGGAATCAGAAGAAGGTAATAATCCCAACAGCAATGGGATGACCCCGATATTTAGCACCCTCCCGATCTTCCATGAATTTGCCCATGATTTGTTCTCTCCCCCTGGGAAGCCCAGGAAGGCCTGGCAAGAAAGGAGGGCAGGTAAGAGGAGGGAAACGAGAATCTTGGCCCAGAACCAAAAGCCTACATTCATTGGGGAGAGAGTTGGCCCCCACTGACAAGGGGACTATGTAGGGGGTCATGAACCAGAAGCCGGACCCAGTTCCCTGGGGACTCCCCACCCCTGAGCGGGATATGGAAATAGATCCTCCTGAGTTTGGGCAAATTGAACCCTCGCTGGAGAATTTTGGACAGGATCAGGCCAATCAGCCAATATATAACAAAATTCACAAAGAAGTAGTTGAGGTGAATGGGGTCTCTGTGGAAGGGAGACCCAAGGGCCCAGGGCCATATTATATCATAAAGAGGGATCTGCTATACAGAGTAGTCCGGATCCAAGAACAAGTCGTGGAACAGCTCTTAGTACTGCAGACGCATCAGAAGGGTGCTAGCCCACATCCATCTGTTTGGGGGGCATCTAGGGGTAGATAAAACCCTTGATTGAATTCTACAGAGGTTGTTTTAGCCCAGAATTTATGCAGTGGTCTGATGATATTGTGCCTCCTGTTCCGAATGCCGACTACACTTAAGGGCCCCTTTGGTACCTCTGCCAACTATTTATGTCCCATTTGAGTGGATAGCTATGGACCTAGTAGGCCCACTGGAGAAGTCAGCCTGGGGCCATCAGCACATACTGTTTGTGCTAGATTACACCACCCGATACCCTGAGGCCATACCCCATGAAACACCCTGTCCAAGACCAGAGGTTAAGGAATTAATCCAAATTTTCTCTAGAGTAGGGATATCCAAAGAGATCCTGATGGATCAAGGAACTCCCTTTGTGTCTAAATTATTGAGGGATTTGTGTGCAATGCTCCACATATGGACCATAAGAACATCAGTCTATCATCCGCAGAGCGATGGCCTCGTCAAACGTTTTAATAGACCATTAAAGAACATGATGCAGAAGGTGGTGAGCCAGGATGGGAAGAACTGGGATGCCCTGCTGCCGTACCTAATGTTTGCTATAAGGGAGGTTCCTCAGACTTCAACTGGGTTTTCCCCATTCGAGCTGTTATATGGTTGCCAACCCCATGGCATACTGGACATTGCCAAAGAAGGTTGAGAAGAACAGCTGAACCCAGGGAGAAACATCATCGAGCATGTGCTGCAGATGAAAGACAGAATAGCTCAAGTCGCCCCCTTAGTACGGGAACACATGGAGAGGGTGCAAGGGACCCAACAGACATACTACAATCACCAAGCGACAATCCGAAAATTCCAGGTGGGAGATCAGGTAATGGTGCTCGTACCCACAGCGGAGAGCAAGCTCCTGGCCAGGTGGCAGGGGCCACATGAGATAATAGAAGTCATTGGAGAGGTCCGACAGCCTGGTCACTGGAAGCCGGAACAGATCTATCATATAAACCTGTTGAAACCTTGACAAGACAGAGAAGCTCATGTGGTCATTCTAGGGTCGCCACCCCCCAAAAGCAACCGGCATGGCCAAGTGGGAATATCCATGGAATTGACCCCTGACCAATGAACTGAAGTGATCAACATGATCAAACACAACCAGGACATATTCTCGGAAAAGCCAGGCAGGACTACCAAGGTTCACCATCACATCCTCACAGATCCTGGAGTGAAGGTGAATGTCAAGCCATACCAGATCCTTGAGGTGAAAAGAGAAGAGATCAAGACAGAAGTCAGGAAAATGCTGAAGTTAGGAGTCATTGAAGAGTCTCATAGCCAATGGTCCAGTCCAGTTGTCCTAGGACCTAAGCCCGATGGCAGTATGAGGTTCTGCAACAACTTCCAGAAACTGAATGAAGTTTCCCAATTTGATGTGTACACTATACCCAGGATAGATGAGCTAATTGACCGATTTGGAAAAGCACAATTTTTGTGCACCCTTATTGGCAAATCACCCTGGCCAAGGCTGACAAAGAGAAGATGGCCTTTTCAACACCAGAGGGACTGTATGAGTACAGTCTCCTTCCTTTTGGTTTACATGGGGCTCCCGCAACTTTCCAATGTCTCATGGATAAGCTGTTGCCGTCCACATGGCAAGTATGCAGCCGCCTATCTCGACGACATCATTTACATAGCCCAGTCTGGGAGACGCACTTGGAGAAGGTGGAAGCAGTCCTGGACACCCTGAGGAAGGCGGGACTGACTGCAAATCCCTCCAAATGCGTGATTGGGCTAGCAGAAGCCAAATACCTCAGGTATATCATGGGGAGGGCCATGGTGAAGCCTCAGCTGAATAAGTTAGAGGCAATACAGAATTGGCCCCGACCAGTCCAGAAGAAATAGGTCAGAGCATTCCTGGGACTAGTTGGATAGTTCATCCCCCACTTTGCTACCAGGGCATGCCTGTTAATAGACCTAACAAAAACCTGTGGCCCAGACATAGTAAGATGGACCAGCGTGGCCGAGGAGGCTTTTGCAGATCTGTGGACCACCCTCTGCACTGTGGATCTGTGGACCACCCCCTGATAGCTCCAGACTTTGAGAAGGAGTTACAAACCGATCTTACAAACCGGTGCCTCTGACATTGGGTTGGGAGCGGTTCTTTCACAAATGGTTGGAGAAGAACACCCAGTTCTGTTCCTCATTAGGAAACTCCTGCCCAGAGAACGAAAATATGCCATAGTAGAGAAGGAATGCCTGGTGGTAAAGTGGGCCGTAGAAAACCTACGGTACTACCTACTCGGATGGAGGTTTACCCTCGTCACGGACCATGCCCCTCTGAGGTGTATGCACCAAAACAAAGAAAGAAACACAAGAGTAACAAGGATGATTCCTATCACTACAACCTTCCCACTTCAGAGAACAACACAGGTCTGGAATCAAGAATGGCAATGCTGATAGCCTTTCGAGGGTACACTGTTTGCCGACCCAAGTAGCCCAACCATGTAGTGTTGAGCAGGGGGTGGGAAGGAGTATATATGATAAACTCAGGACAAACAGCTGCAAGGGGGAGGGGGTAGAAAACAGTCCCAGAAAGTTAAAAGCCCCCCCCCACTCCCTATCAACTGGGGAGGGGTGACTACAGGTCAATCAGGTTCAGCTGAGACGGGGTTATCAGAGATCAATTAGGATCAGCTGATTCCAACTAAGGGCTGCCTGATACCTTTTTAAACCCTCCCCTGTTGGGGGTTAGAGAAGGAGTCAAGCTACCAGTAGGTGAGTAGCAGCAAGGGGAGGCTGCATTCTCTCTCATAAGGGAGAAAAACAAGCCCAAAACTCTGGCTGAGAGAATTACGAACTGCCCCTGTGCAGCCAAGAGGGATTGTTTTACCCCAAGCCTGTCTCACCAAGGCTAAAAACAGCTGAGGCTGGTGAGACTGAGAAGGTGCCTTGCCAGATAAGATTGACCTGGCAATGTGGTTGGTCCTTTGTGGTCAGAAGCTGATTTTCAGTGGCACTCACACTGCCTGGGTCCTGGCCACCTAGCCGGGGGGCTCTGCATTTTAGTTTAATTTTAAATGAGGCTTCTTAAACTTTTTAAAAACCTTATTTACTTTACATACAACAATAGTTTAGTTATATATTATAGACTTATAGAAAGAGACCTTCTAAAAATGTTAAAATGTATTACTGGCACGCGAAACCTTGAATTAGAGTGAATGAATGAAGACTCGGCACACCACTTCTGAAAGGTTGCCGACCCCTGAATTACAGTGTTAACCACACGTTTTGGGAGTATCTGCTCTCCTTTTGTAGCCTGCCCTGACCTTGGCATTTTCAGTGAGGGCTGCCTCCAGGCACCCTGGGTCACACCTACCATTTTATAGATACACAACACAGGCTGCTGGAGCAAGGGTTGGCATCTGCCAGGGTTTTTCCAGGATCATCCCTTTGTAGAGGCAGCTGATGTGGGAAAGCCATTAGGGAGCTCAAGACTCAATGCTAGGTCAGGGGTGTTGGAACAGGAGGGGTTGGGGGCCATGGTCCCATCACTTTTTATTGGCCATAGGGTGAGTGATGGGGGAAGGGAGCAGAGAGAACCGAGTGGGAGGTGGGGTCTTAGGGGAAGAGGTGGCATAGGGATGGGGCCTTGGGGTGAATGGGTGGCACTAGTGGGCGGTGTCACAGTCCAGACACCGGAGATTCTGCTATTCCTGTGCCAGGTATCCAGTTTTATGGGCTTCAGGCACATCATAGCACCCCCATTTTGTGTGACTCTAGCTGGTGGCCATGGCAAGGCTCCTGCAGCAGTCATGGATCTCGGAGGCTTGATGTCACCCCCCCCCCATCCTAGGCAAATCCTTTGCACAGTAGCTGCCGCTCCAAGTGCTGACCTCTCGCTGCACCACTGTGCACGTAACCCAGGCGCGTGCCCCTAGGGGATCTGGATCTCTCCGTAACCAAAGGGCGGCACTCAGAAGCGATTCAGGGATCAAATACCCACCCTGGATTTCAGTGAGCCTGGGGCAGAGAGGAAGCAAGGAGTTTCCCATCATTGCTGTACAACCACTGCTGGCTAGCTGAAAGGGGGATGGGAGGGGAGGGGAGGGGAGGAGAGGGGAGGGGAAGGCCATAGACCCACCCCCACCATCCCAGTGAACTGATTGGCTGGGTGAGAAGGCAATGCATGCTGTATGCCATTGGGTGGACCTGTCACTGTAGTGGGTGCTCACAGGCAGCCCCAGCACAGCCTCTGCCAGCAGCATTTTCACCATGCTCCTATAGCTATCCCTGGGCGGCCACTGCTGAGGCAGGCAGTCTCCAAGCTCACTGGCTGGAACCCCCCAAACCTTTGCTGAGTTCGGCCCCTGTTCCAGCCCTCTGAGCCCCGGGCGCCTGCAGGACAGGGCCTGGAGCTCTCAATGGCAGCTCTTCTTTTCCAGTCACACTGGCAATGGCACCAAGATGAGCCACCGGGGGGCAGCATTTCAGCCCCTCCAGGCCTCGCCCAGCCTGAGGTGGAGGGACAGCAAAGCGACCCTGGCCAGTAAGGAGCAAAGTGCACCTCCCCCAGCTCCATGCTGGGATCAGCCGCACAGTGGGGCTGGGAGAGGGGTGTCTCATTTCACCCCAAATGGCTTGTCACTAGTGAAAAGTCAGCAACATTAGCTTTGCCCTTGTTCTGGTCCTGAGAGAAATCCCTCCCTCTGAATAAACACACATGGCTGCCCTCCCAAACGCCAGTGCCTCGGTCTGGTTGATTCTAAGAACATAAGAACATAAGAATGGCCGTACCGGGTCAGACCAAAGGTCATCTAGCCCAGTATCTGTCTACCGACAGTGGCCAATGCCAGGTGCCCCAGAGGGAGTGAACCTAACAGGCAATGATCAAGTGATCTCTCTCCTGCCATCCATCTCCATCCTCTGACGAACAGAGGCTAGGGACACCATTCTTACCCATCCTGGCTAATAGCCATTTATGGACTTAGCCACCATGAATTTATCCAGTCCCCTTTTAAACATTGTTATAGTCCTAGCCTTCACAACCTCCTCAGGTAAGGAGTTCCACAAGTTGACTGTGCGCTGCGTGAAGAAGAACTTCCTTTTATTTGTTTTAAACCTGCTGCCTATTAATTTCATTTGGTACTTCTTGTATTATGGGAATAAGTAAATAACTTTTCCTTATCCACTTTCTCAACGTCACTCATGATTTTATATACCTCTATCATATCCCCCCTTAGTCTTCTCTTTTCCAAGCTGAAGAGTCCTAGCCTCTTTAATCTTTCCTTGTATGGGACCCTCTCCAAACCCCTAATCATTTTAGTTGCTCTTTTCTGAACCTTTTCTAGTGCTAGAATATCTTTTTTGAGGTGAGGAGACCACATCTGTACACAGTATTCGAGATGTGGGTGTACCATGGATTTATATAAGGACAATAATATATTCTCAGTCTTATTCTCTATCCCCTTTTTAATGATTCCTAACATCCTGTTTGCTTTTTTGATCGCCTCTGCACACTGCGTGGACATCTTCAGAGAACTATCCGCGATGACTCCAAGATCTTTTTCCTGACTCGTTGTAGCTAAATTAGCCCCCATCATATTGTATGTATAGTTGGGGTTATTTTTTCCAATGTGCATTACTTTACATTTATCCACATTAAATTTCATTTGCCATTTTGTTGCCCAATCACTTAGTTTTGTGAGATCTTTTTGAAGTTCTTCACAATCTGCTTTGGTCTTAACTATCTTGAGTAATTTAGTATCATCTGCAAACTTTGCCATCTCACTGTTTACCCCTTTCTCCAGATCATTTATGAATAAATTGAATAGGATTGGTCTTAGGACTGACCCTTGGGGAACACCACTAGTTACCCCTCTCCATTTTGAGAATTTACCATTAATTCCTACCCTTTGTTCCCTGTCTTTTAACCAGTTCTCAATCCATGAAAAGACCTTCCCTTTTATCCCATGACAGCTTAATTTACGTAAGAGCCTTTGGTGAGGGACCTTGTCAAAGGCTTTCTGGAAATCTAAGTACACTATGTCCACCGGTTCCCCCTTGTCCACATGTTTGTTGACCCCTTCAAAGAACTCTAATAGATTAGTAAGACACGATTTCCCTTTACAGAAACCATGTTGACTATTGTTCAACAGTTTATGTTTTTCTATGTGTCTGACAATTTTATTCTTAACTATTGTTTCAACTAATTTGCCAATTACCGTCTGTAATTGCCGGGATCACCTCTAGAGCCCTTTTTAAATATTGGCATTACATTAGCTAACTTCCAGTCATTGGGTACCGAAGCCGATTTAAAGGACAGGTTACAAACCTTAGTTAATAGTTCCACAATTTCACATTTGAGTTCTTTCAGAACTCTTGGGTGAATGCCATCTGGTCCCGGTGACTTGTTAATGTTGAGTTTATCAATTAATTCCAAAACCTCCTCTAGTGACACTTCAATCTGTGACAGTTCCTCAGATTTGTCACCTACAAAAGCCGGCTCAGGTTTGGGAATCTCCCTAACATCCTCAGCCGTGAAGACTGAAGCAAAGAATCCATTTAGTTTCTCCGCAATGACTTTATCGTCTTTAAGCGCTCCTTTTGTATTTCGATCGTCAGTGGGCCCCACTGGTTGTTTAGCAGGCTTCCTGCTTCTGATGTACTTAAAAAACATTTGGTTATTACCTTTGGAGTTTTTGGCTAGCCGTTCTTCAAACCCCTCTTTGGCTTTTCTTATTACACTCTTGCACTTAAGTTGGCAGTGTTTGTGCTCCTTTCTATTTGCCTCGCTAGGATTTGACTTCCACTTTTTAAAGGAAGTCTTTTTATCTCTCACTGCTTCTTTTACATGGTTGTTAAGCCACGGTAGCTCTTTTTTAGTTCTTTTAATGTGTTTCTTAATTTGGGGTATACATTGAAGTTGGGCCTCTATTATGGTGTCTTTAAAAAGGGCCCACGCAGCTTGCAGGGATTTCACTTTAGTCACTGTACCTTTTAACTTTTGTTTAACTAACCCCCTCATTTTTGTATAGTTCCCCCTTTTGAAATTAAATGCCACAGTGTTGGGCTGTTGAGGTGTTCTTCCCACCACAGGGATGTTGAATGCTATTGTATTATGGTCACTATTTCCAAGCGGTCCTGCTATAGTTACCTCTTGGACCAGCTCCTGCGCTTTTACACTGCACTCATCACCCTGTACCTGAATGCCTCCCAGTGGTGCATTAAGCCTCAGCAAAGCCAAGCTGGAGCCAGGACACCGCCCCCCCTCCATTCTTCCTGCTGCTCGCTCCTCCATCACACGAAGGATGTAGTTCCAAGCATACCATCAGTTAGGCTTTATGCTGCTCCGTGGGTAATGCAGCAGGAAGCCTTACTGCTGGACAGAGTGGCTTTCAAGAAATCACATGCTGAAGGTGTATATACATTGCCTGTGCTCTGCAATTAGATGGCTAAGTACACTTGAAATTCAGCTAAAGGTATAGCAAGTAGCATGGCCCCCGGCTAGTCCCCTAGTGTTTCTTTGCTATTGTAACCCATTTGCCAGATGGTGTCATGAGCAACACAGGCTGGGTTCAATATATGGCAGTTACTCTCCTGTAAGTGGAAGTTCTTTGATCTGTGGGGTTGCTAGCTGTATTCCACACATGGGCATTCTCCTAAGCTCGGAGCTTTCCAACAATTGGTGTCCGGTGGGCCACAGCTGCACAGTTGCTCTCCTCATGCTCCAGACTGAGGATGTAAGGGGTGACTTGATCCCAGGCTATAAGTACCTACATGGGGAACAAATATTTAATAATGGGCCCTTCAGTCTAGCAGAGGAAGGTCTCACATGATCCAGTGGCTGGAAGTTGAAGCTAGACCAATTCAGATGGGAAATTAGGTGTACATTTTTAACACTGAGGGTAATTAACCACTGGGCCAACTTACCAAGTGTCGTGGTGGATTCTCCATCACGGGCAATTTTTAAATCTAGATTTAGAAACACAGCCAAAGGGCTCTGAGAGATTAGCTACAGGAGCAGAAAATTAACATCAATGCAGCTGGGTGAAAGACTCTAAAAGAGCCTCCACGGCAGGGAGAACTTGCAAAAGCAGAGATGCCAAAGGACAGTAAAGTAGGCAAGTATCAGAGGGGTAGCCGTGTTAGTCTGGTTCTGTAGAAGCAGCAAAGAGTCCTGTGGCACCTTATAGACTAACAGACGTTTTGCAGCATGAGCTTTCGTGGGTGAATACCCACTTCTTCTGATGCAGGCGTTTATAAGGCCACATGACAGCACAAACAGCCCATGGAATGTTGCATAGTCTATACTAGGGGTTTTCAAACTGGGGCTCAGGACCCCTCAGGGGGTCACAAGGTTCTTACATGAGGGGTTGCGAGCTGTCAGCCTCCACCCCAAAACCTGCTTTGCATCCAGCATTTATAATGGTGTTAAATACATAAAAAGTGTTTTTTTAAATTTATATGGAGGGGGGTCCTACTCAGAGACTTTCTATGTGAAAGGGGTCACCAGTACAGAAGTTTGGGAATCACTGGCCTATACAAAGGTACTTTACCATCATGGAGCAGGGAGGTAGTCAGCCCTCGCCACCTAGGTCTGTAAAGCTGCACCTGGGCCACTGCACTGGGCTCCGAACACCACTGTCAAGAAAACACTGTCTGAGGTTCGGGGAAGAGCAGCAGCCATGCCCAAGGCCTGGCAGACTTGCTTTACAAAGAGAGATTTAAGGAACTGACTGTATATCACTTGGTCATGCAATGACTTAGGCAGACTGACATGATGAGCTGCCACAGCCATTTGAGTCATGCAAGCCCCAGGGGAAGGAGAGGAATTAGCTCAGGCAGTACAAAGGGGCATAACTAGGAAAACTGGGATGACATTTACAAAGGGAAAGTGGCAAATGTAAAGTGTAATCAGGCCAGACTTGCTGGTGGCGAGATGGACTAGCTGGCGCGCCCGGTTCTAAGGGAGGTGCCAGAAGTCACCGTGTTTGGCATGTGTAAAACAGGGCTGGATTAAATGCTAGTAAATGCAGCCATCTTGTATTGTCCCCTGGGGGATGGAAACTGTCATGTCTCTTCCATTGCTAAACTCCTGGCCTTGTCTTATGTTCTCCTGGCATGATGGCTGCAGTGATCGAACTCATTAAAGGCAGGCAGACGGATTTTGCACTCCCCGGTTGTTTTGTATATTGCTCCAGTATTTCAGTTTTAGCCATGTCCCCTGTTTAATTACACGTCCCCTCACCCCCCCCCCCACCCCCACAGAGCTGCCATGGTAACAACAGCCCAGGACAGGAGCATCATGTTTTACACATTGCCATTTACTGACATATGCCCAGCTCCAATTTAGGAGTTCTCTGACTCAGGGCTGGGATTAGTGCCTCTGTGGCTACGATTTCACTGAGCGGCAGCTGGGGCCAGGTTTCTCTCTCACACAGGCGGCACGGTTTCATGAGAGAGGATGGCTGGAGCTGCTTTTCCATCCTATGAAAATCTTGGAGATTTCAAACATTTTCCCAGTCTCCAGTGGGACAAAACCAAACCCTTTCGGTAGTTTTAATGACAAAGAAGAGAGCACGCGAGACCCTCCCCAAAACAGGTCTGTAGTAAGGGCTCTCAGCTGGGATGTACAGGACCCCTGGTGAAGTCTCTGCTCTGGTCTTCACTCGATTCATCAAAACATTCAAACTTTGCTCTGGCTTCTATGACGTTGCTGGGCCCTTTTCTCTTGATCTCAGTCATGGGAACAGGGTTAGGCCCAGGCTTATCCATGCAGTGGGCCAGGGTCTCAAAGGAGGAGGGTGCAATGGATGCGCCTGGCAACCTACCTTTGCATGTGCAGTTAAGTCCCTCTGGACCACCTGTTTGTATGAGCCATGCCCTGCATCTCATCTGCAGCTGCTAACGTGGCCCAAGCCAGATTAGTTGGGTGCTGAGACTCACTGATGCAGGTTTTGGGTTCTTTTTGCAGTGCAGCCGTACTTATGCTGAGAACAACTGCTTGGGGTTTTCATATCCCCAATGCAGAGTGTGGGGGAGGGATAGCTCAGTGGTTTGAGCA
Source organism: Mauremys mutica (assembly GCF_020497125.1). Classification (NCBI taxonomy): domain Eukaryota; kingdom Metazoa; phylum Chordata; order Testudines; family Geoemydidae; genus Mauremys; species Mauremys mutica. The sequence goes on from NC_059080.1 coordinate 43,441,509, forward strand.
TTGGCCTGCTAAACCCAGGGTTGTGAGTTCAATCCTTGAGGGGGCCATTTAGGGAACTGGGGTAAAAAATCTGTCTGGGGATTGGCCCTGCTTTGAGCAGGGGGTTGGACTAGATGACCTCCTGAGGTCCATTCCAACCCTAATATTCTATGAAAGGCACACCCTAGCATGGAACAAGCCTTATGCAATGCACCTTGCAGTGACAGCAGAGGCCCCATACAAGCTGGGTCCAACTGGGGAACTGTGATGCACATGCTCAAATAGTCCCCACATGGCTCCCCCAAACACTGTCTGTCAGTCTGGGGCAGCTGACTCCTGGCACATGAACACGTCCACTGTATCATGGGATTGGATGCTGGTGATGCCTGTTGGAACCAACGTCCTGTCCTCCTGCCCTTGCTCTGAGCCCTGCAGCCTGGACCTGTGGTGTGGCTGGAAACTGCCAAGTCTGCAGAGCAATTCACACAGGGACTCCGAGACTGATGTGCATGGTGAGAGCAGAGGGTGGATGAGGAAGCTGGGCGAGATTGGCCTGAGGAGGAAGTGCTGTGACGTGTATTGTCACTGCTATATGGGCCAGCAGCTGCCTGCTGCCAGACCAGTGCCCAGGGCTGAAATCCGAGGGCTTTAGGCTTTGTCAGGCAATTCATAACCACAAGTTGCCAGGACGCCTCCCTCTCTCCCCCTGACTGTTTGAGGCATTTACTCTGTGAACGCTGAACACAAATCCGTGCCAGCCCTGCGCTACCAAGCCCCTTGGTTCTGCATGCTCAGGGGATGAGGCTGGCTTTCAGTGGCCAGCCTGGTCCCATGGAGCATGATGTCCCGGATTGCACCTCTTCCCTGGCCTCCCGCAGCACCAGCCAAGCGGCTGAGGGCTCAGGTGCCACACCTGTAATCCAGCTCCAGACACTGAAGGCTCATGCGGACTCCTGCACTCACTTCTCATGGCACCTTAAATGCCATGCGCCTTGGCCAGTGTCCAGGGAAAGCTGTCCCCAGCTCAGAGTGCAAAGCTAAGCCCTTGCATGACAGCTTGTGCAAGGCCTAGAATGTGTCCAAAGGAGAGGTATAGGACCCTGTCCTGTGGTACTGCCAGCATGGCTGGGGAGTGCAGGCACCCTATAAGTTTAGGCCACCCCCCCCCCAATTGAGAAGAGGCATGGGGATGAGTCCACAACTCTGCCTCCCCGCCACACTGACTAGCAGCAGCTGGGCACAGGCAGACCAAATGCGGCACCCTCTCAAATGGGGACAGAGCACCCCGGAGAGCATGACACCCTCTGAGTCTCCCCATTTCTGGGCCGTCTGCATGCATTGCACCAATCTGCTTGCTGAGCTCAGGGACCATGCCACTTGGGACAGGGAGCTCTCAGCACACGGGCTAAGCATGGTGGGCTGCAGGGAGCAGGGTCAGTATTGAGTTAGGCCCCAAGCCCGGGCATTACAGGCACCGTTTTGCTGGTTGTCAGAGGGCATGTACAATGGAGATCCTAAATCCCTGGCACTTCCCATGAGAGGAGGGGGCTGCAGATCCTGGTTACCTGGCTGTGCGCCAATTTGGATAACTAGAACTCTGCCTATTTGCCGCCCCTTTGGTGCCACACAGTGGGTGCACTCAGTGGCCCCATTCTGCTCTGTTCCATCCATGCAAGCCTGCTGGCCACAGGGCCATAATTTGGACTCTCTGCACAGCTCATTGGTAGCCTTTCTCAGCCCTTTTCATGAAACAGCTCATGGTGACGTTGTTTCCAAGAGCCCGGGGTGTACAAGCCTACACCAGCCCCAGAGCAGTGATCACTGGCAGGGACAAGGCACATGGGAATATTTTATATGTGCACATATTGAACCTTCTTTTAATGTGAGTGAGCAGCTGGGGGAAAGAGCCAGCCCTGTATGACCAGCCATCTCCCTACAGTCCCTCCAGCAAGGCACCAGCCACAGCATGAGCCCCTCTGCTTTAGGATGGAAGTGTTTGTTACCTACCACTATATATAGGTGGCTAGGTGTTTGTGCCCCTGTGTGCAGCCCAATGCCAGATGACACACGATTCTCATGGGACTTACCCAAAAGATGGCATGTAATAGACCACTGGAAAACTAATAACTCACTGATCATTAATATTCCTGTGTGATGCAAGAATGGTTAACCCACATGGAACATCACAGATGTGCTGGAAATATGTGACTTAAAATGTCAGGGGGGCTTTGAGAAACAGGCTTTCTTTAGGCAACGGAAAAAAGCTAACCCAAGTATGGCCAAATTCAGTGGGTTGTCAATTGTGTTGGGTTGCAGGAAAAGAACATTTGCATTGTGAAAATCACCAGCGAGGGAGGAACCAGCCTGGAGTCTACACCAGACAGCATGGCATCCACACACAGCAAGAGAAAGGCACTTTACCCATGTCCAAGGATTACTGAGCTATACAGAGAGGGGGAGCAGACCCCTAGGTTATCTGTCTCCTGAGGGACCAAAGTAACCAGAACTTTGATTGTGTCAGGGTGGATCCCAGCCAGTCTCACTGGAGAAGTTGCTGTACATAGGGAAACCTTGAATGAGAACTGAGTGTTAGTCACAGAAGTGTGTTTTACTTTTGTTTGTTTGCAACCATTTTTATCTTTAGTCTTTCAGCTTGGTATCTCTTAACCCTCCACCCTTTTGTTAATAAACTTGTTTTACTTTTACCATAAACTCACTCAGTGCTCTGTTTGAAGTGGAAGGTTTGTCAGCTCCCGTTAAGTTAATAAGCAGCTATGTACGGGTTCTTTAAAGGAGCAGCAAATCTGATAAGGTTTAGTGAGCGCTACAGACAGAGTGGCTGAGCACTGCACAGCGACTTCTCTGAGGAACTCAGGAACTGGGCTTCACTGATTGTTACCGGCTAGGCCAGGTTTGGCCAGGCAGAGTCCTGAAGAGTTTGCTGCCATGGCAGATAAGCTGGTGTGCCAGGGAGCTGACACATAGCTTAGCAGCAGCAACACTCGCACTTGCTGAGGCTGAGGGGGGTAACACAGGGGCTCACAGTTCTGGAAACTCCAGCAGCTTGCCACAGTTTGATTTGCCCACAAGAGCAGGTGCTTGAGTAGGTCTAACAGACAACACAGAGCTCTCCTGCAAGAGCAGCTCCCCACCACTCCCATTCTGCCCAATCAGCCCTACATGGCCAGGCTGTGGGGGTTTTCTAATAGGGCAGCTCAGCTGGGGTCTCTCTTGTGCCTAGGAAGGGATCCTGGAAAAGGCACCTGGATTGATGTGAAGGATTATAACAGGAGACCCTGGTTATACAATATCAGCGTCCTGCACTGGAATCTCAGCTTTACGTTTGCCCCACACAAACTCTTGTGACTGTCTCTGCTGTGATTATCTATTTTACTGCCATGATTTCGTCTAAACAGGGCTACCTCACTTTGTGATGTGGCTACTGGGGCTTTGGATTAGTTAAGGCATCTTGGTTGCTAGTTCGCATAGCAGCGTAACAGCATTTTCCCCCCCTCCCTCTGACATAAAACAGCCTGCGATGTGGCTTCAGAGTTCCAGCTGATTTTGAGTAGAGAGAAGAGAGCCCAGTTGACAGAGAAAAGGTGATTTAAAAAGATTGCATGTGAAACTGATGAGGAGTGGAACTCTGATCTGGGAGCTGTGGCTTTTGGTTTTAACATGACTGACTTCTGTGTCTTCAGCTCAAATGAGGGTCCCTCTAAGGTTGATATAATGTCCAAAAATGAGATTACCAGAATGAGTGCAATGTCAGATGTGGTAGCAGCTCCTCCATACACAAACATGGCCAATACATATATATATATATTATATTATATTTATATATATATATACATTAACAAAGAAATTGCCAAAAAAATAAAAAAAACAAAAAAAAACAACCCAAACCCCAGTTATGTTACATATGAAGAGAAACTATGACAGGTTTCACTGTAACCAGATTTTCACCACATCCCAAATCAGATACAATGGATTTACTATGATAAAAACATCCAGCAGCCGCAGAGCTCTGCATGAGGCAGAAATACAGATGACAAATGAACTTCCTGCAATGACTTGAACCGGCCCCCTCCAATCCTGCCACCTGCTTCCGACAGGATGACAGAAAAAGGAAGAAAGCATTTCTATGTTAATTCCAACCATAGGCAGCAGAGGCTGGATAGGCTCAGACTGGCTGGAACTGTCGCAGTGTCATATGACACCGGGCATTTTCACCAATGGGATTGCTCGCTAATGGGTGGGAGGCAAAGGCCATGACGCAACAGGGGACCTTTGAGGATCCATTTCCATCTGCAGAGGACAGACAGCTCTCTAGTGCAAGGGCCTGACTTGCCTGAGTTCCGCAGTGCAGGTACCAGGCTTTGCTCCTCGACTTAGCACAGGACAGCAACTGTCCACACTGATAGACATGGTTGGGTTTTGCTTTTAACAACCAGCAGAGAGGAATGCAAGTGACGAACCCCAGGCTAGTTAGCTAATTGTGCTGGCCTCCCCATTTCCACTCGCCCAGACAAGCTCTCCGCAGCGCCTTCCTGCCCGTCACTGGTACAGTTCTTTGGAACCCCAATGTAATTAGTGCAATTTCCTCAGGTGCAATGTCACATGAATGGCTCGTGTGCTCCAAGTTAAAGGATGTGGCAGAGTCTCCAACAACAATCCCATAGAAACAGCGACAGGGCCAGCTGAAAAGCTTGGCCCCTGTTTTTCAAATGTTAAAATCCATCTACAGTGTGCAGGCGTCTGTTTGAGACAGCTTCCGTCACAAGCAGTCCCCCCGTTGGGAACACTCTGAGTCAGCACAAAGGGGGTAGCATTATGTGGCTTTGAAAAATATCAACCTGAAAATGGCAATTTATCTGCTTAAAATGATTCTGGGCTTAGCTGCAGGGCAAAGTAGGAATGGAGATGTGAATCCCCACACACCACCATCAGCAGCTCAGGCCAGCAGGAGCAAATAGAAACCTTCCCTCGGCTCTGAACTGATGCATCACACACTGCAATTTATGGGCAAACAGCACAGGGCCTTCTGTGGCAGGGAAAGCTGCCTAGACCAGAGACAGGGAATGAAAAGACCTTTCTGATTCCCAACCTAGCACAAGGTGGCATATAATTTTTCCATATTACCCCCCACCCCACACACCCTTTCATTAGGCAGCCAGTCATCATAAATGTTGGATACTGAAACAGGAGAAAAGTCAGGTTCATTTTTATACACGCTGTGCCTGCAAGAAGGTATCAATCTTCTGCTGATCCTGATGGCAATTCAGTGTTAATGAAAAGTATCCCTCAGCACAGCTCATTCAAGGCTTTGCAGCACATCAGCTGGCATGGTAAACTTTTATGATTGGCCAGCCACAGATCTCATTTGACATAGCTTCAGGGGCCATCCTGACTCACCTCAAAGAACAACAGCATTCGCCAGACTGTCCATGAGCTGGGGAGGCTGTTTAATGAGCTTCAGAGAGGCCTGTATCAGGCAAGAAAGCTGCCAGAGAGAACCGAAAGATGGGAGCACATCAGTTCGAGTCGGGGCACCTCAGATAGCTGAGGGCCGGCAGGAGGGAAGAGGTATTAAGTGAACCCAGATGAGTCACAAGGGGCAATACTGGGATGTTTGCAGAGGGGCTGGGTTTGGTCCACAGGCTGCCTGGCTCCAAACCAGCATCCTCAAAGCCTAGCAGCAGGACTTTACAGCAGCCAACGGTCCAGTGCACACGTCACACTTCACTCCATCTGAGTCAAACCAGCCTCTCTCTGACCTCCATTCCTGAAACTAGGCAAGAACCTTCCTCCAGCCAGGTAAGCCATGCTCTGCCCACTCCATCCTAACACTAAGTAGCCCATGCACTAAGACTACCCACGGATCAATCAATCCACCTGCTCCCCAGAGGCTGGGCTGTGAGGTAGATTTCTGATCAGCAAGGTCCAGAGGTCTCTTCCAAGGAAAAGTTAAGCAGAGTTTTAAGCCACACAAGGGCAGTTGGGCAACTTCTCCTGTCCTGGATCACACGGCCCCGTGCAACAAAACCAAGGAGAGACTAACAGAAGGGACATTCCAAAGAACACACTGAACCTGGCCCCTGGACCGGCACTAGCCAATACTGCCAGCCTGGTGCTTGGCTGGGCAAAAGAGCCAAATCTCGTTCCAAAGAAGAGACTTCCCAAGGTTCGGAGGTTTTGTTAGCACCAGTTCTAAAAGCTGGAACAGAACAGCACCAGCTGTGTGTGAAAGAACCAGACTTTAAAAGCCAGTAGACTGATATTCAGACAGCCATGTTCACAGCATGGAATGAGGGTCTGCAGCAGGACTGGCTCTGGTGTGGAAGGCTGCAAACCCAGGCTAGACCTGCCCACAGCTGCAGAAGCAGCTGGAACTGAGACATCGTAAGGCGCACTTTGCACCTATGGAAGTTAAGACATTGCCTATCCCTCTCCCAAATCAGATCAAAGGCCCACGAGGCGGCTTTCTGCGTGCTTTGGGCACTGTCTCCCCATGACCTGCGGTTCCTCTGCAGGCCCGTCCTCCCCTGCCCAACTCCTGTTGTCATTCACAGCTATCTATGCAACACGCTCCCCCAGCATCAGGAAGGGAAGAGCTGGGGATTGGCAGAACTTGCCCTTGCTCGGTCCCAGCGTAAGTGATGACACAAGGTGCCTGCCAGGGAGGGTCAAACCAGCTGGGATTCATGGGGAACAAAAACCTTGGGCAAGTCTTTGCATGACAGAGGGCAGAGTTACATAAAGGCCCGGGGGCTGGATTCTGATCTCCGCCCCATGGGTTAACTTCAGAGTGAAAGGAACAGCTCAGCATTGACTCCAGAAGTGACCCCAAGAACGAGCCAGCATGGGACAGAGAATGAGCTAGACGGACTTTGCCAGGCCAGGCTGCCGTGCTTGCTATCAGCGCTCATATTTGGTCTTCCGGATTTACTCCCTTGTGGCCCCCAGTTAACCCTCACACCAACACAACATATAGAGGAGAAAGTGAATTCTGAGCAGGGCTGTGTGCAGAGGCATAAATAATGGATACAGTCCTTGTACACTACAGTAGTCATACACCTCACGGCCCACTGGCTCTCTCCTGCTTCTCTGGAGATGGTGCTGTCTGGCCAGCTTCCACTCCCCCTGCCCGGCAGCAGCAGCACCAGGTGACACCGGGCCCTTTCCCCACTCCCAACAGGGGGATGGCCTACATTAAACCAGTGCAGCCTTTGGCCAGCCGCATCTCTACCATGGAGCATGACCTAGCCCAGCCTCAGGAAGCAGCATTGCATGATGGGGCCTGTGCCCTCCACAGGCCCAAGGTGGGCACTGGAGGGGACAGACACCTCAGCTTGCTCCATTTTGCACAGATCAGACATCAGCCAGAGCTGGGCTTGGCTGGGGCCTCCCTGATGTATAATGACAAAGGGCCTCCCAAAGGAGGCAGTTATAACGGAAGAAAAAGGAGCACTGGGTGGAGCCAGATTTCAGGTCTGAGCATCCCCCCGAGTGGGAAGAAGCGCATGCCCCTGTCAGCTAAACACTCTAGCCACACCCCACAGGCGACGCGGCTGGATGGCTCTTTCAGAGGGGGTTCCACTTTCACAATCTGTATACAGTTAAATGGCTCTGGATGGTTGGCTGCGGCCACCTGTCTGGGTGACACTGAAAGCCACGCTGCTTATGTGATGGATCCTTCCTGAGATGCAGCCGATTGCAGCCCCCCATCTGAATGGCGATGGTCAGTGGAGCCGGTTGGTGCTCAAGCTGGCCCCTACCAGGCAACACCCTGCTCTGCCCAGGATCCCCTCCCTCGCCCACACTCCTAGGAGGCCTCGGAACAAACCCTGCCCACATCCCCCTCCGCTCACATCCAAACAAGCCGTGTGACAGTCCAGCTGTAGGAATGCCATCCCGCTACAAGGAGTTTCTCAAGCCGCATTCCCGCACACACAGAGTTCAGCCACAGAGTTTATTTCAATCGCTTTTAAAGTTTTGTTTTTCCCTTAAAAATGAGATTCCTGTGGGAGGTGCTCACTCGCTGAACGTTATTTCTCTGGTGGCAGGGTCTGCTTTCCAATCCAGCTTTCAAAAGCCCCCACAAACATTCCCTGTGATCCACTGTGGAGTACGACAGGGGCTGGCTGCTGCTTAGTGGCAGGCTTTCATCCCTGATACATACGGGGACTCCTGCGGTCGGCAGTTACACTCCTGCTGCTCTGGGTAATCAATGAAATCTGGAGCAGGCAGGCCCGACAGGATCATCAAAGATTTGTTCCAGATGGTAAACGTTGGACACACCGGCAGGATGAAGGAAACGTTGAACGTATGGAGATGGAGAGAACTGGCCGGGTCATAGAAGGACAGGGTGTTGTTGTCATAATCCAGGAGGATGCCCAGGCGCTTCATCTGTGGGTGAACATCCACCAGCATTTCCTTGTTGTTGTGTCTCACCACAAAGTTGCTGTTGCAGCGGGAGAAGACCCAGGATGAGGAGTTCTTGCCAATCCACTCATTCTTTGGGGCTGATTTATAGGCGATGCCGATGGCGTACCTAGGAGAGGGACACACGTTACTGACCTAGACCCTCCAGAATGCACAAACCATGTCCAGGAGGGCTCATCCAGCCATCAATTTAAAATTTGCCCTAAAATGTACATGGTTACTCCAATTCCCCTGAAATTTGGTGCAGCTTATGGGCACATGGGGTTTGGTCAGTGGCCCAAATTTGGGGACAGTTGACCAAGGGGTTCCCAAGATGCAGCCCCTGACAAAACTCCCAGCTTTTCTTAAAGGCAATCTTATTTTGCTCACAGATAGAGATCAAACCAAGGGTCAGCTCATTGCACCAGGGTCTGCAATGCTCAAAGACAGAGTGCATGGCACCCGATGGCCCTTTGGGGGAAATCAAATTACAGTGTCATTTCAAAAAGATTTTGCTTCTCTAGTTAAAATTTTCACAAGCCTCAAGTGCCCATTCTAGCTCCTACTGTATTACACTGAGCACGTGCAGAGAGCGAGGCTACCCATCTGGAAAACCAGTACTACCGCTACATCGCAGGACCTGGGCGGCTCTGAGGGTGTGTTTTGGTCATTGAATCTGAGCACCGCTCCAGGCACTGGCAATTCAAACAACCCAGAGCAGAAATCTGAAATTAAAAAGGGAGACATATTGCTCTGTCACTGAGAATTTCTGATTTGGGGAAACGGAATCGAAGCACAGCAGAATATTTGGAAGGTGCTGAAACTATTTTTTGAAAAGAAAGTATACATGCAAGTCCTCACTGGGAGAGGCAGGGTATCCAGGGATGGAAGAGTAGGCGGTAATAGGGGGAAGAGGGGTTTGGGTCTGCAGTGAGGGATAGGGGTATTATGGGGTGCGATGAATGGATGGTGGGGAGCGTTAGGGATTGGGGGGCTCAGATAAATGGGGAGGTATTGGGGGAGTAGGAGGGGAGAAGACAGGAGAGGTTGGGGAATATGAGGTGTAGCAGAGGAAGTTGGGGGTTTAGGGGTGGGGCTTTCAGCCTTGAATTCTCCCCTTCCTTGTGTGTGATGGGAGTAGGGGAGCCCTACGCCTCTGCAAGGGGACTGAGCCCCCTACTTGTTATATGCTCTAAAGTCTGGGGGACCCTGCTCCCCCTGGGATGTCTGAGTCCCTCTCCCTGACCCTCCATGTGAGCTGGGATCTGGGGTGCAGGGAATGAAGGCAACAAATTTAAACATCTGAAATCCAGAAAATTAATAGTTAAAATACACGTCCCCCGTGTGGGGGGAAGGGGGATGGGTGCGAGGGCTAGGGGCATGGCTGGGGAAGCCTGGCTGAAGCAGGAGCAGGAGTCCCAGCTGTGTGTGTCTGTGGTGGGGGGAAATGGGAGTGAGGGGCCCAGCTCAGTGTGCAGCTTTGGCTACAGAACCCGGTAGAGTGAGGCCCTCCAGTAATAGTCTGTGGGTACGTCCAGACTACCCGCCGTATCGGCAGGTAGCGATCGATTTTTCGGGGATCGATATATCGCGTCTCATCTAGACGCGATATATCGATCCCTGAACGCGCTCTCGTCGACTCCGGAACTCCACCACCGCGAACGGCGGTAGCGGAGTCGACAGGGGGAGCCACGGACATAGATCCCGCGCCGTGAGGGCGAGAGGTAAATCGATCTAAGATACTTCGACTTCAGCTACGCTATTCACGTAGCGGAAGTTGCGTATCTTACATCGACACCCCCCCCAGTGTAGACCAGGCCTGTGACAGACATGTGTGCGCAGCAGCGCAGGGCAGGAGACAGCAAGGAACAACTTCAGACATGTCCCTGGTTTTTGCAGGGCCAGCTCAAGGCTTAGTGGGATGGGAAGGGGGGGGAGAATAAGTGTTGGAGGTGAGGGGTGGGCAGGGGGTGGAGAAGGAGACACACCAGCCTGCTCTCACCTGCTAACAAGTCAGTTACTATAACAAGCCTGCCATAAAGCTGTCAAGGTTTGGGACACTGAGCATGGATGGGATTTCTCTAGGGCCCTGTTAGCAGCTACACACTGCAAACCTTTCAAAGCCAGACCATTCCAGTATAACAAACCAGTCAGGAGGTGAGGGAGCACTGAGGAATAACAAAGCAACCGTGTATCCAGGTGGAGGTGTCACTGGACTGGAACTATTGCTAGCTCTGCCACTGGCTGGGTGACCTTGAGCAAGTTGCTGCTCTGTGCATCAGTTTCCCTTCTGTAAAATGGGGGTAATGCTCTAAAGTTCTCTGAGATCTACTGATGAAAAGCACTAGATCAGAGCTAGGGCTTTTGATTATTACCTAGGCACAGTAGCATATCAACTGAACAACGAGGTGAGAATACAACAGCCAAAATGACCAGTAGCACCTACCAACAAACATGTCTCTGTTTAAACAACTAGGAAACTAAATAGGAAAAACCCTTCGCTAATGCAGAGTTCAGGCTGCCAGGTGATACCTTGCGCCAGGCTCAGCAAAACTCAAATCTCTGAAAACCAGGAAATACAGAGATAAGGTAAATGCCCGCACAGGCTTAACTCTGCCCTCTTTGAGTGATGCCCCGACACACACACTCCCACTTTGCCTTGTCACAGTAATGGCTAGGAACTACCTGTACCTACTCTGTGCTCAAACACTGCTCCCCCAACAGAACACCACATCTGTCAAATGTAACAACCACTTTGTACCCTTCTACAGCCCCTTCACACCTGCACACAGGCAACCCCTAAACCTGGACTTTCCCCATCCCATCATTCAATCCAGCCTACTCTCATATCCCACCCCAGTAGCCTACTCCTGACACAAGCTGCACAGTCCTGTACAGACCCGCTGCAGACTGGATCCTCGCAGTCCACGGGCCCCTTTCCTTTCATCACACACATGGTGGGGGGGGGGCGGAAGAGAAGGGTTCAGAGACACAATCCTCACGTCACAATCACAACTCTCCCAAACAGCTCCAACTTACTCCTCCCCCGTTCACTGCAACCACACGTAACAGACAGGTCTCAACATGTAATTGTAACAGGGGAATCATCATCGAGTGGGTCTGTTTCCAGTGGGGGCCAGCAGGGCTTGGGTCTTGGCCTTATGCTATTTAATATTTTTATCAAAGAACTGGAAGAAAACATAAAATCCTCACTAATAAAATTTGCAGATGACACAAAATTTCATGGGGGAGGGGAAATAAAGAATGAAGAGGACAGGTCGCTGATACAGAGCGATCTGGATCACTTGGTAAACTGGATGCAAGCAAACAGTGTGTTGTAATATGGCTAAATGTAAATGTATTGTCTAGGAACAAAGAAAGTAGGCCATGTCTACAGGGTGGGGAAGTGCTATCCTGGGAAGCAGAGACTCTGAAAAAGATTTTTTTCGGGGGGGGAGGAGAGAAGGTGTTGGATAATCAGCTGAACATGAGTGCCCAGCAGTGTGATGCTGTAGCCAAAAGAGCAAATGAGCTCCTGGGATGCATAAACAGGGGAATCTCAAGTAGGAATAGAGAGGTTATTGTACCTCTGGATTTGGCACTGGTGCAACTGCTGCTGGGATCCTGTGTCCAGTTCTGGGGCCCACAATTTCAGATGCAGGTTGAAAAATTGGAGAGGGTTTAGAGAAGAGTCATGAGAATGAGTAAAAGGTTATAAAACCTGCCTTATAGAGATAGACTTAAGGAGCTCAGTCTATGTAGTTTAACAAAGAGAAGGTTAAGGAGTGACTTGATAAGGCTCTATCTATCTACATGGGGAACAAATATTTAATAATGGGCTCTTCAATCCAGCCGAGGAAGGTCTAATACGATCCAGTGGCTGGAAGTTGAAGCTAGACAAATTCAGACTAGAAATAAGGTGTATATTTTTAACGGTGAGAGTTCTCCTTGTGTCTTAGATGGGCGGAACTCCAGGCGTGATCACCACACTAATAATACAGGAGAACTGAATGCACTCTTCAGAATAAACATAAGACTGGCCATACCAGGCCAGACCAATGGGCCACCTAGCTCAGTATCTTGTCTTCCAATAGTGGCTAATGCCAAGTGCTTCAGAGGGACTGAACAGAACAGGGCAACCATTGAGTGATCCGTCCCCTGTCATCCACTCCGAGCTTCTGGCAATCAGAGGCTAGGGACATCTAGAGCATGGGGTTGAATCCCTTACCATCTTGGCTAATAGCTTGGCTAACCTCCATAAACTTATCTAGTTCTTTTTTGAACCCTTCACAACATCCCCTGGCAAGGAGTTCCACAGATTGACTATGTATTGTGTGAAGAAATACTTCCTTTTGTTTGTTTTAAACCTGCTGCCTATTAATTTAATTGGGTGATGCCTGGTTCTTGTGTTATCTGAAGGAGTTAGGGTGACCAGATAGCAAGTGTAAAAAATTGGGACAGAATGTGTGGGGTAATAGGCGCCTATATCAGAAAAAGGCCTGAATAGCGGGACTGTCCCTATAAAATCAGGACATCTGGTCACCCTAGAAGGAGTAAATAACACTGCCCTCTTCACTTTCTCCACACCAGTCACAACTGTATAGACCTCTATCATAATTTTTTTTGCCCTTCCTTGTATCTTTTCCAATTCCAATATATCTTTTTTGAGATGGGGTGACCAGAACTGCACACAGTAGTCAAGGTGTGGGCGTAGCATGGATTTATATAGAGGAATTATGATATTTTCCATCTTCTCATCTATCCCTTGCCTAGTGGTTCCTAACATTTTGTTCGCTTTTTTGACTGCTGCTGCACATTGAGTGGACATTTTCAGAGAACTACCAACAAGGACTCCGAGATCTCTTTCTTGAGTGGTAACAGCTAATTTTAGACCCCAACATTTTATATACATAGTTGGGATTATGTTTTCCAATGTGCATTACTTTGCATTTATCAGCACTGAATTTCATCTGCCATTTTGTTGCCCAATCACCCAGTTTTGTGAGATCCTTTTGTAACTCTTCACAGTCTGCTTTGGACTTAACTATCCTGAGTAATTTTATATCATCTACAAATTTTGCCCCTCTGTTCACCCCCTTTTCCAGAGCATTTATAAATACATTGAACAGCAAAGGTCCCAGTACAGATTCTTGGGGGATCCAGCTAGTTACATTTCTCTGTTGTGAAAACTGACCATTTATTCCTACCCTTTGTTTCCTAGTTTTTAACCAGTTAGTGATCCATGAGAGAACCTTTCCTCTTATCCCCTGGAGATTTCACAGTGGTTTCAGCAAAGAAACTGTTATGTTTTCAGTGTATACACTATCCAGCTGCTTCACAACATGCCATCTGTTTCCTCCTACACTGAACCTCATGACACATAGAATGGGCTGCCACAGCCTTACATGTAACAGTGTAAACGCAGCATAAAACCATCTTTATTCTATAGAAAATGAACCTGCCACAGTGCTGCTAAGAAAAACATTATTTCTTCCTAGCACAATCTCACCCTGCCAGGAAGGAAGAGGGCTAGAAGTGACACAGCCAGGCTCTTTCAGCAGAAGCCTTCCATTTTAGGCCCATTGTGACAGCCAAGGCAAAACAGCTTTAAAAATTGGATCAGCTTCACAATGTTTCTGTAATGGCTCACGGCTAACTCACACCATGCATGGTGATGATCAGAAGCAGAGCCTTCCCAGCAGTCTTGCTGCCAGGGCTTTCTTAGAGTTCAGCAAACCACAATTCTTCATAGCCAAATCTGAGCACAGCAGGGGCTTCCTGATGAAAGGGTGTTGTTTTAACACCTGGGGAGCTTTGAGGGTGACCTCATCACAGAGGAACATTTGGCAGCAGCTTGTGGCCCATGTGCTACACTCAGATCACATGTGGGATTAACCCATTCAACAACTCACCCACCAGTGGGACAATCTGGAAAGAGGTGTTCAGGAGGCAGTCGAAGGGACTTTAAAGGAGGGCGTGGCAGTGGGAGGGATATGCTGGCGTTCATGAGGGAGTGGAGAAAGGATTTGGGGGCATCAGGGCTCTTGGAAGGTTTGTCAGCTTGTGAGGGGCCTGAGAGCCTCCAGCACAGAGTGTGGATGCATTAGGAATCAGCCAAGGCAGAAGGGAACATGCCAGCTCCCAATGACAGGAACATGGGGTTTGTACCAGTTTAGAGACCATTGGGCAATCTTGGGTGCTTCAGGGAACCAATGAAGCAAAAACAAACCAGCCCCAAGCCCTAGAGCATCTGCCCCTTGGTGCAGTCCTGTGTATGAGTGAACTGCCTTCCGGGCCCTGTGGTGACCAATGGGTGCCTGCATTGTGAGAACTGATCGACTGGCCTACTGAGCATAAATACTATTGGCCACACCCAGCCTCTGACAGAATGTTTTATTGTTTAACTGTTTTTAGGAAGTCTGTGGGAAAGTGAGCATTTCCCCTAAACTCCATTCAGTAACAATGTGAGTTCTGGGGACATTACAGGGGAACAGCAACAGGCCCTATACTGAGGATGCCTAACACTTTCCATCATAAAAATTCTTCTAATTGATATAAAGAGATCTATGGCCCATGTGGTTTGTTGGAGGATCTTGAAATGAGGCAGAGGGTTAGTCCTGGGGTGAAGGAGGAGCCTTTTGCTGGTTTCACAACAGCCTGTTCAAATTTTCACAAGTTTTGAGCTTTTGCCATTTCCTGGGTCGGGGTGGGCAAATTTTTTGGCCTGAGGGCCACATCGGGGAATAGAAATTGTATGGCAGGCCATGAATGCTCACAAAATTGGGGCTGGGGTGCGGGAGGGGGTAAGGGCTCTGGTTGGGGGGCAGGCTCAGGGGTGGGGCTGGGAATGAGGAGTTTGGGGTGTAGGAGGGTGCTCTGGCCTGGAACTGAGAGGTTCAGAGAGCAGGAGGGGGAATAGTGCTGGGGAAGACGCGCGGGAAGGGGTGCAGGTGCCAATTGGGGGTGCGAGCTCTGGGGTGGGGACCATAGGCACCTACTTCTCCTGGTGCCGACGGGTGCTCCAACTCCACCCCTGCCCCGCCCCCTCCAACCCTTGCCCCATCCCCATTCCAACCCCTTCTCCAAAGTCCCTGCCTCAACTCCACCCCCTCCCTGCCCCTATTGGACTCCTTCCCCAAATCCATGCCTCAGCCCCACCTTTTCCCCTGAGCACGCCATGTTCCCGCTCCTCCCTGCTCCCTCCCACTGCTTGTTACGCCACCAAACAGCTGTTTCACGGTGGCAAGCCTGGGAGGAGAAGCGGGGTTGCAGTATGCTCAGGGGAGGAGGCGGAGGTGAGCTAGGGAGGCGGGATGGGGAGCTTGGCTGCCGGTGGGTGCAGAGCACCCACCAATTTTTCCCTGTGGGCGCTCCAGCCCTGGAGGACCCACGAAGTCAGCGCCTCTGATGGGGATGAGAGGTTTGGGGTGCAGGAGGGTGCTCTGGGCTGGGATTGAAGGGTTTGGAGAGCAGGAGGGGGATCAGGGCTGGGGCAGAGGGTTGGGGTGTGGAGATAGGCGCAGGGGTGCAGGCTCTGAACAGCACTTACCTCAAGCGGCTCCCGGAAGCAGTGGCATGTCCCTTCTCTGGCTCCTACAAGGAGGCATGGCCAGGTGGCTCTGCACACTGCCCCACTGGCAGGCACCGTCCCTGCAGCTCCCATTGGAGCACGTAGGAGCTGGAGCGGGACCATGCTGCGGCTTCCAGGAGCTGCGTGGTGCGGCCCCTGACCCTGTGCCCCGGCCAGAGCGGTGCTGAGCTGCATGGTGCAGCCCTGACCCTGTGACCCGGCCGGAGGGGGACCCAGCCGCGTGATGTGGCTCACAGACCTGCTTAAAACGGCTCACGGGCCAGGCCGTAGTTTGCCCACCCCTGTCCTGGGTGGTTTTGCTAAGTACAGCTGATTCTTTGTTTGCTGCCAAACCCTAAACATTCCATTAGCAATGCACAGGCACCAGCCCGGAACCTCACTTCAGTATGTTAGTTACACAGAACTGCTCTGAATGGGATGGATGACAATGGGTCTGGATCCTCCTCCTGCAACTGCTGCTTTTCCCACATCAAGGTACCCCCCTACTCCAGCTCACCTCTGCCTCCACCTCCTCTGCGAGCACACCGCCGCATCCTGCTTCTTCCCCCTCACTCCCAGCGCTTGGGAGGGGGGAAGAGGGGGAACACAGCATGCTGGGGGAAGAAGCGGGGCTGGGATTTGGGGAAGGGGTCCAATAGAGGCAGGGAGGGGGCGGAGCTGGGGCGGGGAAGGGGTTGGAATGGGGGCAGGGCCAGGGGTGGGGAAAGGGTGGAGTCGGGGCAGGGCCAGGGGTGGGTGGGGGCACGAGCACCTACCAGCACTGGAGAAAGTTGGCACCTATGCCCATCACAGTCCTTATTTCTGAGCAAGGCCTCCAACCTACTTGAGAAGTGATACAAGCTAGGAATAGAACTCACAGCTCTAATATGACAAACACACATGCACCCACCTCTGAGGCTTGCAGGAAGGTCTCTTACATATTTTTAAATCGTATGTACACATCTCTACCTTGTAATAATTAATTTCTAAAAAACAGCTTCTGTTAATCATGTAGTAACGAAAGCAACAGAAAGAAAGAAATACTCCAGAAGTAGAGTGTTACCTTGCTTTTAATGTTGCAGAAACTGGGACACACAATATTTGGGGCATATGCCTTTTCACAGTGGCAATGTTCTTATACAATATGCAACGTTACTGTTCTGGTTCAACTGACTGATATTCTCAAGTCTGAGGGCTCTGTCTTGCTGTCTGAGCCCTTTACCATCTGCCAGCATACTCATGCAGTAGCAGATTGTAGAACTCTATGCACCCTGGGGCTAAAACTTATGACATTCTATCCCAAAGGCACAGGCTAGCCTGCTTACTCTCCCAGGAAATCTCTAGCTATCACTGGGGTTAATATCTTTTCCCAGATTTCCAGCCATTAGAGAGGAAATGCTGGATTCTAGGAAAGTTATACAAACACCCCCAACCTAGGCCATGATTGGACTTTATGTGTAACACAAGTCTGGCTTGCAGCCAAAACCCGACACTTGCATTAGCACTGCTCATGTGCTGCCTGGTACACACTGATACATGGGGAAAGCACTATCGAATGCTCTAACGCTCCAACACACACTGGCAGGCTTCCCCAGCTCATGGCACATGCCCTATACTGGCACTGGTACATTGGCTTGGGAGCTTTCTGATGTAAGTGGGTTTCTTTTTGGGCAAATTTACAGCTAATTTTAGGAATCAAAATGGGTGTTTAACAATGTTTAGCCATGGGCCCCCCTTCACTGATATGTATGTTGCTAGCCTTCTGAATCTGTGTGGGCCTGGTGCTGAGTCTGAGTGGACATCAAGGGATCTTTGGCCTTACAGGCCCCTTCTGAAAACAGGCCATGGTCCAGGGTCCATTTGGTGGGTCTATTTTATAATCACCTCCACTGATTAAACAATCAGTTTGTGAGCCCCTGCAGAATAGCTGGGTTATAAGGAATAGCCAGAATGGATTTGTCAAAAACAAATCCTACTAAACCAACCTAATTTCCTTCTTTGACAGGGTTACTGGCCTAGTGGATTGGGGGGGGAGAGGGAGAAACCAATAGACATGATACATCTTGATTTTAGTAATGCTTTGGATACAGTCCCACATGGCATGCTCATAAACAAACTAGGGAAATGTTGTCTAGATAAAATTACTATGAAGTGGGAGCACAACTGGTTGGAAGCCAGAACTCAGAAGTCATTATCAATGGTCAAACTGGGAGGGTGTGTCTTGTGGGGTCCCAGAGGGTCTATCCTGGATCCGGTACTGTTCAATACACCTCTACTTCGATATAACGCTGTCCTTGGGAGCCAAAAAAAGCTTACCGCATTATAGGTGAAACCGTGTTATATTGAACTTGCTTTGATCCACCGGAATGCGCAGCCCCGCCCCCCAGAACACTGCTTTACCGTGTTATATCCCAATTCGTGTTATATTGGGTGGTGTTATATCGAGGTAGCGGTGTATTTTCATTAATGAGGTGCATAATGGAGTGGAGAGTATGCTTATACAAATTGCAGATGACACCAAGCTGTGAGGGGCAGCAAGCACTTTGGAAAACAGGATTAGAATTTAAAATGACCTTGACAAATTGGACATTTGGTCTGAAATCAACAAGACGAAATTCAATAATGATAAGTGGAAAGTACTATACGTAGGAAGGAAAAATCAAATGCACAACTACTAAACAGGGAACACTGGCTAGGAGGTAGTACTGCTGAAAAGGATCGGGGGGTTATACTGGGTCACAAATATGAATCTGAGTCAATAATGAGGTTAAGTTGTGAAAAAGGCCAATATCATTCTGCGGTGTATTAACAGGAGTGTCATATGTAAGAAACAGGAGGTAATTGTCCTGCTCGGCACTGCTGTGGCCTCAGTTGGAGTACTGTGTCCAGTTCTGGGCACCAAATTTCAGGAAAGATGGGAACAAACAAAGAGAGTCCAGAGGAGAGCAATAAAAATGAAAGGTTTGGAAAACCTGACCTGTAAGGAAAGATTAAAAAAACTGGGCATGTTTAGTCTTAAGAAAATAAAAACTTTCTAACTGTGGGGGCAGTTAAACTCTGGAACAGGCTTCCAAGGGAGGCTGTAGAATCCCCGTCACTGGAGGTTTTTAAGAACAGGATGGACAAACACCTGCGAGGGATGGTCTAGATTTACTTGGTCCCACCTCTGGGCAGAAGGCTGGGCTAGATGACCTCTTAGTCCTATTTTTCTATGATTCTGTTTCTGCTTTACCTGGATTTTTATTAGTGTAACCCTAAAACCAGAACCCTTTTAACGCCATTTACTTGGCCTTTTAATGTTCTAGAGCAGCAGTTTTCAAAATTCGGGTCGCAACCCTGTACTGGGTCGCTCTGGTCAGCACTGCCAATCGTGATGTTAAAAGTCCCGTTGGCAGTGCTGCTCAACTAGGGCAGGGTAGTGCCTACCTGTTTTGACACTGTGCTGTGCCCCGGAAGCAGCCAGCTGTGGGTCCAGCTTCTAGGCAGGGAACTGGCCAATGGGAACTGGGGAGGGGGAGACAATGCCTGTGGGCGAGAGTCGTGGAAAGCTGCTTGCGCACCTCTGCCTAGGAGCCGGACCTGCTGCTGGCTGCTTCTGGGGCACAGCGCAGTCCACGGTGCCAGGGCAGGTGGGAAGCCTGACTCTGCACCCTGGCTACGCTGCTGACCAGGAGCTGCCAGAGGAAAGTCCACATCCCAACCTGGTGCCCCAATCCACTGCCCCAGCTCTGAGTCTCCCCCAACCTGGAACACTTTCCTGCATCCTAAATCCCTCATCTCTGGCCCCACCCCAGAGCCTGCACCCCCAGCCCAGAGCCCCAACCCCCGTCCCACACCCCAACCCCCTGCCCCAGCCCCGAGCTCCCCCCAAACCTGGAACCCCTTCCTGCACCCAAACCTCTTATCCCCAGCCTCACCCCAGAACCTGCACCCTGAGCCCAGAGTCCTGACCCCTCCCACACCCCAACCCCTACCCAGGGTCCCCTACCCAGGGTCCCCTCCCACACCCCAAACCCCTTATTCTCAGCCCCACCCCTGGACCCCAACCCTCTGCCCCAGACATTTCCTTCAACTGGGTCCCCAGAAAAAAAAAGTTTGAAAACCACTGTCCTAGAGCAGAAGGGAGGATGCATTCTGACAAGGAGAAGATATTATTTACATGCAAGATTTCCTTCTGTGATGGATTTTTCTCTTTTGTTCAAATCTCATTAACCTTGCTGTGGGCATATTTGAATTGTCATCCATGCAGCTTGACCCTTCCAGCTCCCCAATGCACATGTTCAAAGGCAATGAAACCCAAGCATGTTGGATCCAGTTCTGCCTCAGTGACGCCTGTGCATACCCTGGGAGTCAGAAGTGCATGTGTCTCCATCAGGTATGAACCTAATGAGGCCAAAGTGCATGCTGTGTGTGCACCTCTGCAGAAAAAGCAGGTATAAATTCATCTGATTCTGCAGCATTCCTATAGCCTGACACAGACTGGAATGCTGCTGATTGAAAAGTGGTTGCCAAGCCATGGGGCAGGAGGACACACATCCATGTACACTCCCCCACCCCATCCTTTCACTTGCCAGCCTTGCTGTGCCTCATGTGGCCTGCAGCATCCAGGAGCCAGCTGCCACTTCAGCAGTGCCAGAAAAATGCACTTGTTCTCTTAAAGGGAGACTAATCCCAGGGCTGCTTCTGCTCATCAGACAGAGAGAATGATCTGTCCCCAACTAGACTGGCTTCTTGTGTAACTCTGCATTACGGGGTCAGTATATTTGGATACTTTAGAATACATGTGACATGTTAAAAGGCTGAGCTCCTGCCATGTTATTTAAAACAGAGGATAACACACTGCAGGTATGTGGCTCATATTCCTAGCCATACATTTTACATACAAAGATAAACCTGATGTGACTAATATGCAGCTCTTGATTTTTGTTAATAAACTGGAGACACATTTTTGTGCAGAACAGCTGGCTAGTTTCTCTCATCACTAGCACAGCCCTGTAAGCCCACACCTGTGTTTGAGATCTGTTTCAAAAAAGATTTCTGAAAAGTGAGGAAGGATGACTCAGTGGTCAGAGCATTAGCTTAAGACCTGGAAAACTCAGGTTTGATTCCCTGCTCTGTCCCAGTTCTCTGTGTGATCCTGGGCAAAACCTTAGCTCTCCACACCTCCGTTCTCTGATTTTAAAATAGTTGGCACTGTGGTGCTGTGAGGGGCAATACCTTACAAGAGAGTCAGGGGCTGGTGTACTGTGGTAATGAGGGCCTGATAAGTACCCTCAAGGGGGAGTCCTTTGAGGTTTCAAGGCTTTTGCCACTATTGAAGCCTTAAATACATCGCTATTAGATTTTCTCCAATATAACCCAACACTGATCCCATTACATACACTACCCTAAAATGTGGGAGGAAGGACAGGGGAAAAACATGCAGGAATAGAATGGAAGGAATGCATGAATAGCCAAACACCCATTCTTGAGGCTAGGTCAGCTGGCAGCCTGTTCATGAAAGAGCAGTTGTATTTCTCCACAAGGCTTGAATAGGAATTAGTGAGAGATGTGATGGTGGGTCTCAGCAATGTCTGGAAGATCTGAACCTTGCTTGGCTATTCATGCACAAATCAAAAAGTTAAAGTACCCAAAGAGCGGAGCATACACTTGTAGCTGGGCTGTATTATCCTTCCTGAAAGGGCACTTTTGTCTCAACTCCTCTCTATCTTCTAAGGGCAGAGAAAGGAGAAGCATCTGATTATTTTTGCCCCATCAGGAGAGCCTTGACCCTGAAGCATTTGAAGAGCTGTTGGGTTCTTAATTATATTCCAGCCTGGGAGCTAGCAGGTGAACTGTACAGGCTAGGAGTTTTGTCCAAGAAATAGCAGCCGGAGAAAGCTCCGAAGCAGGAATGTCACGGACTGCAGGCATTACCCTCAGGCCGTCATTAACGAACCTGCCAGTTGAAGCTTTGGCCACCAAAGAGCCATTTCATTTCCTTCTATCACTTTTTGATTTGCTTCTGCCAGCACAAGCTGGCACCTCTCGGTCCTTGACAGAGGCAGGGAATGCTGGCTGTGTTCAGCCGTGTGTGGGAGAGAAGGGAGTTTGACACAGCTGTCTTCACACTGAGAAGCCCTGCAAATCAGCAAATCATTTGCACCAAATCTAATCCTGTCTTTTGTGACAATGAAGTGATGGGACAAAGAGATGTGTTTGCTTGGGGGATGGCGTTTGATTGGGTTTTTGGGTGGGGACTGAGCAGAGGGGAGATGGAGTATTTATTGAAGGCTGCAGAAAGCTGCAGGCCCTGCTGTGCCTTTGATCAGTGCTGTAAGTTTCTATGGGTATTTCTTCACTAGCAACGTTAAAGTGCTGCCATGGCAGCGCTTTAACATGGCTGTGTAAAAAACCCACCCCCACAAGGGGAGTAGCTACCAGTGCTGGTGCACTGCCAACACTGCCACTTTACAGCGCTGAAACTTGCAGGGGTCAGGGATGTGTTTTTCAAACCCCTGAGCTAGAAAGTGGCAGAACTGTAAAGTGGCAGTGTAGACAAGACCCATGAGACACAAGGCTCCGGGCTCACTCAGTCACAGCTGTAGCCAACCCCATTATACTTTTGCCTTCTTGCAACACGTGGCTGTCTCTTGCGTACACCTCTGTTCAGAGCCTATGGTACTGCTGTATATTTTAAATTAATTTCTTCAGCTACAGGGACTGAATGACTCAGTCATCGAGAAACCAACTCTTGGAATTGATTCATTTCTAAGGCACAGCCCCTAATAAAATTCAGCTTCCTGTGAAAGAACTTACAAATCAAATTGCCAAGCCTCCCCTCTACGCTGCTCTGCAGCTCCCCGTCCTACACTGTGCTAGGGGCATGACAGGCTCTGCTTTTCCCAACAGATGCTGGAAAGAGCTGGAAGAAGGGGGCAATGCTGCCTTGCATATTCTCCAGGTTAGTTCTGAGGCTGGTCAGATGGCTTCATCTGATGAGAAGCTGAACTCGCTGGGTAGGTTAGGCTGTTGGTGCCATGGGAAGAATCAGGTCAATGGTGAAACTATTAATTAGAAAGGGTTTACTGTCCTTAAATTAACTGCTGGGAGCTCAATCCTTGAGGGGGCCATTTAGGGATCAGGGCAAAAATCTGTCTGGGGATTAGTCCCCCAATAAGCAGGGGGTTGGACTAGATGATCTCCTGAGGTCCCTTCCAACCCTGATATTCTATGGACTCATTGACCCAAGGAGGCCCCTTCCAGTCCTGTCTCTACAATCACAGGGGCTGAGTGATCCTTTTGTGAGGCTGAATCCTGCCTGCTAGGTGCCAGGTGAGTGAGGCAGAGGGTCTTCCCTCAACACTGCTATGGTTAGGCAGGATATCTCCACCTGCCACCCAGCACCCACTGTGGGGTCTGGGTGGACGGGACTGCAACTCCGTGTTCAGCTCCCCAGCCAGCAGACATGCTACCATTCGCAGCAGCTGTTAAGCAGCAAGGGGTGAGCCGGGGCACCCCAGTGGCAGTAGCTTGGCCTGACTTGCCCCAGCAGCAAACCCAAGGGGTGCCACATCAATTCCGGGGAAATCAAGGCAGGGCTTGGCCACACAGACTGTGCTCAGAAAGGGAGCATCTCAAAGGCTGAGTACAAGTTCTCCTTGGGGTGAAGGCACCTCCAGGAGAGGAGACAAGGCAATGTATGTCACTGGGAGGGGAGGAGCAGCAGCAGTCTCCATCCCTGCACACTCAAAGAAGCTGCCCAGAAGGAGCCATTGCTCTGCAGTGAGCTCAGAGCAGCTGGCAAGGGGGAATGAAGAATCTGCTGAGTCTGCTTGATATTTCTTGACATGGTCCCATTCTCATGGACTGTATTTGAAGGATCCTCAGAGACAAACTCCTCTCGCTGCAGCTCCAAGCCCATGCGTCATTTGTCCCCAACCCTGCAGCCATTTCTGGCCATGGCCAGTGAGTGCAAGACACCACTCCATTATAATAGCAGTGTTTTAAACCCACCATGCACAGGCAGAAAAGACTCCACAGGCTCAGGGGCGGCTCTAGGAATCCCGCCGGCCGAAGCAGGGCGGCGCGCCGCAGGGCGCGCTCTGGCGGTTGCCGGTCCCGCGGCTCCGGGGGACCTCTTGCAGACGTGCCTGCGGAGGTTCCGCTGGTCCCGCGGCTCCGGTGGAGCATCCGCTGGCATGCCTGTGGGAGGTCCACCCGAGCCGCAGGATCAGCGAACCCTCCGCAGTCGTGCCTGTGGGAGGTCCACGGGTCCCGCGGCTCCAGTGGACCTCCCGCAGGCATGACTGCGGAAGGTCCGCCGGAGCCGCCTGCCGGCAAAATGCCGCCCCAAGCACATGCTTGGCGCGCTGGGGTCTGGAGCCGGCCCTGCACAGGCTGCAGGGCAATGGAGAATCTGTTCATGTGCCAACCCAGGCATGAACACACTACACTCCCACTCCACTCCGGCCTGCTCCTGGCCCTGCACAACTCAGTGGGACTGGGAGTTGCTACTGACTTCAGTGGGAGCAGGACCAGTGCCTCGGTGCAGCTGGCCACCTCAGCCCAGGCTTGAGGGAATGTTCACTCCAACCCCATGATAAACCAAGCCCATGCTTCTGAATGCTGGGATGACAGCTCACTGCAAATGCAGAGCAGCAAACATTCTCCCACTTTCAGCACCAACTCACCAGCTGCAGATCCCGGGGAACCAAGCAAAGCAAACACCCTTTTACTGGGCTGCATACATTTAAGTGTCACATAAAATAATCATCCCAGGCAATTACAGCCTCCACAGTGAATTCCACATTCCGAGCTTGGCCTTGAGGCCGACCATCCAACCTTGAACCAGGGAGCAGACGGAAAGACAGATCCTGATCTCACTCACCCTGCTGCAGGCACTGTGACTCAGCAGAGCAGCTGCTGATTTCGCACAAGAGGGTGCTCACGGATTCCTGCACTGAATCCAGTTCCCAAGCTTCTGCAGCTCCACCAGAGCAGCTGACTAAAGCCACTCTCTCCCGTGTCAGCCCAGCCTGGACTCTCTTGCAGCTGGTATGACTCTGCACAGGAGCCCGGCTTCAGGTTACAGCATTTTGTCAGACACTCTCTGGGGAAAGCCAGCCTCCCCTCTCCCCATAAGCTACTTCAGTAAAGGCATGCAGCAGAGATCACATTTGGAAGTGATG
Organism: Mauremys mutica; assembly: GCF_020497125.1. NCBI lineage: Eukaryota > Metazoa > Chordata > Testudines > Geoemydidae > Mauremys > Mauremys mutica. The sequence continues at coordinate 43,466,652 of NC_059080.1, forward strand.
TATTGAGGCTCCCTGTCTGCTATTACTCCAGCTGTTCTAACAACTGCATGGCACCTTCAGCTTGTCCCAGGGCACACTGACGGGAAATACATGGACCTTTGCATTTTCACTGACACGATGAAGATGTTTTATCCTGCTCCCTGAGGCTTGAAGCTTGTCACAGTGAATGAGGCTTCTCCCAAAACAATGCAGAAGCATCCCGGTAGCACATCAGTGGAGAGTGAACGACAACTAGTTCTTCACTGCCAGTGCCACTGAGTCCTGCCCAGATGCACTGGCCTAGAGAACAGCTTCAGCCCCCTTTGCCTGCCCAAGGGCAGCGATACAGACAGCTGCACGTTCTCCTGGGCAATGTAGCCATAAAGATAACCTGTACCTGGGAGTGCTCTCCGATTGTTAACCCCTTCAGTGCTGGCTTGCCAGCACTGGCAGCACCTTTGGGGGAGGGGGATCCTGAAGGGCTAAAGCTTGACTCCTTACCAACCCTCTGCCTGCAGCATGGCACAGCACATGTCGCTCTGTCCATCCTACACAGGGCAGCAGCAGAGGGAGATTCCTGCCCACGCCTCCCATCTTTGCTCCCCTAGTCAGTCCAGTCCCTGATTCCTGCCCTACCACAGACCTTGGTGCCCTTCTGCCAAGTATCTTGGTCAGCCCTACACTTCCCACCACATTGATACCCTCCAGCCCTCCTTCCTGCACCTTTGGCTCCATGACTCTCCCCAGCAACACTAGACTCCCCACCTGCGTTACCTACTCCCCGCACTTCTTATTTCCTCTTTGCTGGCAGCATCACCCGGCACCTGCCCCTCCTGATGGTGCTTCCCCATTAGTGATGTCGCTACACTCTGCCACACTCCTGTACTGGTGGTTCCTCAGCCTGGCTGCCCTCCTGGACCCAGAGATCCCAGCCAGGGGCACGGTGAGTGCTCCAGCCAGGGGCGGCTCTAGGCACCAGCAAAACAAGCTGGTGCCTAGGGCGGCAAAATGTAGGGGGCGTCCCCTGCCGCCGGGGAGGGCGGGAGGCTGGGCTGGCGGACTTGCCGCAGTCATGCCTGCGGGAGGTCCACCGGAGCCCCGGGACGAGTGGACCTGCCGCAGGCATGACTGCGGAGGGGGCGCTCGTCCCGCGGCTCGGCTGGACCTCCCGCAGGCATGACTGCGGCAGGTCCACCGGAGCCCGGGACGAGCGGACCTGCCGCAGGCATGACTGCGGCGGGTCCCCTCTTCCCGCGGCTCCGGTTGAGCTCCCGCAGGCATGCCTGCGGCAGGTCAACCGGAGCCGCGGGACCACGGCTCGTCCCGGGCTCCGGTTGACCTGCCGCAGTCATGCCTGCGGGAGCTTAACCGGAGCCGCGGGAAGAGGGGACCCGCCGCAGGACCGGGGAAGGGCGGCGCAGCACACCGCGCTGCTTGGGGCAGCCTGATTTCTAGAGCCACCCCTGGTTCCAGCTGTTCAGAGGGTTCCACCAAGACAGAAGAGCACTAGAATTCAGAACTTCTGGGGTCTCCTCCCAATTCAGCAGGGTGACCGCCGGCAAGCCGCTTCCACTCTCTGTGCCCCCCACCCCCATCCACGCTGCAATGGGGATTAACAATACCCAGCTGCCATAGGGAAGTCCTTGGAGTTGTATGACGGACAGTGCCAGGAGACTTTGTTCTGATTACACATTTTCCCCGCTAGATTGTGCCATTCCACAGTACATTAGCTGTGGCATCATGGTCGCCACTTACGTAGCCCGCTAGTGAGTGTGTGTGACAGGTCCCCCTAAGGCCGATCTGCAGAGGAGATGAATTGTTCCAATCCCCCTCCTCGGGAGCCTGGGCTCTCTAGCTCAGGCTGTTAGCCCTGGAGGTCCCTGGTTAAATCCCTGGGGAGCCAGCCAAGAGGGTGGCTATCATGCTTGCACTCCATTGCTCAGACCCCGCTTATGCTGGGACCACTGTGTGTCTGTCCAGCGTGCGCCACAGGAGGAACTGTGAGCTACCCCAGACATGCAGGGACCTGTCATTGACTCCCAAGTTCTTCTCAGATCTTCCTGGAAAACATCTCCCTGGTTCTCATGGGGGACTTCAATCAACCCGATATCTGCTGGGACAGCAATACAGTGGTGCACAGACAATCCAGGAAGTTTTTGGAAAGTGTAGGGGACAATTTTCTGGTGCAAGTGCTGGAGGAACCAACTAGGGGCAGAGCTCTTCTTGACCTGCTGCTCACAAACAGGGAAGAATTAGTAGGGGAAGCAAAAGTGGATGGGGGAGGCAGTGACTAGGAGATGGTCAAGTTCAGGATCCTGACACAAGGAAGAAAGGAGAGCAGCAGAATATGGACCCTGGACTTCAGAAAAGCAGACTTTGACTCCCTCAGGGAACTGATGGGCAGGATCCCCCAGGAGAATAAAGGAGAGCTGGCTGTATTTTAACGAATCCTTATTGAGGCTGCAGGAACAAACCATCCTGATGTATAGAAAGAATAGTAAATATGACAGGCGACCAGCTTGGCTTAAGAGTGGAATCCTTGCTGATCTTAAACACAAAAAAGAAGCTTACAAGAAGTGGAAGATTGGACAAATGACCAGGGAGGAGTATAAAAATATTGCTCAGGCATGCAGGAGTGAAATCAGGAAGGACAAACCACACTTGGAGTTGCATCTAGCAAAGGGATGTTAAGAGTAACAAGAAGGGTTTCTTCAGGTGTGTTAGCAACAAGAAGAAGGTCAAGGAAAGTGTGGGCCCATTACTGAATGGGGAAGGCAACCTAGTGACAGAGGATGTGAAAAAAGCTAACGTACCCAATGCTTTTTTTGCCTCTGTCTTCACGAACAAGGTCAGTTCCCAGACTACTGCACTGGGCAGCACAGTATGGGGAGGAGGTGACCAACCATCTGTGGAGAAAGAAGTGGTTCAGGACTATTTAGAAAAGCTGGACGAGCACAAGTCCATGGGGCTGGATGCACTGTATCTGAGGGTGCTAAAGGAGTTGGCGGATGTGGTTGCAGAGCAATTGGCCATTAACTTGGAAAACTCATGGCAATCGTGAGAGGTCCCGGATGACTAGAAAAAGGCTAATGTAGTGTCCATCTTTAAAAAAGGGAAGGAGGAGGATCTGGGGAACTATAGCAGTCAACCTCACTTCAGTTCTTGGAAAAATCATGGAACAGGTCCTCAAGGAATCAATTCTGATGCACTTCAAGGAGAGGAAAGTGACCAGGAACAGTCAGCATGGATTCACCAAGGGCAATTCATGCCTGACTAACCTAATTGCCTTCTATGATGAGATAATTGGCTCTGTGGATGAGGGGAAAGCAGTGGACGTGTTATTCCTTGACCTTAGCAAAACTTTTGATATGGTCTCCCACAGTATTCTTGCCAGCAAGTTAATGAAGTATGGGCTGGATGAATGGACAATAAGGTGGATAGAAAGCTGGCTAGATCATCGGGCTCAACGGGTAGTGATCAATGGCTCCATGTCTAGTTGGCAGTCAGTATCAAGCGGAGTACCCAAAAGGGTCAGTCCTGGGGCCGGTTTTGTTCAATATCTTCATTAATGATCTGGAGGATGGCGTGGATTGCACCCTCAGCAAGTTTGCAGATGACACTAAACTGGGAGGAGTGGTAGATACGCTGGAGGGTAGGGATAGGATACAGAGGGACCTAGACAAATTAGAGGATTGGGCCAAAAGAAATTTGATGAGGTTCAACAAGGAAGAGTGCAATGTCCTGCACTTAGGACAGAAGAATCCCATGCACTGCTACAGACTAGGGACTGAGTGGCTAGGCAGCAGTTCTGCAGAAAAGGACCTAGGGGGTACAGTGGACGAGAAGCTGGATATGAGTCGACAGTGTGCCCTTGTTGCCAAGAAGGCTAACGGCATTTTGGGCTGTATAAGTAGGAGCATTGCCAGCAGATTGAGGGACATGATCATTCTCCTCTATTCAACATTAGTGAGGCCTCATCTGGAGTACTTTGTTCAGTTCTGGGCCCCACACCACAAGAAGGATGGGGAAAAATTGGAAAGAGTCCAGCAGAGGGCAACAAAAATGATTAGGGGACTGGAGCACATGACTTATGAGGAGAGGATTATGGGATTATTTAGTCTGCAGAAGAAAAGAATGAGGGGGGGATTTGATAGCTGCTTTCAACTACCTGAAAGGGGGTTCCAAAGAGGATGGATCTAGACTGTTCTCAGTGGTAGCAGATGACAGAACAAGGAGTAATGGTCTCAAGTTGCAGTGTGGGAGGTTTAGGTTGGATATTAGGAAAAACTTTTTCACTAGGAGGGTGGTGAAGCACTGGAATGGGTTACCTAGGCAGGTGGTGGAATCTCCTTCCTTAGAGGTTTTTAAGGTCAGGCTTGACAAAGCCCTGGCTGGGATGATTTAGTTGAGTTTGGTCCTGCTTTGAGCAGGAGGTTGGACTAGATGACCTCCTGAGGTCTCTTTCAACCCTGATATTCTATGATTCTATGATCTCTGGTCTTGTGGGCCTGACACGTTCATTTCTCTCCCTTCATCCACCACTGACCTTCCAGATTCTAACTTTGTAATGGTGTCTGTTTCATTTCTGTAAGGCCCCGGAGGAGACCGTGGGGACAGAGAAAACCTGCGGAATAGCAAACCAACCCCTGCTGTCCAGGCTGCCACTGCCCAGGGTAGGCACTCCAGTCTACGTTATTTTAACGTCCCCAGTGATGCTATTACCCTGAATTTCACCAGTGCTGCCGCCTAGGAATGATGCTCTTCTCTCCTGGCCTGAAATTCCCAGTGCTGCATTGTCTGTTACACACAGCACCTGTGACACCACTTGTGTTAAGCCGCGGCACTCCTGAGCCTTGTTCAGAAGGAGAGGCTGGGGCACTAGACATGGGGAACGTGATCTATTGCTGCGGAGTGCCCCAAGGTCCCTTGAACAGCAGAATGTTTCCATGATGGAGTGCCAGGAAGGGCCCAGGCTGGGGTACAAATCTGTGAATTTACACAGCACGCGAGGAAATGTCACACATGCTGGAGCCAGCAAAACTTTCTGAGGGCCCCTTGAGACATAGACAACCTCTACAGATGGCAGGGCTGGGCCTGCCATTACACGTGACTGTCAAGATGAGGAGGAATGAGACATTAATCCTCCAGGGGCCACACTAAGGAAAACGCAGGTCCTGTTACAGAACCCATGAAAGGGGAACCCAAGCAGCAGCAGGTCCCAGTCACCCTGAGTAAACACTCTGGCCTCAGGTAACACTCCTGCAGTGGCCACATGTCTAGGGCTGGCCCAACAGCAACTTCTTACCCCTCAGAGCTGAGGCAGAGCCACAGACTTCATTAAGACACTGAGCTTTAGCCCATGAGTCCTGAGGAGCCTGCAGGGCTATGGACCAGCAAGCTGGAGTCCAGCCTTGTGTGTCTTCTGTGAAACGGCCAGCGGAGATCTTATGGGAGGACCTCCGTGACTAGGGCTGATGTCAGGCAGAACACACCGAGCTGGGGTTCATGTCCTGGCAGGAGTTCACAGCACCAGCTGTTTCTACACTGCACCATGGAACCTGAGCAGATTTGACCCAAGAGCCTGTGGGAGGGGCTGTGACCTATCACCTGTACAGGGTTACTGCAGAGTCTCACTTCACAGTTGGCATCAGTCTGCAGTTACAGCTCCCTGAGCAGTGAGAAAGCAGGTAGGGAAAGCACCAGCCACCCCTCTGTTCGTGACACAGCCCTATAAAGGGACTGTCCTTTCATTACACTGTCTCACAGTCAGTTTCAGGGCAGGGACCAAGGGGGAAGAGAACGGAGCACTTCCTGGCAGATCTGCTTACCAGGTTGAAGATCCCACCATCACTTCCCAGTAATGGCACCCACTGTCAATGAATATGTTGCCTGCTGCTCCGTAGCACCCAGTGCCGCTGAACCTCTCAGGCGTGTGGCTCTTTTTCAAGGAGCTCTCATCTTTTTCCATCTGCAGCCCATCATTGGAGAGCTTCAGCTTCTTGTGAGCCATCTTGGGATCCAACTTAAAGGGCTGACCTGAAAGGAGACAGAAATACCGACGGTTAGTGTGTCTTCTTCCCTGTCACGCAGGCTGAACCCTGAATCGCCTCTCTTCTGCCTGTTACACGAAGCCATGGGATGTGAGACAGGGTATCAGCCAGTGTACCTGGTCCTTCCAACCACATACCAGAGCATTCATAGAAAGTACTGTGTACTCTTGGCACGCTCCAGGCTGCCCCCCACTGGCAGGACAAGGCTCAACCACATGCCTCACTAATATACTGTCAAAAGCTGATTCCAGAGCAAAAGGTCCCTCTAATACTAACACGGCCCATGCATCACTTGAATTCCATGTAAGTCATCACAACAGGACACAGGCAGGAGCTAGGTGGTGTGCTGGCCTCGTGAATTTATTTCATCTTCATCGACCTAATGCAGCGAAGGGAGGAATAGCTCAGAGGTGAAATCAGAAGAGGTTTATGAAGTTGTGCTAGAGAGAAATAAGTCTAATTATAGTTGGAACAAAAGCAATAATTAAAAAGAGAATGAAAGCTTGGCCACTTAAGAATGGAGTCAAGCATTGCTCCAAACTGCTGGTCTATAGCATGGAGGCCGTTTTTACATTTTCCTTGAAGTCTGTAAATGGCTTCTCCTTAGTGAGGACAGGGCACAGGACTGGGACTGAAGAGAGCTAGGTAACAGCTCTGCTACAGACTCACTGTGTGACCTTGGGCAGTCACTTAACCGCCCCATGCCTCAGTTTCCCCAACTGTAAAAGGCAGATAAGGAGGCTGCCCCTCCTATGTGAGTACTTTGAGATGTATCCATGAAGGGTTTTGGGTAGCTGATGAGTTCTATGGTATTGTATAATCATCCCAGCTGGGATGTTTGGGCGGGGAACTCTCAGTCCTCGGCTAATTGTGTTACATTGTTCAGACTTACCGCAGTAAACACACGCCCTTTAACAGAAATGGGGAGCTGGTTGCAGATAATGGAAGTGGAGCCAAGGATGTCCTAAAGCAGTGGAAACCAAATCCAAGCATGGTAAGTGGTTTGAATTTGTTAAAGGGTCTATTCTCTATTACAGTGGGTTTTCAACCTTTTTTCATTTGTGGAACCCAATTTTTTTTCAAATGGAAGTGTGGCTGAAAATCACTGCTCTATTAGCATTAATGAAAGTTATACAAACATACTGAAAGGCGAATAGACCCTTGAGTACTGGTACAATAATGTTACTGAAACACAGATGTATCTAGCCAATCTCCACACACCCACTTCCAGCTGTTGCCGTTTACTCCCTGCAGTATATTATACATTGCAGGAAACATGCCCTTAGTTTCTCAGTACTTTTTCTATTGCCAACTGAAAGTCTCAGCTCAGTGTCTTCTGCTCGCAGGCTGTGCCTTACACACCATTCTAGTTACAGAAACAAACCAAAGGCATACAATGAAATCTGGATTTGCACAGGCTGTGCTCTTAAGCTTGATACTTCCCCAATCTGGTGGCATCAAAGAGCAGGCGCTGTGGCACATGCACTGACGGAGACAGTACTTCATTCTCAATCAACGGAACAGATTTTGAGGGGTTCTCTGCAGGTCTTTTAATGCTGGCTTGAAACACGACTGAAATTCCTTTGTCATGTTACCAGCCGTCAGAATGCCAAACTATTTCCTAATTGACACGCACTCACTCTCCTGCTCGCTTTGATAAAACCCTTCTAAAGATTCATTACAGCCAAGGAATATTTGGCCTTGCTCACGCTGAGAAACATGGAGCAATCCACAATTGTCTTTTCTGGGAAACAGCACAACAATAAGTGCTAAGGATTTTCTGAAAGCATCTGTTCTTTGCTCTGCTGGGAAAGGTACGGTGCCCTGGCTATAAATTAACAGGATCAGATTCTGAACCGGGAAAAAAGGAATGACTCATCTGACTCTGCACAGCCTCATGGCAGGGCAAACTCACAAGCTGACAGCTCCTGAGACTGGCTTTCATTTGTGCAGGAGACAGGTTTCTTGCAAAGCGAGTGCCCTTGAATCTGGAGGGCTGGGGAATTCCTGTGCTATCAACCTATGCAGCAGCATCCTGAGCCACAACAGCTTGCACCAATCACCCAGACTGCACCTCAGAAAAAACAGCGTGAATTTACTGCCCAGGAAAGCAAGCCCCTAAGAGCATCACCTTGAGTCAGATATTGTGTGGGCAGACGCTGCACATTTCCCCAGCGGGAGGCCAAGCGCAGTGTGTGTAGGCTCTGTGCAGCCAGCTCTGCCAGTGCACTGTAAGCTGGACATTCAGCATCCCCTGCTGTTCTAGTCCGGCTCTCCACCTCCAGGGTGTAGGCAACTCGGCCAAAGAATCCCAGTCCTGACCTGCACTCCCCCACACTTTATTCCAGCCAGTAGGCCTCACAAACACAGCTGGCTGAGCTCCTCAGTCCTGACCTGCAGCCCCCCTGCTGTTCCAGCCCAATGAGCCTCACACGCAGCTCTGTCACAGCACTCCAACCCCCTGCTACTCCAGTCCTGGATTTACATACAGCATTTCCACAGCACCTCAGCCCTGCCAGTTAAGTCCTGAGGTCCTCCAGAGCAGAGGGCCCCTGGTCCTTCACAGAGCTGCAGGAATCAGAATTAACTGATCAGTGGATCATTAAGCACTTAGATTAAAGGGAAAACGCACAGCAAAAATATGGCTAGCTGGGGAGAAGCACGGGAGGGGGCAGAATGCATCCTGAGATGCATCCTGAGAGCCAAACTGAGATTCTAACAGCTTGGCCCAGCCCCATAGTTATTATAGCAATAGCATCTGGACAGTGATTGGCACTAGATAGGGAGTGTGATTACAGCATGCGACTGGCATTCAGGAGACCTGGACCCTGTTCTCAGCTCTACCATGGACGTGTGGAGTGAGCCTGGGTTACTCACTTCCCTCTCCGTGCCTCAGTGTCCCCATCCATAGAATGGATAGTAACACTTGTGTAGCTCACAGGGGTGCTGAAAGGGCAAGTCCGTTGTCTGCAGGGTGCTCAGATGCTGGCTGGGCGCAGCTGTAAAAATGCCAGAGTTGTTAAAACAAGAGTTTTAATGATACTCTCTAATGGGCTGAAAGAGGCAGAGGAGCCAGAGACTGAAACACAGGCTCGCTAACGAATCTCTTCACTGTTTAGAAAGCAGGCCATTTTCTTTTGCTTCAAACTTGAGCACAGATGACAAGGAAAGGATGGGAAGGATGGCAGCTAGAGATGGGCACTACTGATAGCACTGGAGGGCTTCAACAGCAGCCAGACAGCAGGAGAGAGATGGTTATTGTGCTCGCGATGAACTGTGCGGTGAGAAATATAAGCAGCCTATAATGAGCCATCCTTTCCCTGAACGTAACCCGGTGCCATAAATCTTCTCTGCACAAACAGCAGTGGTGAGTTGGCACTGCAGCTGGGCTAGCCAATCTGGACTGGCTCATGCAGAAGGCTGGCTGCATACACCAAAGGGATAGCCTCCCTTTCAATCTCCATTGAGCTGCACCCACCAGGCTATCCGGGAGAGGCAAGTGGTGTTCCCAGTACCTGCTGTGACCCAGCCAGGGCCGCCCAGAGGGGGGGCAAGTGGGGCAATTTGCCCCAGGCCCCGGGCCCCACAGGGGCCCCCACGAGAGTTTTTTGAGGCCCCTGCAGCAGGGTCCTTCACTCGCTCCGGGGGCCCCGGAAAACTCTCGCAGGGCCTGGGCCCCCGGAGCTTCTTCCGCTCCAGGTCTTCGGCGGCAATTTGGCGGCGGGTCTGGGAGCGCAAGGACCCCCTGCCACTGAAGTGCCCCGAAGACCTGCGGCGGGGGGTCCTTCCACCCCGGGACCCGCCGCCAAAGTGCCGGGTCTTCGGCGGCAATTCGGCGGCGGGGGATCCTTCCGCTCTGGGACCCGCCACCCAAGTGCCCCGAACACCCACAGCGGGGGGTCCTTATGCCCTGGGACCCGCCGCCGAAGTGCCGGGTCTTCAGCAGCAGTTCGGCGGCAAGACTCCAGGCCTCCTGAATCCTCTGGGTGGCCCTGGACCCAGCACAAGCAGAATCCCTAAGGGTATATCTAGACTGCAGTTAGATACCGGGCCAGCTGACTTGTGCTTGCAGGGCTCAAACTAAGGGGTTGTTTCATTGTGGTATAGATATTCTGGATCAGGCTGGAGCCTGGGCTCTAGGACCCTGTGAGGTGGGAGGGTTTCAGAGCTTGGGCCGCAGCAGGATCCTGAACATCTCTACTGCAGTGAAACAGCCCCTTAGCTTGAGCCTTGCGAGCCCAAGTCAGCAGGCATGGGCCAGACGTAGGTGTCTAACTGCAATACAGACATCCCTCAAAGGTGTATCTACACTGAAGTTGGGTGTGTGCTTCTCAGCATGGAAGACAGATATGCTAGCTCTGCCTGAGCTAGTGCTCTGAAAATAGCACTGTAGCTGGGGGTAGCAGTGGCCTGGGCAAGGGACTGTGTATGTACCTGGGGATCCATGCAAGTTTGTACTAAGATGGCCACCGTGAGCTGCTGCCTGTTCTATCCTCGGCTACACTGCTATATTAGCACGCTTGCTCAAACAGAGCTAGCCCGTGTCCGTCTGCCCATGCTGGGAAGCACACTCCCAGCTGCACTGCAGACACACCCAAAAACTCTCCCCCACATCCCAACTCCTGACAATAGTCAGTTCTAGAGCTGACCGAATGTTCCGTCCAATATTTCAACATGTGTTTGCATCCTGAACGAGGATGAAAGCTGAAATATCGAAACCTCACGTGCAGCACAAAGTTCTGAAAATGTTTGAATCACAAATGTCAAAATGTTTCAGAGGAGATCGACATTAATGTCTCTGTCCACCTGAGCAGCCATGGTGACTGCTGGCAGGTGTAGTTCTTCTTCGAGTGCTTGCTCATATCGATTCCAATTAGGTGTGCGCACGCCACATGCACGTTCGTCGGAAGATTTTTACCCTAGCGACACTCGGTGGGTCGGCTGGATCGCCCCCGGAGTGGCGCCGCTATAGCGCCAAATATATACCCCTGCCGACCCAACGGCCCCTCAGTTCCTTCTTACCGCCTGTGTCGGTCGTTGGAACAGTGGAGCGCGGCTTAGCTGACCTCCACTTCCCTAGCTACTCGTAGTTTTCTCATTAATTCTTGTGTATATAGTTCAGATTTATATAGTTGTAGTTAACTTTATTCGTTTGTAGTATAGTTAGTGTATATAGTTCAGAGGGGTTCGGGGATTATCCCCTTCCCCGCACCCGGTGCTGGGGCCTATGCCCGGTTCACCGGGTTTCAAACCGTGCTCGGCCTGCCACAAGCCGATGCCGACAAGAGATCCCCATGACTCCTGTCTTAAGTGCCTCGGGGAATCTCACCTAACAGATAAGTGCCGCATTTGTAAGGCCTTTAAGCCGAGAACAAAAAAGGAGCGGGACTTTCGTCTCAAGCAGTTCCTGATGGAGGCAGCTCTTACTCCTCCGCCCTCAGCACCGAGCGCTGGACAGTCTTCAAGAAGCGCTCCCTCGGCACCGGATCACGCCGGTACCACCAAGGCCTCTCAGCACCGGCCGTCGCCGGCACTGACGTCCGCTCGGCACGGATCCTTCTCCCCGAGGGCGAAGAGGCACAAGACTCCTGCTGCGTCCGAGCCGCCTGCTCCGCAGCCCGAGCACTATACTAAGTCGGACCGCCCGGCACCGATACTTGCTGTGGCACCGACAATATCGGCACCATCGATTCTGGCCACACAAGAGCCGTCGAGTCCGGTGCCTGAAAGCTCCCCAGTGCGAGCCGTGGTTGAGCTCACTATTCCCTACACGCCAGAGACAATTTCCACGGCGCGGGAGTTGATTGCAATGACAGAGTCTGCGCTGCCTCAACCCCCGGCACCGCCGGCGCGGGTTATACAGTCGATCGGCAAGCCTGCCTTGATCAGACCACCCTCCGTCGGCACCGCAGAGTGGCACCGTTCACGATTGCGGTCCTGCAGACGTTCTCGGTCCCGTCGCCGATCCAGGTCCCGACGCTGCTCACAGTCCCGGCACCGTTCTCCATTTCGGTACCGGTTGTACTCGCGGCACCGGTCAGCATCCCATTCACCGGCTCGGTACACTCGGCACCGCTCCAGCTCCCGGCACCGCTCCAGGCGCCGTGACTCCCGTAGCCACTCCCGACGTCGAGCCTCAAGATCTCAGTCGACCTCCCGGCACCGCTCCGGTCGCAGGTCCCGTTCTCGCTCCCGGTATGCCTCCCAGTACCAATCCCCGGTGCCGCGTCGAGCGACGTCAGCTAGAGAGGGAGACTCTGCCCAGGGCTTTTCAGCTCCTCCATGGCCATCCAGACTTGCATCAGTGTCGTCCCACATGGGCAGTTCATACGCGCAGGACCGTGATTCGGATGTGCCCACCAGAGTCTTCCAGGAGCCCCAAGCCCAGGACCCTGGCCCCCATCAGTGGTCATTCTGGACACCTTGGGCGTACCACCAGGCCCAAGGCGTACCTGTGATCCCATCTCGCTCTGTTCCATCAGAGCACTGGGTGCCAGAGGCGACAGTTAGCCGTTCCCCTCCGACCGGTACGGAGGAAGCCCCGGTTCAGCCACCGGACTCCCAGATCCCACCGGAACAGGAAGTCGTCCAGGAGCACGAGCCCACACAGGACCCGCTTGTCCCCGGCCTTTCTTCTTCCTCCTCCCCAGATGAGGCAGTGGCAGGAACATCCTCCTCGGGCCCTCCTCCAATCGACTTGAGGGCCCATCAGGACCTCCTGAGACGGGTGGCACTCAATATGAACCTCCAAGTGGAGGAAGTCTCGGAGATAGAGGATCCGGTCATAGACATTCTGTCAGCTGACGCCCCCACTAGAGTGGCCCTACCGTTCATTTGGACGATCCAGGTCAATGCGGATACTATCTGGCAGTCTCCAGCCACTATCTCGCCCACGGGCAGGGGAGTCGAACGCAAGTACATGGTACCCTCCAGGGGGTACGAGTACCTATATGTACATCCTCCCCCCTGCTCCCTTGTTGTCCAGTCCGTCAATGAGAGGGAACGCCATGGCCAGCAGGCACCAGCCCCTAAATCGAAGGAGGCTAGGCGAATGGACTTACTGGGCCGTAAGGTGTACTCGGCAGGGGCCCTGGAACTCCGCGTAGCAAATCAGCAAGCCCTGCTTAGCCACTACAATTACAACACCTGGGCGGCGGTGGGCAAATTTACGGAGTTGGTTCCTCAGGACTCCCGTCAAGAGTTTGTTGCCCTCCTGGAAGAAGGGAAGAAAGTGGCGAGAACTTCCCTCCAGGCCTCATTGGATGCAGCTGACTCCGCTGCCAGGACTCTGGCCTCGGGTGTTGCCATGAGGCGCATTTCATGGCTCCAAGTGTCGGGCCTTCCCCTGGAGTTGCAGCATACTATACAGGACTTCCCCTTCGATGGCAAAGGCCTGTTCTCCGAAAAAACTGACCCTAGGCTGCAAAGCCTAAAGGACAGCAGGATCACTATGCGCTCTCTCGGCATGCACACGCCGGTGACTCAGCGCCGACCTTTCCGTCCCCAGCCTCACCACCCTTACCCTGCACCTAGACAAAGACAGGACTTTGCCAGCAGGCGTGGCCGAGGCGGTCATAGGCGTCAGTCAGGACCCCAAGGGGGCCAAAATCAGGGTCCCTCTAAACCACGAATGGGGCCAAAGCCTAACTTTTGAAGGCATGCCCGAAGACGGCGTACCAGTTATTACCCAGGATCCGTTCCCTCCCTTTTACAACCGCCTCTCCGTTTTCCTCCCTGCGTGGTCCCATCTAACCTCAGATCGTTGGGTCCTACGCACGGTGGAACTTGGGTACCGCCTCCAGTTTATTTCGTCCCCCACCTCCCACCCTCCATCCTTGTCCCTCTTTAGGGACCCCTCTCACGAGCAATTCCTCTTGCAAGAGGTGCGGACGCTCCTCACCATCAGAGCTATAGAGGAGGTACCAAAGGACGAAAGGGGCAAGGGGTTCTACTCCCGCTATTTCCTAATCCCTAAGGCGAAGGGAGGTCTCAGACCTATCCTAGACCTGCGGGAACTCAACAAGTCCATGATAAAGCTGAAGTTCTTCATGGTATCCATGGGGACCGTCATCCCATCCTTGGATCCCGGAGACTGGTATGCCGCCCTCGATATGAAGGGCGCATATTTTCACGTCGCCATTTATCCTCCACACAGAAGGTTTGTGGCCAACTGTCATCATTTCCAGTTTACGGTCCTTTCGTTTGGCCTCTCTACAGCCCCAAGAGTATTCAAAGTGCATGGCTGTAGTCGCCGCCTCCCTCCGCCGCCGGATACACGTTTTTTCCATATCTAGATGATTGGTTCATTCGGGGGACCTCTGAGGCCCAAGTTACCCGTCATGTGGGCATCGTCGAGGACCTATTCCTGCGTCTAGGCCTGATGATCAATATGGAGAAATCCACTCTGGTTCCCACACAGAGAATAGAATTCATTGGGGCCATTCTGGACTCCAATCTCGCCACAGCCTGCTTACCTCAGCCTCGGTTTCAGGCGATGGTAACAATTTTATACAAGGTCTACGGAACTTCCCGACAACTTCGGCTCGCACTTGCCTTGGTCTCCTGGGTCACATGGCTGCCTGCACGTTCGTGACCAAACATGCCAGGCTACGCCTCCGTCCCCTCCAATCGTGGCTCACCTCGGCGTACCACCCGGGCAGAGATAGCATAGACATGATCGTCTTGATCCCCCCAATCAACTTCGCACCCAAGGCCTTTGGTCAGCTCAAGAGCTGGCCGTGCACATTAATGTCCGAGAGCTGAGAGCAGTCCGCCTTGCATGCCAGGCGTTTCAGCAGCACCTACAAGGCCGTGTTTTACATTAACACAACGGCCATGTTTTACATAAACAAGCAGGGAAGAGCACGGTCCTCCCCTCTTTGTCTGGAAGCCATCCACCTCTGGGACTTCTGCATAGCCCAATCGATAGACCTGGTAGTGTCCTTTCTCCCAGGGGTTCGGAACACCCTGGTGGATCGCCTCAGCAGATCCTTCCTGTCTCAGGAGTGGTGGATTCGTCCGGACGTTATCCATTCTGTTTTCCGGAAGTGGGGCTTTCCCCACATAGACCTCTTCGCTTCTCGCGAGAACAGGAAATGCCAGACATTCTGCTCATTCCAAGGCCTCTCCCCGGGCTCGATCTCAGACGCATTTCTGATGCCGTGGACAAGCCAACTGCTGTATGCCTTTCCACCATTCCCGCTGGTTCACAGGGTCCTGCTAAAACTCTGCAGGGACAGAGTGCACCTGATCATGATCGCTCCAGCGTGGCCCAGGCAGCACTGGTACACCATGTTGCTCGACCTGTCGATAGCCAACCTCATTCCCCTGCCTCTTCACCCAGACCTTATAACGTAGGATCATGGCAGACTTCACCACCCAGACCTGCAATCCCTGCACCTCAAAGCACGGCTGCTGCGTGGTTAAACCGATCTGAGTTACGTTGCTCTGCCTCGGTACAACAGGTACTCCTGGGTAGTAGGAAACCTTCCACTCGGTTAACATATCTGGCCAAGTGGAAGCGTTTCTCCTGCTGGTGCGAAACGCACAATCTTACTCCCACCGAGGTCCCGATCCATTCCATCTTGGACTTCCTCTGGTCTCTCAAACAGCAGGGCCTGGCGGTATCATCATTGAGGGTGCACTTGGCAGCCATCTCTACCTTCCACCCAGGGGACAGTGGCCGCTCCGTATTCTCGCACCCTATGGTTTCTAGGTTCCTCAAGGGCTTGGAGCGCTTATACCCCCAAGTTGGCCACCCCGCCCCAACCTGGGACCTCAACCTGGTTCTAACCAGACCTATGACTGCCCCATTCGAGCCGTTGGCAACCTGCTTGCTGCTATACCTGTCCTGGAAGACAGCTTTCCTCGTAGCCATTACATCGGCCAGACGAGTCTCCGAGCTTCAGGCTCTCACGGTGGACCCACCATATACTGTGTTTCACAAGGACAAGGTGCAGTTGCGGCCACATCCGGCCTTCCTCCCTAAGGTGGTTTCGGCCTTTCATATCAACCAGGATATCTTCCTTCCGGTTTCTTTCTGAAGCCACACTCATCGCGAAGGGAGCAACAATTGCACTCCCTAGACGTCCGTAGGGCGCTCGCATTTTATATCGAGCGGACAAAGCCCTTTCGTAAAACTCCCCAACTCTTCGTCGCAGTGGCAGACCGAACGAAGGGCCTACCTGTCTCCTCCCAGAGGATTTCATCTTGGGTGACGTCGTGCATCCGCACCTGCTGTGACTTGGGCCATGTTCCATCGAGCCACCTCACTGCACATTCCACAAGGGCTCAGGCTTCTTCTGCTGCCTTCCTGGCTCACGTTCCCATCCAGGAGATATGTCGCGCAGCTACCTGGTCCTCGGTCCACACCTTTGCCTCACATTATGCACTGGTTCAACAGTCCAGATTTGATGCAGCCTTTGGCTCAGCAGTTTTGCATTCTGCAACATCTCACTCCGACCCCACCGCCTAGGTAAGGCTTGGGAATCACCTAATTGGAATCCATATGAGCAAGAACTCGAAGAAGAAAAGACCGTTACTCACCTTTGTAACTGTTGTTCTTTGAGATGTGTTGCTCATATCCATTCCAAACCCGCCCTCCTTCCCCTCTGTCGGAGTAGCTGGCAAGAAGGAACTGAGGGGCCGTTGGGTCGGCAGGGGTATATATTTGGCGCTATAGCGGCGCCACTCCAGGGGGGACCCAGCCGACCCACGAGTGTTGCTAGGGTAAAAATCTTCCGACGAACGTGCACACGGCACGCGCACACCTAATTGGAATGGATATGAGCAACACATCTCGAAGAACAACAGTTACAAAGGTGAGTAACCGTCTTTTCACATCCCACATGCATCTAAGGGTAATGATCACTGGCTGAACTACATCCCCTACATCTCCCAGGATGCACTGAAACCATGGGAGCGAACACTATGGGTGCTGTCGCCAACCCAAAGGGGAAGACTCTGAACTGGAAATATTTTTGGCCCACCATAAACCACAGAAACCTCCTGGGGGAGGGAGGAATGTCTATATGAAAATATGCATCCTTCATGTCAAGAGCTGCAAACCACATCCCCTCTGTTAATATAACCATCCGGAATTCCAATTTTTGAATCAAGATGTTGAGTTGCTGAAGGTCTAGAATGGGTCTCCACTCTCCTTCTTTTTGGCAGACTAGGAAATATGGGGAATAGAACCCTCTCCCTTGATACTGAGATGAGACGTGCGCTGTTGACCCTTGTTGCTGGAGGGTTTGCCTCTTGTTGAAGAATCACCTCATAAGAGTGGTTCCTGAAGGGGGCTTGTGAGTGGGGGAAGAAGAGGAACTCCATGGAGTATCCTTGATGGATAATTTCTGAGATCTAATTGTCTGTCGTGATCAATTCTCAATTGTGGCAAACTGCATAAGATGGCCCCTGAAAATAATGGGGGAAGAGATGGTTGGCATCAGTGGTGCTAGGAGGGTCTTGACTGAGACATCAAAAGTAGCCCTTTGCAGGTGACTGGGCATGGGTAGAGGGCATGGTGACAGAGGGGGCTGAGGCCTCTGAACCCTCTGAGGTCTCCGCAGAGGCTCGGTGGACGCTGGCAGTAGAACGCATGAGGAAGAGGTGGCCTTGGTCTACAGGTTTGTCTCTGGTGTTTCCTCCATGGGGCTGGAATGTAGAACCCCAGGGAGTGTAAGGTCGATCTCGAGTTCTGTAACAAGTGTAGGGACTCGTCTGTTTTCTTGTTTAAGAGATTTGACTCATCAAGGGAAGGCCCTGAGTGGAGTTCTGGACTTTCCTAGGGAAACCTGCCAATTGTACCTAGAATCCTTCCTCAGGAATATGCCAGTGGCCAGCCCTCTGGATGCCATATCTGCTGCCTCTACTGCACTAACTTGCCTTCCTCTATGAAGGACTGGAACTGGGCTATGTCTTCTGTGGGGAGCTTGTCCTTAAAGTCCGACAGCTTGGAATAGTTGTTCATGTTGTATTTCGCTAACAGAGCCTGATAGTTAGCGACAGGAAATTGCAGGCCCACAGAGGAAAAGACCCTTCTCCCCAGGAGGTCCAGCCTCTTTGAGCCTGAGTCTGTCAGGGTGGTCTTTGATGGTGTGACCTAGTCACCTCTGCCTCTACCTCCAGAAAGTTGGGAGTGGAATGGCAGAAGTCAGAACAAAAATTCCTTGGGCTTAGGAAATGCAGACTCCACTTCTAAGCACGTGCTTGGAGGGGTGCTGATCGGCAGTTGGGGTTGATGTACAGGGGGGTCTCCTTGGCCTAAATCAGTGATGGGCCTCATAGCCTTCTCCATCAGGTGTTTCCTTAGGCAAAACTCATGAGCTTCATGAGTTCTTATGGAAACAAGCAACACATATTGCACTTCACTGAGATACGCATCTCACCCAAGCAGTAGAAGCTGCATTGGTGGTAGTCGCTGATGGAAAAGGAGTGAGAGGGCAAGAGATGCAGTTCTTGAACCCCAGGATTCTGGGCATAGTCCCAGACCACTGGGAGGGAGTCCCCAACCAAGGAAAAACAAGATACACTAACTATACGATAAAACTCTAATTATAGTAATAGGCCAAGAAGCATAACAAACTATTTACAAATCTATTTACGGGTTCTATGAAAAGCTGGAGAAATCTGCGTACACAGGATTCCAACTCAGGCCATGTGGCGGAGAGAAGGCACTGGAGACGCATCGGCCCGCACTGCCTCTTATGCCCTCGGTAGGAGCATGAGGAGACCTACCGTGCATGTGAGGGCCAACGGGCGCTGCTTGTTAACATTTCTGGACTGGGGCCCATGGTGTGCATGTGTACTCCACCTGTGGAATACAGATCAGGACCAGACCTTGGAAAAGAACCCAAAATTATCTCTTTCACCTAAGAAGTCAAAGTCACCAGTGCCTTTGAGAGACATCCTGAGGGTCAGTCACAATCTTGCTGGCAAACTATGGATGAGAAAGGCCATCTTAAACAGAGCCTTGAAACAAAACTTGCTAGATTAAGTTTTAGACTTTTAGATGTGCGTTTTCACTTTTATTAGCTGGTAACCATTTCTAGCTCCTCTGGAAAAGGTTGGACATTCTTCCTGACAAAATTTAAGTTTTTAAATTGAAAAGCCAAAGACCAAAAATAGCAGTGTAGTATCTCACTGCTGCCAGAGCCTTTCCCTGCTGCAGGGAATGACTCTGGCAGTGAGGAAAGACTCTGCCAGCTCCCCATTGTTGGAGCCTTCCACTGCAGCAAGGAAAGGCTCCTGAAGCAGAGCCTTTCCCCGCTGCCTCCCCTCTGACAGAGCCTGTCACTCACCAACAGGTGTAGCTACACACCATAGTGTGGATGCAGCTTGTTTTTCACTGCAGTATATAGCTACACATAGCCTACACGCAACTGCCAGTAGTATGTAGTGTAGACGTAGCCTTAGCTAACTAAATAAAATTACCTCCGTTTTTGGAGTGTTCCTTGTACTAACCATAGGGAAGTTAATAATAATGGTGTAATTCTCAGCATCTTCACTCAGTGCTTCACTTTGCACCCCTAGATTTCAAAGCACTTTGCAAAGGCTGGTGTTGCTATCTCCATTTTCAGCTGAGGAAACTGAGGCTCAGGGAGGTGACATGACCTGGCCAATGTCACTCTGAAAGACAGTTGCCGAGCCAGGAATAGGGAACACTGAAGATACTGGGATAACATCAGCCAGTCTGGAAAGCTGCATGTGTCCTCTGTAATGCAGGTCATCTGCTATAGCCTGTGAAATTTGGTGCCAGTGAGTGTTTATTTTTCACAGTGTATAATTTGCAAGATAACTGAAATGAGAGGCCTGAAAATAAAGCTGCCAGTTGGAAAAGGCCTAGTCTCAACCCCCCAGTTATTGTAATATTTCCGTATCTGTCTTTTTCCTGCAATAATGGAAAGAGACAAGCTCTTCGCAAGTTAGAGCTGAAATTCTTCATTCTGTCAGGAAAGAGACAGTCACTTTTGTTGTTGTAAAGATGACCTGATTGGGAGGTGGATACAAACAAATGGTGCCAAACCTTGGCCTCAGATTTATGAGTGTGACTCCTAGCCCACGGGCTCCAAGTACAATCCACAAAACAAGGATTGACTCTGAATATCACAGTTACTGAGTAGAGTGGCTGGTATCGCAAGCCTTGCTGTTGGTGCAAGGGCATTTCAAAGGGATGCTGTCTTGCAGCTTAGCTCCAAAATCTGACCTGCCTTAAAAAAATACCTCCCTGGCACTAGAAAATTAAACAAATGAACAGGCTCTCAGTCACCTGCCACCTCACATCCACTATCCTGTGACCCCTCCCAGCATTCACCGAACTTACAGTGGCACCTGCGGCACATTACACTCTCCATAAGCAGAGGGACAATGAACAATTGTTAATGACAACCAAGGCTTTGGAGAATTAAAAAGCAAGTGAACATCCAGGGATTTCACCCTGTTTAGGAAAACAAAGGTTCAGCTAATGGAGGTTTGGATAATGGTGTTTGTCCTACACCTCTCCATAGGCTGTGCTCAGATACCACTGAAGATCTCATACAGACAAGGAAGTAAATACCAAGAGCTATTTGATTCTTACATGTATCTGAAACAGCATTATCCCAATCTCCTAAGGGACACAGAGAAGTCAGCAAAGAAAGAAAAGAGGAGATATAAGCCACTTCAAAGGCGCTGCTACAAAGCAAGAGAATAAAACCTTCAATGCCAAAGGGCTGCAAAAAAGGTAACGGGATGAGATTACTGAGAGCTGGAGAGGAACCGTTAGGTGCCATCCAGTCACTTGCCCCCAGGGGCACAGGGTAAAACTACTTCCTGCAGTATATTCTAGCATGGCCTTTTCATTCCACAAGGGAGAATGCAGGCAGAGCAGCACCTCCGCTCCCTGCTCAATGTCCCAAAGCCTTCCCCGCTCACCCCTGCTCTCAAGTTAGCAGACACCTCCTCATTCCTGATGACACGTCTTCAGTACAGTGCTGTCTGTCAGGGAGCTAGGAGTTATGACAGCTTCTGCTGTCACATTTGATTAACATCTATTCCAGTTCTGTCAGTCAGGTAGCTTTGATCTCACAAATTCAGCTTATTAGACTAGTCCCTTTAGTCACATGCTGCGCCTGCACCACCTATGCAGGAGGCCAACCAACTCCGAGGCCAGACACTACAAGGATACACCTTCTGGGCTGTTTATTATTTGAATTTTACTTTCTTTCCCTGGAGAGTTTCAGGAACTGCAGAAATGTACTGAACTCAGAGGAGGAAATCCTGGCTGGGTTTATGGGTGTGCTGGGTTACAGAGGAAATAGGGAGTTTGTTTTTTCCTAAAGAGTTGCTGATGCCTCAAGGAAAACCTTGAAAGTTAATTAGGAGGGTCAATGACACAGAAACACTGATGGAAATGGAAGGGCAAAGGACAGTTTGGATTCCATGCCAGGGCGGACGCAGGATTCTTGCGCATCACCATGGGTAGCTTCATGATCATTAATAGCAATGGTAGCTATGGAAGCTAAGACAATGATAGGAATAGCAAACTGATTGCCTGCTGGAGTCAAAAACAAGCTGATTGCCTGCTGGGGTCAAGAGAGGATAATTCCTTGTAAAACTAACAATATTATATCATTGGTTAAGATGCAGTGTGGGGAAGGATTTCTCCTTCCTCTGAAACTTCAGGTATTGTCATCTGCTAGCACACAGGACAGATGGACCTTTACTTGGGGGCAGAGGAGGGGGAGCAGGAGATAATCAGCTGAACATGAGCTCCAATGGCCAAAAGAGCTACAGTAAACCTCAGAGTTACGAACACCTCGGGAATGGAGGCTCTTCGCAACTCTGAACAAATCGTTATGGTTGTTCTTTCAAAAGTTTACAACCAAACATTGACTTAATACAGCTTTGAAAGTTTACTATGCAGAAGAAAAATGCTGCTTTCCCTTTAGTTTTTTAGTACTGTACAGTATTTTTTTATTTTTTTTTGTCTCTGTTCCTGCCTGATTGCGTACTTCTGGTTCCAAATGAGGTCTGTGGTTAACTGGTCAGTTTGAAACTCTGGTGTTCAGTTACAGTGTTCAGTACATCCTGGGATGTACAAACAGAGGAACCTTGAATATTTGGAGTATTTGGCACTCGTGCGACTGTTGCTGGAATACTCTGTTCAGTTCTGGTGCTCACAATTCAAGAAGGATGTTGATAAATGGGAGAGGGTTCAGAGAAGAGCCACAAGAATCATTAAAAGATTAGAAAACCTGCTTTATAGTGACAGACTCAGAGGTCAATCTATTTTGCTTAACAAAGAGAAGGTTAAGGGGTGACTTGATTTTGTCTGTAAGTATCTATGTGAGGAGTGAATAACAGGCTCTACAGTCTAGCAAAGGTCTAACATGATCCAATGGCTGGGAGTTGAAGCTAGACAAATTCTGACTCACAATAAGGCATAAATTTATAACACTGAGAGCAATTAACCATTGGAACAATTCACCAAGGGTTGTGGTGGATTCTCCATCACTGACAATTTTTAAATCAAGATGGGATGTTTTTCTAAAAGCTCTGCTCTAGGAATCATTGTGGGGCAGTTCTCTCGTCTGCGTTATACAGGGGGTCAGTCTAGATGATCACAATGGTTCCAGAGGGAGGGATAGCTCAGTGGTTTGAGCATTGGCCTGCTAAACCCAGGGTTGTGAGTTCAATCCTTGAGGGAGCCATTTAGGGAACTCGGGTAAAATCTGTCTGGGGATTGGTCCTGCTTTGAGCAGGGGTTTGGACTAGATGACCTCCTGAGGTCCCTTCCAACCCTGATATTCTATGATTCTGGCCACAGAATCAATGAAGCTAATCCTCTATGGCAAACCTCAGGCTTCTCGTTATGTATGTGGTATGGCTGGGAGCACTGATACCTGAGAGACATTTTACAAACATTTCAGCACAAGAGATGGAAAGCCTGTTGAGTTCCTTCTTGGGCTGACCTCTCTCCCACTCTGAGGCTGCACCTCTCTTCCTGAGAACACCAGAGACACTCCCAACTCATCCATGGGGCTCCAAGTCTCAGCTACACCCATCAAAGCAAAAGCATCAACCAAAGCTCTCTCTAGCTGCCTGTGCTGTCCCTACAGGATCTCTCAGTCTCTGCCCTACTTCCCTCAGCCTCAGAGAGTTACTCCAACCCCTCTTATACTTCTAGACTGACGCTGACTAGACACCCCTGACTTAACCTTAGTGTGACATTAGAAATACCCTTTACATCCCAACACTGAGCTTGAGCACCTGACATCTCAACAGAAGAGCCCTGTGTCCCAATATGTGGGCCATGAATCTGTCACGCTATCGCTAGGGCACACTTTGTCCACACCTGTAATGCTGCAGAGACACGGGTGCAGAAATAGCTGGATGGAAGCCACAGGGCATCATCAGGGTAAAACCCTCAAGGCAGGATCATTTTAAGGCTTCTCTTTCAGCACCTTAAAGGGTCTTTGTTTGTATGTTGGGCTACTGGAGCCTGCTCTGTCCCTTTCCTGTCTCTCCTTTCATGTGGGCACATGGACATACCTTGTCAAATTAACTTGGTGTCTTGAAGAGCACAAAGGCTCCTGCTGTGCAGGAATCAGACTCTGGACAGGCACTTCACTGCGTATTGAGCGCGGTGCCCTCCTGCTGGCTGCACAGAAGAGCTAGAGAAAATTCTCTTCAAATCCCCTGCTCGTTTTCCTTGGGACTGTACTTCAAAAACCAGACTGTTTTTTCATTTGTTCTCTCAACCACAACTGGAAATATTCCCCTGCTCAGCTTGTCTGCACCCTGGATGGTTTTTCCTTCCCTTTTGAGTCTATTTCTAACCTGTCTCTTTCAACGTACATCTCATTTGTAAAGCTTTTGGATTTGTCGCTAATAATTTCCAAGGTAACTGCTCTGAGATGTCCTCTCCTTTTGCAAGCCCAGGATAGTCAGGTGTCTGCCATTTCCACTCACTGGCCCCAACGCATTCTGTGTCTCCACCTAAATCACAGCTCCTTGAAAATATGACATTTTGAAACTGCTTTTGTCTTTTAAAGAAATATTTCTTTGTCATTCTCTACAGATAATTTCTCACTCTGCTTCACCTCCCTGCAGTTTAATTGCATGTGTTTCAGTTCCATTGTGGCTGGGCATTAATATTTAGACCAAGAGATGTATTTTTCCGTTTACCTAAGCAGTACTTTGTCAGTGAGACAAAGATAGTTAATGGGCCAGTCAGTGTACCAAGCTGTCCTTTCCTTCTCAGCACTCTGGCAGGGGAATAATTTACAATTAAGCTCAGCAGGATCTGCTATCCCACTTGTCATGCCAGCAGAGGTAAGTCCAAATAGTACCCGCCTCCTGGTCTGTACAACCAACACTGGGCAATGCAAACATGCCATAGTCACACACTCCTTAGGGCACTGGAGATCAGATTGCCAGAGATGTCTAGCAAATCCCCCCCATCAATAGGAACTGCATTCTGTCTCTTTACAAGGAACTGAAGCTGAAGAGATATTTATGTTAGAGATGAAGAAGTATCTATTTCTGAAAGGCCATAAAGTAGGAAGGGTTAACAACAGGCTACCGGTTGGCTGGTGGGCTTGGTAGAAGCTATGGAGGTGGACTGGGAGCCCCAGGCAATCTCCCTCTCCTATTTATGCCTCTTCTGTAGATTTTAGATCTGGGAACCAAACCTGTGGGTATGCTGAGCAATTGCCACAGGTCCCAGTTCTACTGGTACATGCTAGCCCAGGCTTTTGTAGATGTGTGCCAGAGTTCTGCACAATGTGGCCTCATTTGTAAAGCACCTTATTATGCAAACATGCCAAGGCTCTGCACTTTACAAAGCTCTCAGACTGTATCTTCATTTGGCTCCTTCCCTTCCGCCTGCAGAACCAGCACTGAAAAAGCACTTATTCACTCAATTGTTCTAGCCCTATTGATTCCAACAGAGAATAAGTAAACGGTGACTCTCTTCATTAAGCCTCTGCCATTTTGCTGGGAAGAGGCATTGTGTTAGGTTTTATGGCTCTGTCACTCTCCTCCCCAGCTATCAGCATGGAAATGAAGCTTGAATTTCTTTGAAGGCACAGAGAGCCAGACTGAGCAGAAAGTGCAGGACTGCATGTGGGCACAGCACCATGGGAGCCTACCTCCCCTTGGGGGGTGCAGCGTATCCTCCCCCACCTTCAGGTGGCTCTGTAGATGGCCCTGCCCTCTACGTCTTGGGGAACAGCAAAGGAGGCAAGACGAAAGCCTCCAGGAGTCTTTATCCCATGGCACTTCTTCAGGAGGGGGACGCAGACCCCCTGGGGTAGTTTGGAATTGGAACAGAAACTCTCTGAGGCCACCTGGATTTATGTCCTAGAGAGAAGGGACGGTGAGACACTGAAACTCTGATCTGGGCTTGGCTTTCAATACAACATTGCCTAGGGAGGATCTGGACTCCTACGTCTAGGAAGGACTCAATCTCTGGCACTAGAGCAGACACCCATTGCGGTCTGCATGGCTGAAGTGCAAACCAAGCAAATAATCCCAGGGTAACATGCCGCAAGTAGCACACACCCGACGCCTTTCTTTGCAGTGCTTTTTCTTGCCTACTTCAGCTGGAGAGCAGAACCAACAGTGTTCCAGTCCTGGTCAGTCAGCTAAGAAGTCAACGATTCTGATTATGCAGAAGTAACCAGGATGCAAAGCCTGGCTGATGATGCTAGAGTGACCAAACAGCAAATGTGAAAAATCAGAACAGGGGATAGGGGGTAATAGGAGCCTATATAAGAAAAAGACCCAAAATCAGGACTGTCCCTATAAAATCGGGACATCTGGTCCCCTAGATG
Source organism: Mauremys mutica (assembly GCF_020497125.1). NCBI lineage: Eukaryota > Metazoa > Chordata > Testudines > Geoemydidae > Mauremys > Mauremys mutica. The sequence goes on from NC_059080.1 coordinate 43,492,498, forward strand.
ATGCCTCTCTCTGTCAATTTACATCCTTATACCTGGCCCAGAGAAAGACGCTACATCCCTTAGCATGACACTGAGAAGCCTGAACAGACCAGCATAAGACCAAAATAAATGTCTGAAACACTTGGGTGCACTATTCCTCTGAGGGTGCAGGAGAAAAAAGCAAGCAAGACCAGACCCCTCAGCATGGTAGGTAAGTCCACAACTGTCTGCTATGCAGTCAGAAAACTAACGGGTGAATGAAGGCTGCAAAGCAGAGAACAGGATTGAGAGTGGGCATGAAAACTGGTGATTATCGTCCTCTTCTCTGATACTGTCTTGGAGGAGGACAAGCAGCTAGATTGCAATGGAGCCGCTGAATAACAGAAACACAATATAACTATCAAAACATACAAATCTCCAAACAGACTCCCTGTGGATTTTCTTGTTTAGGAATTGCTTGCTACATAGCATCCAGTTCCTCACAACATATGTGTGTTAAGAGCTGGTGCTCACCCAGCAGACCTGCAGAACCCATGATGAATCAACTCCCCCGAGGATGAGATCAAACTTTCAGATGTTCCCAACTTGAACTTCAAACAGGTTTAAAAATTATTGAATAATACATGACAGCAGCTGAATTGCTCTTACAGTAGATGATCAACTGGTTTGTCCAGAGTATAGTAGCTGGAGAAGGATGGTGCTAAAGGTGGTTTATGTCATGTGTGTGGCAGGCAAGTGTGAAAAGGTGCATCCTGTGTGTGGAGGTATTGGGATCCTCACAGAAGAGACAGGGGCCATTCGTTAGCATTTGACTAGTGTTTTATTGTTAGTTAGAATAATTTCTTGGAGTCTGAAAACTGGACCAGCCAATGCCCTCGTCCCAAATGCAGATAAAGCTCAGCCCTTAATGTGAACCCACACCAAACAAAGCCCCGCCCTGGCCCGAAACTCAGACTAGCCCCTGCCTGACGTGCCACCACTGTAAATCCAAACTGGAACCACTGCCATAGACCCAACCTATGAGGGTGTGCAGGATACACACTTCCAACTGTTCCTAAAATTAATAGCCCAGAGGGAAACACCTGCTAAATGGGGCATTCGCCTTAGAATCACCTGACACATTTCTTTGCTGAAGTGAAGGCATTTCTCTGTGTACTCCATCATCATAATGCATTACGAGACAAACAATGGAAAGTGGATCTGATTCCTTCAGCTCCTAACCAGATGGCAGCTTCTGCTCTCAGTTACAGCAGTGTAAGTCCAGAACATCAATGTCAAAGAGGTTAGAGCTTGTCTATACAGGGAAGGTGACTGGAATAGCTATTCTGGGATAACTCATTGTGTGGACATTCTTATTCTGCAAAAGCTATAGTACTTTAAATTCACACCCTGCCTTATTCAGGAATGACCTCCCCAGCAAGACAAACCCTTAATCTGGACTAAGCGCAGAACCTGGGGCCCTTCCAGCTGTACTATTAATTTCCATTTTCCAAATAATGTTATGATAATTTCCACTTCTTGTGACTTACAGAAAACCAGCCCATGGGACACACATTATCATAGCCTGGAGCTCATCAGCCATTACAAAGTGATGCATAAATGTCAACAGGTGGAAACGTATCATCAGCATGAGTCAGTAGAGGGCTGAGTATTTAAAGCACTGGAAAAGCTCCACCAATAAAAGCCATCTCCCCTCTATTCCCTTCAGTACAGGAGCTGTGGCTTTCTCTGTATTCTGTGAGGAGCCAGGTGCACTTTGGGACACTTAATGAGGCCAAGGGCGTGTGCTTACTTCGGAAACATCAGCTTTTCACCCTGTCTTAAAACCAAAATAGACCCTCCACGCCAGTTGGTTTTACATTCTGACCAGTTAAGGAATGAGGATTCAGTGGGAGCACTGACACTTTTGCATTCTGGGAGTTAATATCTGTCTTGCCACAGGCCTTAATGTAAGGGGACTGTTGCCCCCTTAGTAACATTCAGTGGAGGTGTTTGGTTGCTAGCTCCCAGCACTAAAAAGGGAGGGGTCGATGGGAAATCAGGAGCCTGAGACTGACAGTCTCCAGGAACAATGTGGAGAGGCCAATGCTCCAGGTCAGCCTGATTGACAGGGAGGGCAGGCTAATCAAGGAGTCAGGAGGCCAGGGGGGTCCCATCCTCTGTGGGAGCTGGAATTGCCTGCGTCAGACACAGTGGGGCCGAGCTAAGGAGAGAGCAAGGGCCCAAGCTAAGCTGCTGGCTCAAAAAGCCAGAGCCTAGCCCAGAGAGAGCAGGCCTGCCCTGGGAGGAGAGCTGCAGCAACCAGAGCCAGAGGGGCCAGAAAAGCAGCCCAGGAATCAGGTGAGATTCTGGGAGCAGAGTCACAGAAGCAGCCTGCAGAGCAGACCTGCCCTGGGAGCAGAGCTGTAGCAACTGGAGCCAGAGAGGCCAGAGAAGCAGCAGCAGCTGTGCTGAGGCAGAATGGAGCTGGAGCTGGGGCTGGAGCAGTCTGGAGCTGGGTGCGGTGAGCAGCTGGGGAGAGCAAGGGGGACCCTGGGCAGTGGGCCCAGCACAGGGAGACAACTCAGCCAAGAGGCCCTGCAAGCCAGACTTGGAGGGGGATCGTAACCCTGACAGGGTGGTGGTGACGCTGGGGAGAAGGGTCCTGTCACCCAGAGCCTGAGAGTGTGCGGCCACCGCCAGAGCAAGTGTCCAACCCGCAGCGTCCCTGCAGCACAGCCAGGGCCTGAGAAGGAGGCCTGGGACCTACACGGAACAGACTGTGAACTGCCCTGACGTTCCAGAGAAACTGTTTGTGATGTTCTCTGCCACAGAGCAGCGTGATGTGTTTTCCTTTAACCTTTCCCATTTTTCCTTACTCTTTTTTAAAATTAATTGTTAATTAAATAACTTGTATTTGCTTTAAATTGTATGATGTGATCAGTGGGTCAGGGAGGTGCGCAGCGCAAAGAGAGTACCCCGGAGTGGGGACACCCTAGCCCCTGTCCTGGGTGACCACAGCAGGGTTGGGGGTTGAGCCCCCCAGGAATCCTGGGCCCAGCCTTGTTGGGGTTACGAGGACTCTGCCAGACAGGAGAGTGGAAGGGGAGTCCTCAAGGGCAGGGAGGCCTCTGGGTAAAGGAAGTGGGAGTGAGGACTCAGATCCTTTCGCTGGCCCACTTCACCGGGGTAGTGCAGAAGCCAGGAAAGTTCCCCACAATAGCGGGACCATTCCCCCGCTTACATTAAGTCTATGGTGGAAACTCTCAAAACACTGCTTCAGAAGCAGAGAGTAGAATCCAAAATAGGTTAACTGGTCATTCTTTTCTTGTACAACTGTTGACATTTTTCTGAAGTGACATCATTTGGGAAGTACGCGCTCTGTTATAATTGGCTCTTTTGAAGGACTATAACAAATTGCTGCACACGGGGTTCTACACTGACAAATACAGGAAGGAGAAATAACCCAGAGCAAACCACTACAAACCCAGTACAAAGTGGTAGGATCCTCATACACAAAGAGCAATACATTTGTTTGTAGTGTGCAGCAAATAGGCCTATTAATACCCACAGGAGAACCTTAAAGAGACAGGTTCCTTCACAGGGCATTGTTCATTTTCTGCTTGCTCAGGAAATGGCAGCCATGCCGCAACATAGTAGAGTTTATTTATCTGTAACTATATATTGTTATATAAAAATAAAAACACAGAAAAACTATGTTAAAAGGACATTGACTTTGCAACTTTAGTAATCACTGAAAAGTTGGAAAATCACACAATTAAGGTTGCCTGTGCAACCTTAATTCAGCCCCTTTGTGCTTATGCATTATAACACAGTCTTACATGATCACATACTATTTTTCATGACACTGAGTTCTTCACCAACATCAATTTATTTTCAAAACACCCCCGTAAGATGCCCATTTTACAGATGAGGTACTGAGGCAGAAAGATTAAAGTACTCATTTTGGGTACCCAATCCGAGACACCTTGGATCTGATTTCATAGCACATGTAAAACTTTATGTTCAAAGCACAGCTACTGTTGACTTCAGTTGCAGCTCTGAGCGCTCAGCACTAATACAATCAGACACCAGGGTCTCAAGTTGGACACCCAGAAAATTAAGAACAGACAGTGACCAGTTTAAGTGACTCACCCAGCATCACACAGGAGCTCTGTGGCACAGGCAGGGATAAAATCCAATTCTCCAGGGCTGCATTCAACTGCTTTAACCATGAGCCCAGTCCCACGCTCCCCACTCCCCGGTTCAATCTCTCAGCCTCCAATTCCCAGTTACAGTTTCTCTCCTCCCCCTACCTCCAGTTCCTATCCCATTAGATTGCTTGTCCCAAACTACTCCTTTCCCTCCCCCAGTCCAGCTTTTGCCCTGCCCTCGGCCTGAGCTCCAATAGCAGGTTACGGATTGCACAGGAAATACAGGCTCCCAGCTCTTCAGTTCCAGCCCAGCTCCAGCCCGGCCCAAGGCAGCTGGGAGCAGCCATCACAGGGAAAGTCCAGCATTGCTCCTGTAGCCCAGGGCTGGAATATGCTCATTGGCTCCATGGGCATGATGTACATGCAGTCTGATCAGCCCTGGGAGCTGTGAGAGGCCCAAGCATGCCCAGTGTGGAAGCAATCTTTGGAGATTTTACTTGCTAAAACTGAAGAAGTCTCTACTCATAGAATCTCAGAATCTCAGGGTTGGAAGGGACCTCAGGAGGTCATCTAGTCCAACCCCCTGCTCAAAGCAGGACCAAACCCAACTAAATCATCCCAGCCAGGGCTTTGTCAAGCCTGACCTTAAAAACCTCTAAGGAAGGAGATTCCACACCTCTCTAGGTAACCCATTCCAGTTCTTCACCACCCTACTAGTGAACAAGTTTTTCCTAATGTCCAACCTAAACCTCCCCCTCTGCAACTTGAGACCATTACTCCTTGTTCTGTCATCTTCTACCACTGAGAACAGTCTAGATCCATCCTCTTTGGAACCCCTTTCAGGTAGTTGAAAGCAGCTATCAAATCCCCCCTCATTCTTCTCTTCTGCAGGCTAAACAATCCCAGTTCCCTCAGCCTCTCCTCATAAGTCATGTGCTCCAGCCCCCTAATCATTTTTGTTGCCCTCCGCTGGACTCTCTCCAATTTATCCACATCCTTCTTGTAGTGTGGGGCCCAAAACTGGACACACTACTCCAAATGAGGCCTCACCAGTGCTGAATAGAGGGGAATGATCATATCCCTCGATCTGCTGGAAATGCCCCTACTTATACAACCCAAAATGCCATTAGCCTTCTTGGCAACAAGGGCACACTGTTGACTCATATTCAGCTTTTCGTCCACCATAATCCCTAGGTCCTTTTCTGCAGAACTGCTGCCCAGCCATTCGGTCCCTAGTCTGTAACAGTGCATGGGATTCTTCCGTCCTAAGTGCAGGACTCTGCACTCGTCCTTGTTGAACCTCATCAGGTTTCTTTTGGCCCAATCCTCTAATTTGTCTAGGTCCCTCTGTATCCTATCCCTACCCTCCAGCGTATCAACCACTCCTCCCAGTTTAGTGTCATCTGCAAACTTGCTAAGGGTGCAGTCCACACCATCCTCCAGATCGTTAATGAAGATATTGAACAAAACCGGCCCCAGCACCTACCCTTGGGGCACTCCACTTGATACCGGCTGCCAACTAGACATTGAACCATTGATCACTACCCGTTGAGCCCGACCATCTAGCCAGTTTTCTATCCACCTTACCGTCCATTCATCCAGCCCAGACTTCTTTAACTTGCTGGCAAGAATACTGTGGGAGACTGTATCAAAAGCTTTGCTAAAGTCCAGAAATAGCACATCCACTGCTTTCCCCTCATCCACAGAGCTGGTTATCTCATCATAGAAGGCAATTAGGTTAGTCAGGCATGATTTGCCCTTGGTGAATCCATGCTGACTGTTCCTGATCACTTTCCCCTCCTTTAAGTGGTTCAGAATTGATTCCTTGAGGACCTGTTCCATGATTTTTCCAGGGACTTAGGTGAGACTGACTGGCCTGTAGTTCCCTGGATCTTCCTTCTTCCCTTTTTAAAAGATGGGCACTACATTAGCTTTTTTCCAGTCATTCGGGACCTCCCCCGATCGCCATGATTTTTCAAAGATAATGGCCAATGGCTCTGCAATCTCATCGGCCAACTCCTTTAGCACCCTCGGATGCAGTGCATCCGGCCCCATGGACTTGTGCTCATCCAGCTTTTCTAAATAGTCCCGAACTACTTCTTTCTCCACAGAGAGCTGGTCACCTCCTCCCCATACCGTGCTGCAGAGTGCAGCTGTCTGGGAGCTGACCTTGTCTGTGAAGACAGAGGCAAAAAAAGCATTGAGTACACTAGCTTTCTCCACATCCTCTGTCACTAGGTTCCCTCCCTCATTCAGCAAGGGGCCCACACTTTCCTCGACTTTCTTCTTGTTGCTAACATACCTGAAAAAACCCTTCTTGTTACTCCTAACATCTCCGGCTAGCTGCAACTCCAAGTGTGATTTGGCCTTCCTAATTTCACTCCTGCATGCCTGAACAATACTTTTATACTCCTCCCTGGTTATTTGTCCAATCTTCCACTTCTTGTAAGCTGGTTTTTTTGTGTTTAAGATGAGCAAGGATTTCACTGTTAAGCCAAGCTGGTCACCTGCCATATTTACTTTTCTTCCTACACATCGGGATGGTTTGTTCCTGCAACCTCAATAAGGTTTGTTTGAAATACAGCCAGCTTCCCTCGACTCCTTTCCCCGTCATGTT